>NC_022013.1:76632474-76654090 GCF_000317375.1 Microtus ochrogaster
TGCAAAGATGTCTGCCCATGTCACAGAGCACACGTGCAAAGATGTCTGCCCATGTCACAGAGCACATGTGCAAAGAGTAGGGCTGTACCCAGAGTTCCCCCTCTCACATCTAAGCGCCTTACATTATACAAATCATCCTCTAGCCAGAGAATCCAGCATGCATGTAGCTCAGACCAAGTCCACCAAGGTCGGGGTCATGATGAATCTGTAAATCTGTTTGTGCTACATGAAACTGAGTAAATGAACCAAGTGGATGGAAATCCCTTTAAAGAGAAAAAGCCCTGGGGGCGGGGAAATGTCTCGGCTTAAAGTCAACGTTAAGTAATGTGTTTTCTGAGAGCCCAGAGATATCCAGGCATCTGGGTGGCGGTGATGGAAATGACAGTGTCCCTTCTGTTACGGAACTTGGTGCCTTCAATGGGTGAAGTGGACGTGGGAGCAGAAGCCTTTCAAACAAGAAGGGAGACAAACCAAACAGTCAGTGCAGCTCTCTTAACTTAGGTGAGGTGAGATCCTTGAAGACTGGCTGTGTTTTCTGTCACTCCACTTTCCATCCTCCTGTGACTGCTAGGAAGCACAGCCCTGTCCCACCCCCGGCCCCAGCCCCAGCCCCCCACTTCCCAACCCAGCACCATCTCACAGCTATGACTATGAATACCAGGATCTCTTCTCTCCGTCTCGGCCAAAACTTTCTGTTCCCGTTATGCCCTGGCCACCACACTCTACATGGTCACTTCAGAGTCTTCCTGACACAAGATGAGAATGTAGAACCTGATCCCACAGCCAGAGGGCCAGTGTCTAAAGACGAATTGATGAAATAAGCCTCCAGATGGAGCCTGCCGTCCTAAGCCGATCAGCTTTTGAAAGCAAAATGCACAAATCCCTTTGAGGTGAAGCCATGCAGGGCTGTCAGGTCAGGGGGATGTGGGGTGCTGCTTAAAGTTGTGCCCTCGGTGTGAACTTGACCATGGGATTAGATGTGACAATGGGCCATGATGCTGAGAACACAGGGGAGAATCTAGCCATGGGGCTCACTAGAACGGATCTTACTGAGCTTAGGGCCCATGGCAGGTACAGACCCCGGAAAGGAGGCAGAGCTTCCAATTAACTCACCCTCGTGTAAAGTATGAGACACCTGAGGACACACTCATCTTGAATCCTGCTGCCACTGCACCTACCACACCCTGAATATTCAACAACACGTTGTTTTTCTCTTAATCCTGAACTTCATTTCCTTCTGACTTTGAGGCATAAAATCATGAAAGCTGAGAAGCATGCTGCATGCATGCGTGTATGTGTATGTGTGTGTATGTGTTCAGGTGTGCAGAATGTCTTCCTTAGTCCTATTTTTTGAGGCAGGATCTCTCACTAAACATGGAGCTCACTTGTACGTGGGCGCTGCAGATCAATGCCTGGTCTTTATATGGTGTTGGGAATCAGACTCAGGTCTTGATGCTGGTGTGGCAAGCATTTTATCAACTGAACCACCTCTCCAGACCCTGAATATTGACTTATGTTTCAGAGAGAGACAGATATACACAGAGATATAGAATGGGGGGAGGAGAGAGGAGAGAGCACCTGTGGTTGGGAACCAGAAGACCAAGCCTTTGGGCCCCGCTATTAAGGAGCTGTGCCTGCTATCTTAAAGAAGGCCTCTTCTACCCTCCTTTGTAAGATGAGGACTGTGTGAGAGTTGTTTACAGTCCTCCCAGGGGCCTACTAAACACAGCTCCTGTTGTCTTAACAAGTCACTATGCCATTGTATCTCCACAGGCTGAGTTAGAATTAATGAACGATTTCAGACACACAGACAGTATCCATCCCCACTGTCACAGTCTCTACCCGTGACAGACATCACTAATGGATCACAGCACTCTCTCCCACTGGGTATGACTGTTGCTTTAAAACCCTATCCAGGACAATACTCCCGGCAGCTGCTGTTGGATTTCCAGACATAGCATGGGAATTGAAAACTATTTTTCAATCCTGGAATGAGATCAGATCAAAGAACAGATCAAAGATTGCAGGGGGCCGGAGAGTCATGAGAAAGAGGAGTCTGCCTGCCTAAAACCTCCTGTGTCATTCCAGGTCCATCCTTAATCAGAAGAACCCTGCCAGACGCATGGCTTTGAGATTCCCCCACCCCACCCCGGGACGACGGCTGAGCTGGTTCCCCCCTATGCTGTGTAATTGCAGTGATGAAGTCGTGTGTGCCTAATTGCTGGATAAGCCACAAACAGAGCAACCCCACATGCAATTTCAGACTGGCAGAGACTGTAAATTATTCAACATGATAACCCAAAGATGAGAGCAATGTGTGGAAGTGGGGAGGATATTTCAGGGCAATAAGAAGCTGGAAGAAGTGTGGGGGGGGGTGAGAGGTGATTCCAAAAATCTTTATATGAAGACGAAGACTGAACCTTAGGCAAAAATAAAACGGTGTCCAAGCTGGCTCTGGAGGCCTGAGTGCTCTCATTGTAGAGACTTTGGTTTCCTTGGGAAATAATACGTGAGTCTAGAAACTCGTGGTTATCCGTATTCTAGAGGGAAAGGAGTGGTCTGGATGGTGCGCATTCGTGAGAACGTAGAATAACATGCCTAGAGTTGGCTGCTGTAGGAGACTGGCTCCCTTAGTGAACATCACGGCCATTTTGTCAGCTGCTCTGTCTTCTTTCCCTCCAGGTTCTCAATTTTCTCAGGACAGCCCAGTAAAGGACTTCTCTCTGTCCCTGTCTTCCTTAGGCTCTCTCCCTGGACTCAAGACATGGGCAATCGTGGCAGTGCAGTGCTGAGCCCTGGCTCCTTTCTGAGCTTTCTGACTTCTCAAGGAACCCTGACAACTGTCCTAAGCCTTTCAAGGGTCCTCTGCCTGTGTTGGGGGAGCCCAAGCCTGTCCAGGTCACCCAGGACCCTGAAAATCATAGGACACCATTCACCTTTTAAAAACCATCTGTGTCTTTCTCTCTGTGTGTCTCTGACTCTGTCCCTCTCTCCTCTCCCATCTCGTGTGTGTGTGTGTGTGTGCATGTGATTGCCACAGTACATGCGTAGAAAACAAAAGACAACCCTGGTGGTTGGTCCTCATTTTCCACCCTGTTAAAGGCAGGCTCTCTATTTTGCTGTTTGGTGCTGCAAGCATCAGGCCCACAGGCTTCTAGGAATTCTCCTGCTTCCCATCTCACCCAGGAGTTCTGAGATTAGAGGCATGCATGACTGTGTGTGTCTAGTTTTACATGGGATCTGGGGATTTGAACAGAGAACCTCACACTTACACAGCAGGTGCTTTACCCACCGAGTCTTCTCCCCAACTCCAGGGTTTCCTTTTGTTTGGTTGATTGGTTGCACAGGGATTTGAACCCAGGGCCTCACCAATGCTGGGCAGGTGCTCTACCACTGAACTGCATCCCCAGCACGGACTTTACTTTCTTCCTCTGCCCTCCATTGGCCTTCACTCTTCCCAAATGGCCTGCAAGCCTTTCCCGGGACTCTCACACCCCTCAGAGCATCTCCCACCTTGACAGCTACATCCAGAGATTTACTGGCCAGTAATGAGTGGCTCCTTCAAGATGTTTATACGTGACTGGTAATGGCACAGGTGCTTGGATGTCAAGAATGTTGCCTTTATTTTGTTGAAGGCTTGCAAGGACCCAGCCCCTAATGCTTACCACGGGGTAGGAAGGGAAGGCTTCTCTGGCCATGTTTCCTACCCTGATAGAGTCCTGCATGGTGGGAGCCAGACTCTGTCAGTCTGCAGTCAGGACAGTCAAGGGTAGGGGTGGCAAAGGGGTGATTCTAGGCAAAAATCTCTCTCTAGAACTTTCTCTTGTCCTTTATCTCCTACAATCACCAGTAATGTTCCCTAACTTCCTAAATTCCTTTAAAATCCATCACAGCCACACAATCCTGATGGATTTAACGGGACATCCCATCCCCCCAAAGAACTAAGCGCCAGCTAGCCTGCTTGTAGTGGGCTTCTTTTCCCTTTAACTTTTGTTCCCTAAATCCAAGGTGAAAAGAGTTTGGCTGGCACCCCCTCAGTTGGAAACCAAACCCTCACGCTCTCCCTTATACACGCACCTCCAAGATGGGTCTGCTTCGGCCACCCCGCACCCCTTCTGCCCATCTGCTACAATGGCACGGTGCCTGCTCACAAGTTGGTAGGAGCCTGTGGAAGTGCCAGGCAACAATGTGTTTTGATGGGCAGCCTGCAGAAGGTGGCAATTGCCATCTCTTGTGAGTGAAGGCCATGAGCCGTGCCAGCCCTGGCAAGCCAGGTCTCTGTGTACTTGTTCACACCTGTTGACTCTTCGGTGCCAAGAAAAGTGGACCCTAGCTGGGGCCAAGGAGGAGAAAGGATCCACTCAGGGTCCCAGGCTCCATGGATTTCCTTGTGCTGCCGAAGGTCCCAGAGAGGTTTAGTCAATGGGACTCGTGCCTGTGTGTGTCCCTCGCTAGAGTCATCTGTAACGCTCAGCAAAGGGGCTCAGCTGGGAGACTGGTGGCATAGGTACAATTCACACAGACATACACCCTATGGCCAAGCCCGAGGAGAGAGGCCAGGAGAAAGCCAGGCTGTGCTGACCCCTGGCAACACGTCCAAGTTACCAGGAGGTTTCCACTCGTCTGTGTCCACCCCCTTGGAGAGACACCAACAGCTCAGCTCTAGAGTCAGACAGGTCTGGCTTTAGGGCTCAGTCCAGCATACGGACAAACTGACCTCCATCAAGTCGCTGAACTTAGCTGGACCCAAGGCCTAAAATGGAGGTAGCTATGCCTGTGTCCTTGGATCATTCCCATTGTGAAGGGAGAAGGGCTAACTCAGGAATCCCGGGAGTGCTTGACCTCTACAGGTGGGCACTCACTGGCTTCCCTCCCCACCTTGCCCTTCCCCACCCCCTTTCTTTCTTTAGTCTACCAGAAACCAGTGCTAAGGCAGACATCAGTTCAGAAATAAACCTTGGAATTCAAATTACCAGAAGCATCCCCAGGTCAGAAAGAGGAGGAGAGGAGGGGAAAGGATGAAGTGGGAACAGGAAGCAGGGAACTGGGACTCTCTGAACCCCCCTCATGTTTACATGTCCCCTACAAATCCTCTTCCCAGGAGCAGTACCTGCCTCAGCCCACCAGAATCTCTCTACCCTCTCATTCCAACTCCTCCACAAGGGCTGCTCAGAAAGATAAAAATCATCTAGGAAGCTCTCAGCCTCCAGATACCCAGCCCCAGACACTTCAACTTCTGCAAAGTGCCATTGCCATTGTTGGTCCTGACAAGGGACAGTGACACTTGCTCTTCAGCTTTTTGGCCCAGAAGCAAAAAGGAGCTCAAATAACCATAAAGAGCCCAGCGCAGACGCCTCCTCACAAAGGCCTAAACAAACAGCTCTGGAGAGCTGTAACTACTGGAGCTTTGCCCTTCGCCTGTGGCCAGTGCCTAGGGATGCTGTCATCAGTCAGGCTCTCTGAGCAAGACCGACACACAGACCAGAGAGGGGCCACCACACTCTGGGATGTACTGACTGACCATGGCCACAGGCAGCTGTTTTGGACAGTGCTCTGACACGGCTGGGTTTGTAGAATTCCTGGTGGTCCATTAGACTTGCAGAGTCTGTCACATGCTTGGAACAGATCTGGAAGCTGCAATGCCGTATGGGTAAGAAGATCCTAACTCTCCAGCTGAAAGCCGACAGACAATTGGAATTTACCAAAGCCCCTAAGGACAGAGGAAGGCAGGTGCAGAAGGTAATAAAGAGCAGCGTGCTAGAAGAGAACTCACAAGCAAAATCCTATGTGCTTCCTAAAGCAGAGGAGGTGGAGAAAAAGAGGTGGGATAGGATGTGGGGACCATGGAGGAAGAAGTCTTGGAAGTGAGGGAATTCTTGCAGGAGCTGTTCATGAGCACGCAGAACTTTCAGTGGAGTTGAGGCCTCCCAGACACCAAAGGGGGCTGCCATGATAGCTTTTTGGCAGCCATGATGAAAGAGCCTGACCAAAGCAACTTAAAGGGTAAAGGGCTCGGGTTCAGAGCTCAGGAGGGCGAGAGGCCACCTTTATGGGGAGAACAGTAAGCAGGAAAGTTATGGTGATGAGGGCAGAAGACTTGCTGGTCACCATCACACTCAGGAAGGAGAGAGACAACTGAAACCTGAAGGCCACCCCCAGCAGCCCACCTCCTCCATCAAGACTTCACCTTCTAAAGGTTCCACAACTTTCAAACATCACCATCCGGCAGACACCAAGCATTCAGACGCAGGGGCCAACAAAGGGCATTTCATATTCAGACCCTAATAAAGAGAGAGTACATGGGATAAAACTCCCAAGACCAAGCTTTTGTGTTCACAGGAGACCCAGAGGAATTAGTCCTCCACCTGAGCCTCAAGTAGAAAGCTATATGTAAAGTCTAGAGTTCAGAGAGAAGAACCAACTGGGCATAGAGAGGTATATATAAAGCCAAGAGACTTAGGGGTAGATGAAATGTCCTCAGAGAAAGCCCTCTTCCTCTGCACACTTATAGTCAGAAAACCTATAAAGAGCAGAAGTCTGGTTGTGGAAGGCAGAGAAGACACCTCAACTTACAATGAAAGTAAAGGGAAGTGACCATCAACTGAAAAGATGTGGCACTACTGAGTGAGGAAGAGTGAGGACCAACGATGGGAATCAACAGTCAACAGGTGGGCTGTTTGGTTTGGTTGCTTAGTTTGGTTGCTTTGGTTGTTTGTTAGGTCCATTTTGTTTATTTGGTTGATTAGTTTGGTTAGTTGCTTTCTTTCTTTCTTTGATTGGTTTGTCTGGTTTGATAGGTTGTTTGGTTGATTTGAGTGGTTGGGTTGGTTTGTTGATTTGGTAGGTAGGTTGGTTGGTTGGTTTGGTTAGTTTAGTTGGTTTGGTGGGTCATTTGGTTATTTGATTGGTTTGGTTGTTTGTTGGGTTGGCTAGTTGGTTGAGTTGAATTGGTTGCTTTGTTGGTTAGTCTGTTGGTTTGTTTATTTATTTGGTTGGTTGGTTGGTTGGTTGGTTGGTTGGTTGGTTGGTTTGGTGAATTGTTTGGTTGTTCACTGGTTGATAGTTTGTTGGTTTGGTTGGTAGGTTGTTAGTTGGTTAAGTTGGTTTGGTTGGTTAGTTGGTTTGGTTCCTTGTTGGTCTGATTGGTTGGTTGGATTGCATTGATTGGTTGATTAGTTTGTTAGCTTGTTTATTTGGTTGGTTGGTTTGGTGGGTCCTTTGGTTGTTTGGTTGGGTTGGCTATTTGTTGGTTTAGTTATGTTTGTTTGTTTGTTTGGTTGGTTGGTTGGCTGATTTGGTTAGTTTTTTATCATTTTCTTTGGAATAATGATAGGAAAACTCCAAATATAGTGGATTCAATAGACAAGAGGACAGAAAGAACTAGTGAGGGACGGGTTTCAGTAAAGAGTGATGCTTCTAGTAAGAGAGGAACAATGAAATCTTCTCCTAGTGAGAGATACAGGGCCAGGAAAGAGTCCTGTAGTGTTGGCAGATGTTATGACATGTTTGATTGCAAAAGAAGTCCAGTAAAGAGGAGAAAGAGCAGGAGAAAGAAAGGAGGGCTCAACTTTCCCTTGAAACACAGGGTCAGGGACAGGCTCTGTTTCCTGGATACTTCAAGTTCACCATCAGAGTCCAAAGGGATGTTAGAAGGCGGATGGATTCAGTGCTCATGATCTTATGCACTAGGAGAAAGAGCAAGTACTTGATGGATCAGTGCAGCAGACACTGAACAGCATGCCCGGGGAGCTCCAAGGGACAGCAGAGAACAAGGTGGTGGTCTGCCCATCACTATAACTGATCTTGTTTTCCAGTCTGGTTCTCCTGACTGAGTGAGACACAGAAAGAGAAGGTAATTGAACTTAACTAAAGCTGGACTGTTTCTGGCAAAAGCAAAAAAATTGGAAACTAGGCTGAGGATGACAAAGATGTGTACACAAAGGTGGAAATCTGGTGGACTGATTGACAGCTTTTCTTGGAAATGCTAATCAATCCAGCATAAGCTGTCATTTGCGCCTCTGGCAGAATAAACTAGACATTATCCTTCACCTCTGGTCTGCCCCCCATCTTTTCTGGTCTTCTCTTAGGTCTGGTGGGGGAGAAGTGGTAAAGAAGGAATTGAATGTGAGCTGAGTTTAATAGGAAGGAAGAAAGCCTAGTGTCTAAATATGAAATATGCCCCCATAGGTTCATGCATTTGAAAACATGTTTCCAGTTGGTGGCCATTTGGCAAGATCATGGAACACTTCAGACGTGGTGTCTCGTTTGTGGTGAGTATACCCATCGTCTACTTTCTGTCCACCTCTGCTTCTAGACTATGGTGCACTGTGATGAGCAGGCTTCATGCTCACTCCTACCACCATGGCAGACTGTATTCCCGCAAACTGTGAGCCAAGCAAGATAAACCCTTCCTTCTTGGGACTGTTTCGTGTCAGGTTTTAGTCACAGAAACAGGAAATATAACAAAAAAGCACAAACAAGGACAGATTAAAGGAGGTCTGAGTTCCTGTCTTCCCTTGTGCATGCACCCATGGTCTGTCCATGCGCTCTGGAGCTGCGGCCGCATGACTCCCACTATGAGGCTCTCAGGAACTTCCTCTTTCGCGTGGTCCAAACAGGGCTGTCATCCATACTTCTTCATGTGAGAGCGGAAACCACAGGAACTCGCAGAGCCTTCCACTGTCACCACCTCAGCGTTTCCATCTGTGTTGTGGAGAAAATATCCCTGCTCATGGAGCTTCATGAGGCCAGAAGGAGAGCCCACATAAACAAAAGTCTAAACCAGATTATAATTGATGCTCTCCTTGCTGCTCCTGCTCCTGAGCCAGGGCAGACAAACGCTCCCTGGCGCGAACTGCTGTCATCCCATCCTGGTATCCAGTGGTTACCTTGTGGCTGCTCTTTAGAGCTGCTGAAAAATGGTGACTGAGAATCCTTCCAGTCCCATTCACAGATTTTTAAATCACTGACTGTATGCAGGGGAGAGAATTCGGCTGTGGGGAGGGGTGGTCGCTAGTACCACGCAGCTGCTATGGCTGTGAAAATTTAACCTCAAGCAGCCTAAACGTTCATTTTACAATGTACACTGCTGATTACTTAATTATGTCTAAAATATAAGTCAGACACACTACAAACCCCAGGGAGTAAATTACACAGATCTGCGAAGCAGCATAGATGCAGCCATTCCAGGCTCACATTTCTGAATTATCTCCCCGCACCCTGTGAGTTTGCAAAGCTTCTCCCTTCTCTGCAAATGTATAGCAGCCACCAACACGCGACCGTTTTTCTCAGCATTGTGTGCCCAGTGTAGGCGAGCCCATTTTCAACCTTCCATTATGGGCCCTCTCCCACAGGTTCTTATCTCTGTATATGTTTGAACTAGGAGATCTGCATATGCTTGATCTCAGCGCAAACCTCTGTGTGACCTGATTTTGTTGCCATGGTCACCAATTAGATGAGTCCTGTTGACGGCAGAACAATAGTCAAAGGGTTTCTGTTAAGTTCCAGAGTGGAATATCGTCATTTGTTTTGGTGTTTTGTCTTACCTGTTATTGTTATTTTGTTGTTTTCTGCAGTGCTGAGATGAGCCTGGGGCTTACATATGTGAGACAGGCTCTCTGTCTTGGGCAGCCTCACCCCCCGTGCATACAGTATGCATGTGGTGTGAGTGTGTAGATGGATACACGTGTATGTAGGTGTATGTACATGGTACATGTTGGGGTCAGAGATCAATCTCAGATGCCGTTCCTCAGGTGCCATCTGCTTTGGTTATTGGTACAAGGTCTCTTACTTGACCTAGAATTTGCCAATGAAGCCAGATTGGCTGGTCAGCAGGACCCAGGAATCTGTCTGTCTCCCTTGTCCAGCCCTGGGATTACACGTATCTGCCACCACACCCAGCATTTTTAAGTATGTTCTGGAGACCAAACTATGTCCTCATGCTTACTACCCTACCCCCCACCCCAGGAATACATCTTATAGTGATTTTATCTGAATCTCCACATCAACACCTGCCTGCAGAGAGCTGGGTTCTCAAACAGAGTCCTTAGAAAGTGCTTGTTGGAGAGAGTAATATTCTTCTAGAATGGCTGGGTCAATCAGGATGTTCTGGCAATCCTTTTCCTCAATGGCAGATACACTCACAAGTCTTATTCAGAATTCACCTCCACTATCACTTCCTAAACGATCCCCGGCCCTGTGAGTTCACATGGGTACAAAAGCATAGGATGAGCCCTGTCGAACTTTCTCCCTACAGAAACAAGCCCATGTCCCTTGTTGCCATCCGTGTGTTCACTGGAGTAGGACTATCCAGTTCCTTCCAGAACGTTTCCTTGGCTTTCCCAGCTTAGCTGGCACCAGGGCCCTCGCTTTCTGCCTCATCTTTCTAAGTGCTGTCCCAGTGAATTTTATCATTTCTGGCTCCTTTTTCAGGGTCTTACTCTGTAGCCGAGGCTGACATCAAACTCAAGATAGTCCTACCACCTCAGCCTCCGTGTGCCAATACGAGCACACAAATGTGAAGACACTATCCCCACCGCACCCTGACACTCCAGGCCTGTGGGCTCTGAAGAAAGCTCTGGCCTCACCTCAACCACTGTCCGGCCACCCAGGCGTGCCTCAGCTTCCAGCTGCATCCTTCTGATGTTGCCCTCCATCCCTGGGTTCACTTCACCTGAGTCACATGAGAACTACTGTTGCTGGATTAGTTAACACAGAGTGACCTCACCTCAAGATCTAACTACCTTGTCAGAGGTCTCAGTCACAAAGTCTTAGGGGTAAATTCTGAGAATTGCAGCATGTTTTACAAAATTTAAAATGCATGTATGTTGTGCCCAGTGCTTACCATCAATTTATAACTTTACAGCATGTCAAAGACGGCTTGCAAGAATGCTTGCCTTCTGTGCATTTACTGACTAAACAGAGATTAAAGTTTGATTTGGAGCTGTGTGAGAGAATTCTGAGACATCACAAAGTAGGTATGGTAGTTTCTGTTCTAAATGGCTCCAAAGTTAGGGGCTGGACCAAGCCTTGGTCCTCAACTGCTTTTGCTCTTAGAAAGTGGTGCAGACTAGAGGAGGCAGGGCCTAGCTGAGAAAGGGTCCACAGGACAAAGCTTGGCAAGCATATTGAGACCTTTCCCTTTGCCCCACTCTCTACCCAAGGGCCTGGCTGCCAGAAGTCCTCCAATGCTCACTCTCACTGGGGTGCACTATGCGCCCACTCTCACTGAGGTGTACTATGCGCCCACTCTCACAGGGGTGCACTATGATGCCACAACTCTCCACCCAGTGAGCTTTAGCTGACTCCCTGCTAAAGTCCCCACACGGGCAACTGAAAGGGTCTCAGATACTCGCCACAGTGAGCAAAGGAAAGGTGAGGCACTATGGAAAGGTCTCTGAGCCCATCAAATTTCCCTAAATACAATGAATTAGAATAGTGAAGGAGTTAATGACTGGAGTAGCCCAAGGTAGCTGAGGACTGATTACACAGGTACATTGGAGGAGGCCATCAGCAAGCCAAAGTCAGGTTGAAGAAGCAAGACAGCAGGTGCATTGCCATCACCAAATCTGCCAAAAAGGGGCCAATAGTCAAAGACCTGTCTCAGGTATAAGTGTATTAATCCACCTTTGACCTCAGCAGTAGCAGCCTAGCCCTCTGGGCGGTTGCTCAGGTCAGGTCACAGGCACTTGAGTGTCTGCAGATTACAAGGATAATAAAACTGCTCCTTCCCAAATGGCAACCAGAAAACTCCACCCCAGGGGAAGTGAAGGGCAGCTGTGTCTCGCAGAGTAAATGCGGTGTAAGGAAACATGTCTTACCCACTTAGACAGTGTCCAGCCCAAAGATCACAAAGCCAAAGCCAGCCAACCCTAAGCCAGCCTGAACTCCAGCTGTCTGCACCGCTGACTTGTGCACTAACGGGCCCATGCAGCCGCTAATGGCTAATAAGTTGGCTGTTAATGGCTTCTTAAGTGAGGGACTGGGGAGCTTCATGACTATGTTTACAGCCACTGAAGATAAGCAAGTCTTCATGGTCTGGGGGCGGGGGATGTGAATTGGGGCAACAGCGTTTGTCCCTTTGCTAATTTATTTGACTCCATACATGAAGGAGCCACTGTTCAAGTTACCAATGGATTTCTCTTCTGTGAAAAACAGTACCGAAGTTCCCTACCTGGTTCTTCCTTGGTGGAGCTGAAGAGACAGTTTACACACCATGGCTTTCTTCTAGACACGTAAGAAATTGAGAAATTCTAAATGGAGTCTATCGGCCTAGTCCTTAAAAACAGATAGGAAATGAAGGCAGAGGCTTATTTCATCTGGAGTATGAGGTCCCCAGACAGCCAGCTAAGAGTAAAAACGACATCAGGGTAACATTGAAAACAGCTCTCACTGTCAGCATCGGCAACCAAAGCCGCACCTGCTCGCTTGGCTCATTGACTAGATGTACTTACCACATGGGAGGTGGCGCTCTCACCCCGGGCTACATGAGAGAGAACCTGGGCAGAGTTCTATGCCTCTGTGGATGGCGCTCACGTGAGCAGGGAGACGGAAAAGAAACAGAGGCCAGTGAGTGGCGGAATGTCCTCTGAGGTGACCACATACGCGGAGAAGGGTAGAGCCAGGGAGGGCGACTCAGGAATGTGGGGAATAAAGGGGACAATTCCTCAAGAAGGTGACACCTGAGCAAGGCCTGAGGAAAGAGAGATGTGAGCAGAAACATCCAGCATGGGTGAAGGCACGGGTGGGCCCATCTCTCTCATTTAAAGAAATCAGAGATGCTTCTGTGACTACAGAGTATAAAAGACACACAGAGGTCAGAAGCCTGGGTCATGTGACCCTGGCGGACTATCACAGAGACCCTTACTCTTTATTCCAGGAATGAAGCTCCCAGAAGATTTCTAAGGAGTAATTTAACCCCATTCTGTGCTAAAAGTCTCCCAGTGGCTCCAGGGAAGCCCCAGATAGTACTGGAGTTTATGGCCCTTGCTTTCTGGAAGATGTTTATGAAGTTGGCTTGTTCTCCCATGATGCCCTCCTCCTCATCAAGAATCTTCTCCATGACTGGAAGGTGTGCAGGGGCAGAGTATTTCCCTAGTATTTCCTAGGAGGCCCTCGGTTCAAACCCCTGCACCACCACGAAGAATCTCCTCCTTTCCTCCACCACCTATAGCAGCCTGTTATTTTTTCCTTGTTACTGTTGGGTTTTTGAGGTGAGATCTCACTCTGAAGTCCAGGATGCCCCCGGAACTCACTGTGTTACCCAGGCTGGTCTCAAACATTTGGCAGTCCTCCTGCCTGAGCCTCCTAAATGCTGGGATTCACAAACATTCCCTCTGGTGCCTGGCTCCTAAACAAGGCCTCAGCTTGCTGTAGCAGGGCATGGAACGGGGCCTTCTTGCCTTTGGAGAGTAAGGCTCCATTGTCTGTAAGGTTTTCACACAGACTCTCAGAGCCTGTTGGGAACAGCTCCTGCAGTTGTGAGGTTTGCTGTCAGTTAGTATCCACCTCTGATGTGGGATTTCCCTCTGTATGCTTTGATTACCATTAATGAATAAAGAAATTGCTTTGGCAATTTCTTCCTTGGTGATGAGAGAGAACCTTTGAAAGACTAGGGAAGCATCCCCTATCTGGCGTACCCTCATTCCATTTCCTTCATTTAGCAGAAGCAAAAAAAAAAATCATCATGCCACTAAAGTATGAAAATTCCATGCCCCACACTATCCTTCAGAGAGTCATCTTCTTCTCAACTTCTCCCATCCAGCTAGGTGTTTCCAGCAGTAGCTGCTTGTGAGGTGTCATTTCAAATTTATGTCCTTTGCCACCCAAGAAACCTGCACATTTTTAGTTCTTTCTAACATAAACTGTCCCAGAATTTCTTTTATAAAGCATCTGTATCTCTTAAAAAAAAAAAGAAAAAAAGAAATTGTTTTGGACCTATAGCAGAGCAGAAATTAGCTAGGCAGGAAAAACTTAGCTGAATGCTGGGAGGAAGAAGGGCAGAGTCAGAGAGAAGCCATGTAGCCCCTCCAGAACCAGATGGAACTTTAGCCAGTAAGCCACAGCCAACGTGGAAATATACAGATTAATACAAATGGGTTAAATTAAGATGTAAAAGTTAGCCAATAAGAATCTAGAAAGCCGGGCGGTGGTGGCGCACGCCTTTAATCCCAGCACTCGGGAGGCAGAGGCAGGCGGATCTCTTTGAGTTCGAGACCAGCCTGGTCAACAGAGCTAATTCCAGGACAGGCTCCAAAGCCACAGAGAAACCCTGTCTCGAAAAACCAAAAAAAAAAAAATAAGAATCTAGAGATAATGGGCCAAGCAACAATTTAATTAATACAGTTTCTGTGTGATTATTTCGGTTCTGGGCAGCCGGGACGAACAAGTGGCTCCTTGCAATATGCCTCTATTTCTGAAACAGGCATTTCTAAAGGAGTTTCTTCTTGCCATGGGTGAAGATTAAGGAAGAGACCCACAACTTGCCAGAGTGCAGAGAAGAGACTGTGCAATGTTTGACTCTAAACGAGACATCTATATCACACACACACACACACACACACACACACGTGCACAGAACACACACACACGCACAGAACACACACACACACACCAAGGCTCAAGCATCATCTTTGTGGACCTAGGGACAGAAATATGGTAGTGAAACTATTTGCTGTCCATTGTACATATGTGAACTCATAGCAGCAATGGCTGCACATACAAGTCCTGCAGAAGATCAAGCCAGCAAAAATTCCAACATGGTAGGGTTCAGAGAGTCCCACCCCTCACTGAGAAGCTATATGATGGTGGCAGGAGGGATGATGGCCAGTTTTCTTTAGGAATGTAGCCCCTGAACCCATGCTCCAGGAGGTGGTCCTACACCCACATACATACAGCAGCACTAAATGATTTTGGGGTGTGTGTGTGCGTGTGTATGTGTGTGTTTGTGTGTTGGTCTTGGTTTCTATTTTAAGAGCACATAAAGCTGGAAGTGAAAAGTGTGTGGGAAGAATAGGGGAGGGAATGGGGGGAAGGTATAGGGGATTGGATTTGACCAAAACATTCATTAAAGCAACTCTCAACAAAAACGGTATTCCCCCAACATTTGAACATTCCTAATGGGTTTGTTCATCTTGTAACTGAGGTTTTCTCGCTGCTGTCATTCAAAGCTCCATTCTCTACCAGGACATTATTCACTTGGTGTCTAGTTCTGTGGCTTCAAATCTGGCCCTTTTTCTTATCTCTTGTTTAATGGACTCTGTTTTGGAAATTCCTGTGGTGGAAGGGAGCCATTCACTGTTTCCCAACACTGGGCACCAAACTCTGCACAGAGCAACTGTGCAGTAGGTATTGGCTGGCCTTGTGAGTGTTAATTCCCTTCCATCTCAGCGCCAGCATGATCATCAAAATAATCATAGAATAAAAAGACACACATACACGCATGCACAGGCATATACATACACATATGTACAAATGTACATAATTATCCATGCCCACATACACATGTATGTATATGAACATACATAGACCCCACTGTAGCTGGTTTTTAAAAAAACCTTTTTCTCTTTACTCTTTGGTCTTTGGGGCCTGCCTCTCAGCTCTCAAATAAATACACAGAGTCTTATTATTACTTATAAATGCTTGGCCTTAGCTTGGCTCATTAGTAGTTTTTCTTAACTTACATTGTCCTGCCTACCCTTTGCCTCTGAGACTTTACTTTTCTCTATTTCTGTATATCTTTTCTTTCTTTCTTATTCTGTGTCTGGCTATGTGGCTGGGTGAATGACCCTCCAGCATCTTCCTCCTCTTCTCCTTTTCTTGCTCCTCTCTCTTCTCTTTTTCTCCTATTTATTCTCTCTGCCTGCCAGCTCCACCTGTTTCTTTCTCCTGCCTAGCTATTGGCTGTTCAGCTCTTTATTAGACCAACTAGGTATTTTAGACAGGCAAAGTAACACAGCTTCACAGAGTTAAACAAATTCGACATAAGGGAATGTAATATATCTTTGCATCATTAAACAAATGTTCCACAGCACAATGCATGTATGAAAACACATATACATACTTATATATGCATGCACAAATATGAATATAAATATATACTCACATATACACTCATGCATGTGTACACACACATGAATATGGACATAATGTCTGGTAGGTAAGGACAGTTTCGGATAGCATCTCATTCATAGTAGTAGAACACTGGGTAAATATGAGAACTGGTCATTACGACAGCGGGTCCCATAAACTCAGAAGACAGCAGGGTGGAGTCAAAGAGCAGAATGAGGGAAAAGCAAGATTTGAGCTGGAAACATTAAAAACCCTAACAAGACAGGGCCACGAGGCTCCTGTGACAGGGCAGAAACAAGCTAGGTGATGGGGAAAGTGCCTTTCTCAAGCGTTAGCGAGCGTGTTTGCCACTTTCCCCTTGTCACAGCAAAGTGTGTGGAATATCCGCCGGCATTAACTTAAAAAGAAGAAAAAGGTTTACCTTGGCTCCATTCTGGAGGTTAGAGTCCATTGCTGAGGTTGGTCCACTGCTTTGGGCCCGAGAGGCAGAAGAAGCTCATGGTAGCAGATGTGGCAGAGGAGATGGCTCATCTCCTAAGAGCAGAAAAGAAAGAGTAATCAGGTCTCCACACTTGCTCAGGGCCTGTCTCCAGTGACATAACTTCCTCCTACAGCGTCTCCCCAGACGGTGGAAACTGAGCCTTCTCATGTGGGTCTTTGAGGGGGACTTGTCTTAGTTAGGGTTTCTATTGCTGTAATGGAAAAAATGTGACCGAAAGCAGCTTGGGGAGGAAAGGCTTTGTTTCATTTAACACTCCCTGACCCATCACTGAAGGAGGCCAGGGCGAGAACTCAAACAAGGCAGGAACACGAAGGCAGAAACTGAAGGAGAGATCGTGAAGGTGTGCTGCTTACTGGCCTGCTCATCATGGCTTGCTCAGCCTGTGTTCTTAGGACCACCTGTCCAGGGATGACACTTCCCACCTGGACCTGCCCACATGGACCACTAATCAAGAATATGCCCCACAGGCTTGTCCACAAGCCTGCCCGCAGGCCAATCTAGTAGGCATTTCCTCAGTTAAGATGCCCTCTTCTCAAATGACTCTGGCTTGTGTCTAGTTAGTCTGACTAACCAGGGCAGACCGCTTAGCCAACCCACAGAGGACAAATAGCAGCCTGTGGAGCAGCCTGGAGTTCCACAGCATCAGAGAGCAGAGAGGGCACAGGCATCTGCAGAAAATCCATAGATTTTCCCATCAGTAACAAATCACAGTCTCCCACCAAATGGGCTGATGTGCTAAAGGTAAAAATGCATCTGGATTTTAGGTAAGAGCAGTCAGGCATCCGGGGCTACAAAATGCTGCAATGTAAGAACTTGGGATCTGGTGGCTGGCACTGGTGGTCACCAGGGGCAATATTGGGGGATGATAGGTTTACAGACAGAAGCAGGGAGCGTGAAATGTTAAGAAGACAAGATAGCCTGTGAATGAAAAGCTAGCACTGCAGCCACTGTTCATTAAGAGGCGGAAGGAGGATGTTTGAATACCAGTCAGTATGTGAATCAGTGTCCCATTGTTAGTAGGAACCCAGAAAGCTCCTCGGAGATAGACAATACAAGATAAGAGACAATGGAACAACTCTGCCCAGGTAGGAACGAGGCTAGGCACCTGCTGCTTGGTGTACACATACACCAGCAAACTTACTAATACACTCAATAAAAGAATGGCGTCTACAGCCATAAACAAGCTAAAAATGACGACAGGTTCCTGGGATGTCTGTATAGACACTGGTTATATAAACCATAGAAACAGTTTTTCATGTGCTAGTATAAAGGTTTACAAGGCCTGAATGATGTCTGCTGCTGGTCAAACCACTCTACAGTTCATTAAACTGTTATTTATTTGTTGTGTATGAGCATGCAGTATGTTTGTGGTATGCAGGTGGGTTCTTGTGTGTACATATGAAGGCCCAAAGAGGTCGTCTATGGCTCAACCTATTCCCTGAGACAGGGTCTCTCAGAGAACCTGGAGCTAGGCTGACGCCTCTCAAGCCCCACTCTTCCTCTTATCTCAGTCCACGACAGTGCCGGGGTTACAGGCACACCCTCCAACTTTTATGTGGGTGCTGGGGAGTTGAACTCAGGTTTTCATTGCCGTGCAGCTAGCGTTTTTAGCCACTGAGCCCTCTCTCCAGTCCCTACTGCTTACCATTTAATGCCTGAGATCTAGCACCTTCCAGGTTGCCGTGGCAAAGGTAGCTGCTAAATGTCGTTAATTCACTCTGCTGGCAGCCTGAATCTCTGCTGAGAAACTAAAGTTGTATAAAGTGTCTGGACTTACAAGTTGAACAACAAATATCTCTAGTTAAGGCATCGGTGTGTTGACTCACAGGCACACAGGTTTCTGGCTAGGAATCTGACCAGCCTTTTCATTATAGAGTAATTATTTTGAAAAGTGAAGCTCTCATTATTCATCTACTAAAGCGTGACTTCCACCTACTGCACTTTCCGACTATCGAGTTCACTTCATTTGCCTTTGAGGGTTCCACTTTCACAAATAGGATTTTAAAAAAATAAAGATCAGCTCTCTTTCAGATGAAACAATGAACAACCTCCAACGAAAGGTATAGGGGACCCCAGGTCACTGCGTTCCATCTTTTGTTGCTTTGGGCCTTTGCTAGATTCAGCCTTGGCCATGTGACCCGATTAAAGCATCATCTGATGTGCAGGCTTGCCAGGAAAGGGCAGGGCATACCTAATATCCAGACATCATTCATTTTTAATTTTTTTTGTATTTATTTGAGAAAGACTAGGAGAGACATGCCACAGCACCCACTGAAACCAGAGGACGAACCGTGGGAGTCATTCTTTCCCTTCCCTGTTAGGAAGACTAACTGTTGGGGACTGAGCTCCAGCCAGGAGGCACCTTGACCCACTGAGCCATCTTACTAGTCCTGTGGCATAATTCTTAAGCATACCTCTCTCTCAATATGTTTCCAAAGTATATCATAAATTACATAGTGACCCTGTAGTGAGGACAGTTTACAGAACCAAGGCTATATTGTACTTTAAAGTCATTTAGAGGCAGCGTTTCGTATGCTGACTGCACCATCGCCAGCGTGAGGTCCCAGGACTCTGCTGCTCGCTTGGGAGGCGTCCTGAGTATAGTCTTCAGTTGTCCCTTTCTTTGGGGACAGGTGCCAGGACACCCTGCAGATTCTAAAATTCAGGGCTACTCAAGAAGGCATGGGCTTCCACATCACCTAAACACATTCTCACAACCTGCTTCTACATTTTAAGTCCTGGCATCTGCTATTGGTTGAATCCCCAGATGTAGGGATCCACTCAGGCCTCCATCTCTGAGCTGGTTAAGCCAGTGTTTTCAGTCTCAAACCAAAGCCTATGTCTGCTTCCCTCTCTCAGACGGTCACAACCTTTTTCACCACACAAAAGTAGACACAGTAGAGATTATTTGTAAGTTAACAGGTGAGATCAAACAAAAAGTAATTATTGATCCCTGAAAACATACCTGAGAAAATGCACAAATCCCTAGTAGTGACATCATGGCTGGGATCACCTTTACACAGCCCTGAGGGTTGGAAAAAATACATCAGCTTTTTTGCATGTGAGACCTGACACTTAATGAAAGAGTCAAAGCCTACTCACTGGGAGCACAGCCTAGTGGCAAGTCCAAACTCTGCCTAGCAACTCACAAACCATGTCCCAACAGAAGTATACACACACACACAAATAAGCACACACATTCATGCATGTACACACACACTTACATACAAACATAGACATATACACATGCATGAACAAGTGTACACATATTCACACGCATGCACATACCTTCCTGAGGCCAGCAAAGGACCTTCAAAAAAAAAAAAAACCAGTCATTTTACAAATGTCCTATTTTCTAGCACCCGCCCCAACCCTCTTCCTCTGCCCTGGATCAGTAATGGAGCTAATAAGGGTTCAAGACTGTTCTTGCCGGGGCCAATTTCCCTTCTCCATGTCTTCCTTTTTATTCAGAAAATAATTTTCTTTGCATTGTTTGCATGAAAGCTTTCCAACACCCCAAATAATGACGAGAAATTGGCTTTTATTTCTGAACAGGCTTTCTCGGCGCACCCTGTATCTCTAGGCATATCTATTCTATTAATCTGAGCCTTAATGACACAATGGCTGAGAACAGTGTCCGGATGTGTATAAATGAAAAAATTTAATAGATTTCCCTCTTAATGTAATAGAATTGGCATGCCGCGCGGGGACAGGAGTGAGAGTAGTCACTCAGGCATTGTGTTTACATGATATTTAAATACAAGTGGCTGGGGCCTAAGTACCACTAACTACACCTGAAAGGGACAGTGCCTCCTAATCATTGTTTCAGCAATTGACAGTTGTTTACACAACAGGCAGTACATCCACTGCTGATTTGAATAATAAACACGCTTAAATACCAGCTGGATAATAGAAGGGTAATTGAAACGTAGTTTAGGGCTCTGATTCATAGGCATTGTAGTAACACTTCCATTTGCCATACAATGCCACACTTCGGTGCAGGCTCTAAAAAAAAAAGATTAAGGCATTGTTTCAAACCTCGGGGTCTATTAAGGTTGATGAATACACACTGGGTGTATAGTCCCGAACAAAACATGCCTGGGCACACTTGAGACTACTATTGTGTAGTGGGTTTTATCAAGGCACTAGGAAGTTATAAGAGAGCCATTGGGGTGGCCCACCCTGCATTGTGTCCACTAGGGTGGTGGATGGCACCCAGGTCCTTCCCTACCCACCCAGAGCACATCAAGAGCTAGTGGTTCATGGGGGGAAACCAAGAGAACTGGCCCGGGGGGCATCTCCAGAGTCATAAAAGCAATAACCCTAGCTTCGTACATTCCCAGGTCCTCTGAAGCTGTTGACCTGCCTTAGCTCAGGCCAGCTTTAGCTCCTACTGGCTGTAAGTCTATAAAAGGCCAAACTTGGGCTTCTGTTCCCACGGCCTTTCTGTTTCTACAGCCCACCTCACCTCTCACCCCAGGGCCCCTGTACAGAGCACCACTGCCAGCTGGGCTGCCCTGCTTGAGTTGGCCTTTGTGGGTAGACAGCACCCAGTGGGAGTTCCGTACCCACCACAGCCCTCAGATCTGAACATCCCAGGAAGAGATGGAACCTGGGTCTCACTTGGGAAAGTTACTCATTGGCCCAGTTTACCATCCCAAATGCTGATAGGTGAATTGATTTGTCTGTTGACCATGGCAGCTCCAACTCATAGGCGATGTCACACTGACCATTCAGGGCACTCTGTCCTGAGCAATAGCCTCGGGGAGCAAAGGACCCCTCACCCTCACATCACGAGGAAGTCGCTCAATTAAGGCAAAGTGAAAGCAGAGAGCCAGGAAAAGTTGTAACAAACCCACACCAGGAAGGGAAACCGTTATCACCGATTCCTGGAAACCCCCCAGGGGATTAAATCAGTACACCACTTTAAATACAAGGGACTAACCCAAGGCCACGGAGATGCTGGACCACAGCATCAAACCCAGTTGATGATCAATGATAATTGCAATATCGCGCTCCCACACCCCCCTTCCTCCCTCCCTCCCT
>NC_022013.1:76655292-76662515 GCF_000317375.1 Microtus ochrogaster
CACACACACACACACACTTCTCTCACCTTTATCTCTCTGTCTCTTCTCCCTGTCTTGCCTCCTTTCCATCTCTCCTTGCCCACTCCCTCTCTCTCCTGGACTGAGCTGGATAAAATCAAGGTGTTTATTCTCTGATTCCTTTTTGGTGAAGTCACCCCATCCATGACTGACAGGGTGACAGGGCTGCTTCTGCCTCCTCTTAGATCTGGCAGAGCCTCCAGATCCTGTAAAGTGAGTGGCTGAGGGAAAGGTGCAATTAACCAAACCCGGTTATCATCTACACCACACCGTCCTGAGACCCAGCCTGGCTAATCAGGACGCTCACTGCACCTTGAGGAAAGGGAGCTGCTTCTGGAATTGGTGAGCACATCTGGCTGGCACAGACGGCTGCTCAAATTCAGTTTCCCTTCGACCATAGCCTGAGATTCCAAGACACATGCCCAGCATCCCCCACATGTGAGATCCACTTCCTTCACCTCACACTCACCTGCGCAAAGCCTGGGATGAACTATGAGATCCATGTTTGATCTTCAGTGCCCTGCAGGACGAGATGGTGCCTGCCAAACATGGTCCCTGGTCATAGCCACTGCAGCAGTGGTGACAGCCCCAGGGAGTAGAGAAGAGGCCACATGACCAAGGACAAGCATCAACAGCCAATGGAATGGCCAACAGAGGGGATAACCTCCCACTATGCTTACTCTAGTGAAGCCAAAAACAAAAACTGCAGAGAAAGAAAAGCAGAGGCAGAAGGGCGCAGTGTCTGAACAGCTTCAGTGGCACAGAAGCAGGAAGTCCAGGAAGGCTAAGCATCAGTAGAAGGGTCAGGAGGTCAAGAACATGAGCTGCGGCAACAGCTCTGGGGTCTAACCTCAGCTGAGCCTTCGAAACGAGGTTTCCTGGGACTCTTTATTGTACCGCTGCCATGGTATTGTGTCCTGCTGACATATAGGGTATCACTGTTGACCACTCATAACACACCAGCCAGTGTTCTCCCCATATTACACATACAGACATCATACACATCAACCCCATAAAACACTGTTCTTCTGTTCATTCTGAGCGTGCCGTGCCTGAGGCCATTGATGGGGCAGGCAAGGCCGGGAGAGGGACTTAAAACATCCAACAGCTCTAGAGTGGCAGGAATCTGCTGTCACCACCACCCTCAGGCACCACCAGCCCACTGCCAGCAGTGGTCGTGAAAGGAAAAGACTCACTAAAGATGAACTGGTTACGCAGAGCTCAACTTCAGAAGACAAGTGTGATGGGAAAAGTGGGCGTTGCACAGTGAGGGGAAGAGAGGCAAGAAGCCCCGCCCACAGGCCAAGCCAGGGAGTGAGGAGGAAACTAGAAGATGAGTTCTATCTGTCCATACCATCCAGGGCCCAGACTTCAAACCTTGAAGGTGACCTGTGGGCACTTGGTGACTGTACTTGTTAGTACGTATTCTACTAATTTAAGAAGTACCTGAGCTAGAGAGTCGTGGAGGATATGTGAAATTAAGGCAGAATGTGGGTCTCTAGGAGAGAGGAAGGGGGCAGTTGAAGGGAGTGGGGATGAGGAGGGAAGGGAACAACAGAACAAAGCAGAAAGTGCCGTCACGAATCCATCACTCTGGATGCTAACTCAAAATCAATTTAGAAAATCTATATATCACAAAGACTGTTTCTTATCATATAAGAGGTGTGCAAAGCACATGAAATGACAGCAAATAATGCAATATTATCAATAAATGAGACAGAAGAATGCAGGGAAGGGAATGAGAAAAGAAAAGCAGAGTATACTGTGCATCTCAGCACAACTGCGCCCTTGCCGGGAGAAGAGAAAGGAATGCTTGAGTCAAGGCTTGGGGATGCTGGACCACAGTGGGAACTCCAGAATACTCAGCGGGACCTGCCTGGGCCCAGGAAGAAACCAGCAGGGTGGCTGGGAAGGCCTGAAAATGCAGAGAGCAGGACATGGCTTCTCAGTGGACACTGGCCCATCCCCACTTTCCCTCACCAGCCCAGGTGCTGGGTCCCAGATTCCTAAACATCAAGAATGTATCAATAAACTAGGTGAATGAGCTGTGGAGACGCGGCAGCTGATGGCAAACACCGTGGCACTTAGGGGGCAGCATGGAGGTCAGGCTTCAAGCTGATGAACATAAAAGGAAGTTTCACAAATACCCAGAGAGAGCAGTGAGAACTCCCAGGTGCCACTAACAAACAGACATCCACAGAGGACTTACAGAGAGACAGCCATGGGGAGGAGAAAACAGACAGCTGAGGGATGAACGGGAAATTCAAATAAAACAAAACCCTATATGATGTGTTTAAATGCTTGAGATGATCCTAAAATAAGGTGCTGTTTCATAGGAAAAGACATGAGGAAATTCTGGGAACTAAACATACACACACACACACACACACACACACACACCATATAAGATGGAAAAGGCAAAACAAATTTGATAGATAAACTCAGCAAACTCATATAAAATGATTTTAAAAAGAAAAAGCTATAAGACATTAGGAGAAACAAATCTAAATCCACCAGCAGCTTCAACAGGTACGACCGTTGAAGAGCTAGAAGTAGGCTTTCCCTGCGCTGAAGGACACACACCTTTGGTAGATGCATCTATTATGGAAATGGTGATTGAGAAAAGGAGTGTAAGTGTGAAATGAGTGAGAACGGGACAAGCAGCGTGAAAATAATGATAATGGCACTATTCATGTGATTTTTCAGATCTGTAAAGATCAATAAAAGGTTCTAGAAGTTTTCATTGAGAAAAATGTCTATAAAAAAATAAAGGTTGTCATCAATCACCCATGCAACACCCATGACATAAAACAAAAGAGAGAATGGCTTTTAAGATCCCAAAGGAGGCTATATGCACACTCAGGACTGCTGAGCAAGTGTGTCATCTTCAGCTGTACTATGGAGAGCATCTCTTGTATGCTGCAGATTGGGAAGTTCCTGGAGAGCCCACTCCAGCAAGACAGAAGAGGAGCCCAGGAGAGAGACAGGTGTAAGACATCCCAATGGCTGTGCCAGCCATCAGAAGAGTAGCCCAGGAGAGAGACAGGCTTGAGACATCCCAATGGCTGTACTAGCCATTTAGAGAGCAACCATTTCAGACACAGTGCCAGAAGGGGGCGGGGGGCGCAATAACTAAGATTCCATGTAGCCGATTCTGTCCTTGAGACCCTGAAGACATTTTAAGGATAAACTTAAGCAGGAAGTATAGGAACATGATCATCAAACCCTAGATCATGGCTCATCTTACTCTGCATTTCATTATTAAAGGAGCTATTAAATTCTGTTTTTACCTCTTTTGGTTACCTCAGCCTGCTTTTTCTGGGGCTCCTTTATCTTATTTATGAGTTTTCAAACTGAAATACAATCTACTTATTTTCATTAATTCTTTTTGTAAAGGTTTTTTTTTAATTTTATCAGATGTGTGTAGGCATTTGCCTACATGTGCACCTGTGCACCAATTGTGCCTAAGGCCTGTGGGGGTCAGAAGGGGGCGTGAGAGCCCCAGGAACTGAAGTCACAGACAGTTGAGTTGTGCCTAAGGCCTGTGGGGGTCAAAAGGGGGCGTGAGAGCCCCAGGAACTGAAGTCACAGACAGTTGAGTTGTAGAGTGGGTGCCGGGAAGAAAACTCTGCTCCTCTAGAAAAGCAAGTGCTCACGACTTCTGGACCATCTCTGTGGCCCCCATTTTCATTGATTTTTAATGATAAAAGAATTCAAGACAATATGTTTTAAATTCTGTTGTGGCTTTCACTGCATCTGGTAAGTTCTGCTAAGCGGTACTCCTGGGACGCGGGTCTTCCATTCTGCACTGCGGTGAAATTCACTAATGAGGGGTAAATGTCTAAGGTTGAGAGACATTGAAAGATAGTCTGGGTGATGCAAGTTAGAATAGAAAGTGAACTAGATATAATCTTTTGGACTCACCAAGATAGGATAGATACAGAGTATTGTCTCTGGATTTGTCAATTGCTATGGATAGACATTGTTGATGTACTTATTGTCTGTATATATTGTATGTAGTTGTTGTACTTATTATATATAGTTTCCTCTTATATTGGCTGTAACTTTATGAATGCAAACATTGTGTGTTAAACACTGCGCCTAGACTTTGCTCTCCTGGATTCTTGGGTATCTTTGGGGCCCATGCCTGGCACGTGGCATGAGCTCTAGAACTTGCGGCATTCATTAGCATGAGGAAGGGACTCCACAGGCTGCATTACCCTGCTCTGACAATTGTTTTTCTCACACTGGGCAGATCCCACCGTGCTCTCCCAACCACCAGGATTTCCCGGCCATAGATATCAAAAGTGTTCACCCTCGAATCCTCCGTATCACCCACGCTCGCCTACCTAACAGACCCAGATGGTGACAGGCTCACTGCCTCCACTGACTCGAGGACCCCAAGTCCTGTCTGCACTTCACAGCCTTGTCAGTCCATGTGGCTGGACAAATGAAGCTGGGTGACTCAGATATTTAAGTTCCTCCAGAGTCTTAATGAATTTCACAAATATTTAACAAGCAAATTAATTTATGTAAAGATCTGTTCATATTTGATAAACTTGAAGCAATTTAATAAATCCTGTCCTGTTTTAATAAACGATGGATTATGGTAGCCTTCCTACAAACAGTAAATACATAAGGAAAATATTTATTATGCACCTGCCTTTTCAAAGATCATGAAAAGATTATCTTTGCCATAAAGACTTGACATCACTGTGCTGTGTGTATTTGCTGGGGCGGAGGAAGGAGAGTGAGCAGGCACATGTTCAGACTACCAAACCAGTGATGATGTCATGGGAAAGTTGGAGTACTAGGCACAGACTTACTTGGCACAAACCTTTGGGCACACACAAGCACCACATCACCATAATCATCAGCTGAAAACAGTTGTCAGGGTGCTCACACCCCCTTAGCAATGGCAGATGCTTCTAACACACATTCTTCTCCTCATGCATTGCTTTATGAGCCATGAAAATCCTATCACAAAATCCTATATATTATTCAAGCCTTAGCTCAGATAGTTAGCTCAACTACAACCTTCTCCAGACTCCTGCTTCCCTTCTGGCAGAGTTAGCCCTTGCTGCCCTAGACTGAGAGCATCATGGGAATATCCACAGGACGGCATTTGTCTGGCTGCCTTATGGTTCATGCTGTGCAAGTCAGCCTCTCTCTGTGCACTGGGAGCTCCTCCACCCTCAGCAACTTGCATTCTCCCACAGATAGTTAAGAAGTGTATGTGGCCTGGATCATGGTGGTACCATGGAGAGAGGATGACAGTGGATGGTTCTTACCATCTTCTAGGGGTACCAAAACTGTTGAAGTGATACCTATTGCCTTCCAGCATTTGCCTCCATGGATTCAGGGATCTTTGGTGGGGAGATACAGTCTTAGCACGCTCAGGGCAAGAAAAGGGGCAGGACAAGAATCAATGATAATATCGACGATTTCAGTTGATGATGGAAGGAAACAGGACAGACAGATGCCACAGTTCTTCCGTCCTTTGGCTGGGAACATGGGGGCAAGTTTCACACAGTTTCCATAGCTCTTCAGCAGGGCTTCTCTCTCCATGTTCTGAACAGTGAGCCATGTGGAAATATTCCCTTCACAGACTTTCTCAGCTTTCCATGTTTTCTAGCTGCATTTCCTGGGGTCATACGTACACTGTGGTTACTGTGGTGGTTTGAGTAAGATTGGCCCACATAGGCACCTGTGTTTGAATGCTTCGTTATCAGGGAATGGAACTGTCTGAAAGGATTAGGAGGTGTGTCTTGATTGGAAGAGGCATATTACTAGGGGTGGGCTTTGAGGATTCAAAGCTCAAACCAGACCCAATCTGGGTCTCTGTCTCTCTCTCTCTCTTTCCCACTCTCTCTCCCCACCTTGCCTCTGCTCTCTCTGCCATGATCTCTGTGGATCATGATGTAGCTCTCAACCACTTCTCCAGCACCATGTCTGCCTGCCACAAATGCAAGGACACCCACATTTGTAAAAAGAAACATTACTAAAGCATAAATCACATATTGAACCCCATGCATTAATAGTGGGAGACTTCAACACCCCACTCTCACCAATGAACAGGTCTGCCAGACAGAAACTTAACAGAGAAATAAGGGAACTAACAGATGTTATAACTCAAATGGACTTAAAACAGATATCTACAGAATATTTCACCCAAATACAAAAGAATATACCTTCTTCTCAGCACCTTATGGAACCATCTCCAAAACTGAGCATATACTTGGTCACAAAGCAAATCTCAACCGATACAAGAAAATTTAAATAGCTTCCTGTATCTTATCAGACAATCATGGATTAAAACTGGATTTCAACAACAACCAAAAGCCTACAAACTCGTGGAAACTGAACAACTCTCTACTGTATTCCCACAGGGTCAAGGAAGGAGTAGAAGAAGAAATCAAAGACTTCCTAGAATTCAATGAAAACGGATGCACAACATACCCAAACTTATGGGACACAATGAAAGCAGTGCTAAGAGGAAAGTTCATAGCACTAAGTGCCTACATGAAGAAATTAGACAGACCTCACACCAGCAGCTTAACAGCACACCTGAGAGCTCTAGAACAAAAAGAAGTAAGCATGCTCAAGAGGAGTAGATGGCAGTAAATAATCAGAGGGCTGAAATCAATGAAATAGGATAAAGAGAACAATACAAAGAATCAACGCAACAAAGAGTTGGTTTTTTAAGAAAATCAACAAGATAGACAAACCTTTACCCAAACTAAAAGAAAGAGAATATCTAAATTAACAAAATCAGAAACAAAAGGGGGATAATTACTAAGTCATACTTCAGAAACCTATACTACACAAAATTGAAGAATCTAAAAGAAATGGACAAATTTCTTGATAGATATCATATACCAAAATTAAACCAAGATCAGATAAACAGTTTAAAAGGACCAATAACACCTATGGAAATAGAAGTAGTCATTAAAAGTTTGCCAACCAAAAACAGCCCAGGGCCAGATGGTTTCAGTGAAGATTTCTACCAGACTTTCAAAAAAGAAATAATACCAATACTCCTCAAATTATTCTGCAAAAGAACCGGGTGATGGTGGTGCACGCCTTTAATCCCAGCACTCGGGAGGCGGAGGCAGGCGGATCTCTGTGAGTTCGAGACCAGCCTGGTCTACAGAGCTAGTTCCAGGACAGGCTCCAAAGCCACAGAGAAACCCTGTCTCGAAAAA
>NC_022013.1:76662615-76666465 GCF_000317375.1 Microtus ochrogaster
ACAGTTACCATGATACCCAAACCACACAAAGACTCAACAAAGAAAGAGAATTACAGACCAATTTCTCTCATGAACATTGACGCAAAAATACTCAATAAAATATTCACAAACCGAATCCAAAAATACAACGAAAAGATCATCCACCATGATCAAAGTAGGATTCATCCCAGAGGTACAGGAATGGTTCAGCATATGAAATCTGTCAATTTAATCCAGCATATAAACAAACTTAAAGAAAAAAAAGCGTCATGATCATCTAAGGTGATGAAAAAGCCTTTGACAAAATCCAATGCTCCTTCAAAACAAAAGCCTCGAAGAGATCAGGAATACAAGGGACATACCTTAACATAATAAAAGCAATACACAGCAAACTGATAGCCAACATCAAATTAATTGGAGAGAAGTGCAAAGCAATTACACTAAAAATCAGGGACAAGACAAGGCGGCCCACTCTCTCCATATCTATTTAATATAGTACTTGATGATTTAGATAGAGCAATAAGAAAACTAAAAATGGTTAGGGGATACAAATTGAAAATGCAAAGGCAAAGCATCACTATTTGCAAATGATATGATAGTATAAATAAGTGACCCCAAAAATTCTATCAGGAAACTCTTACAGAAAAAAAATCAGGGAAACAACATCCTTCACAATAGCCACAAATAATATAAAATACCTTGGTATAACTCTAACCAAGCAAGTAAAAGAATTGTATGACAAGAACCTCAAATCACTGAAGAAAGAAACTGGAGAAGATGGAAAGATCCCCCATGCTCATGGATTGGTAGGATTAACAGTAAAAATGGCCATCTTACCAAAAGCAGTCTACAGATTCAATGCAATTCTCATCAAAATTCCAACAAAACTCAACTTTGTAAATAAAAACAAAAACCCCAGGATAGTTAAAGCAATCCTGAACAATAAAGAAACTTCTGATGATATCACCATCCCTGATTTCAAGCGCAATCGCAATTTTAAAAAAAATCAAAACATGACATTTGCATAAAAACAGCCAGGTTGATCAACGGAATTGAATTGAAGACCCAGAAGTAAATCTCCACACCTATGGACATCTGATTTTTGACAAAGAAACCAACATTATACAATGAAAAAATAAGGCATCTTCAACAAATGGTGCTGGCATAACTGAGTGTCAGCATGTAGAACAATGCAAATAGATCTGTATCAGTCACCTGCGCAAAACTCAAGTTCAGGTGGATCAAAGACCTCAACAGATAAACTAGATACACTGAACCCGATAGAAGTGTAGAGGGGCTTGCTGCTACAGCTGACAATCTGAGTTCTATCCTCCACAGCCCACAAAGTGGAAGGAGAACAGATTTCTGTAAGTTTTCCTCTGATCACCACACACATGTGCTATAACAGGCACATACATAATATTTCAATGTTTTTTTAAAATATGAATTACATATGAAAGATGTTAGTATTTGTTCATTTTGGGTGATGTTAGTTTATCCTCTGTGATGTTCATTTTCAAATAAAATGTTTTAATATAAATGATGTGAAACATACATATATATCTGCACGTGTAAAATAAGAGAGACATTTTTATATTGACTAAAGGTCTGATCCATAAAGGAGACACAGCCATCGTAAACATTCACACTTACAAAAAGCCAAGGGGATTTATAGAGCAAAATCTATTAAAAAAAATATAGAGAAACACTGAGAAAACTGCCATAATAGTATTTCAGAAGAAATCAACAGATAAAAAGATAAATAAGGATAAAACAGATTTAAAGATCAACATCATAAACCCAATGTAATAAATAGATTTTTGAACTTTATAATATTGAATGCTTATACTTTTCAAATACCCTTGGAATTAAACACACATATACATATTGTAGCACAGGTAAAACTGAAAATACCTAAAACATAAAATGTGACAAGGTTGATGTCTTGACCTTACATTAAAAAGTGATTACTTTAGGGAAAGGTGAAAAAAATGGTTCCCTATCTTCAGGTAACTTATAGAAGAAGAGTCCATTAGACTCATAGTTTTGAGGGGTGATTTTATGACCATCCCAGTAGGGAGCACAGCAGCAGGCAGGCAGGCATAGCCCTGGAGTGGTAGCTGGGAGCTTATATCCCCATTCAAAAATGGAGTCAAGAAAGCTAACTGAGCCTGCCATTGAGCTTTTACAGCCTCAGTGCTCGTCCTCCAGGGCCACATCACTTCCAAGGCCACACCTCCCCTAGCAAGGCCACACCTCCTAATCCTTCCCAAACAGTTCCAACCACTGGGAGCCAAACATTCAAATACAGGAGCCTATGGAGATCATTTTCATTCTGCCCACCATATCCCCCTTACTAAATTCAGCATTAAAGGTCAGCACACCTCTGGAACTTACCTCAAGGGCAGAGCCCTCCCTCCTGTCCTGAGAGATGAGACTCCAGGACCTTTGTGTTCATCTCTGGACACAGCTTTTCCCTAGTCAGCTCTGTTCATGTTCTCTCTCAGGAAAGGCTGTGTCCAGGCAGCTCATAAGGATTCTCCATAGATCCCTTTGCTAGCTAAGTTTCACTTCCTGTTAGCTAAACTTAGTATCATGAAAAGGGCAAGCAGGAACACATGCAAAAGGGAACAGCTGAGGAGAGATGATGGTGAAGTGATCTCCAGTGGTGTGTGGACGTGTCGTCTGCAGCGCACACCACCCCCAGCCACCCAGACGAAATGTCTCTGTGGCTGATTTAGCCTGTTTGGTCTGGGTTTGCTCACTGTGAGGAGCAGTGCATGTCAGGTTTCTACGGTCATGTGTGAAATGGCAGAACAGGCTCGGCTGAGCCCTCCCATAAACCCAAATAGGAAGATTTATAAAGGGGAGGGCACAGTTCTCCGGCTACATTGATTTAAAGGTGGTGAAATAAATGATTAAACTGTTCACTCGGGTGTTCTGTGAAGCAGATCTAATGTGCAGTTTTGTGACCTGAGATGACTCCAATGCCACCATAAATCAAAAAGCTTAACAAATATTAAGATAGTAAAAAAATTACCTGTATGGGGCAGGTTTGCCATTCCACCCACCATCACTTAGGGAGCCCAGGGCTCTAGAAGCTATAGGTTGGCCTATCAGAAGGCCAAGGGTGTAGCAACATTTCAAATGTACTTTAATAAATAAAGACTGCCTGAAGATCTAAAAGTAAAACAGCCCCACTGCTCAGCCTTACAGACCAGGTTATGGTAACACACACTTTTAATTCCTGTAGCCACCTTAGTTGCCATAAAAGTCAGGTGGTGCATGCCTTTAATCCCAGCCCTAGACAGAAATGTAAGACAGGGCAAGACAGCTCTCAGACGCAGTCTCCTTCTGAGATTCCAGGACGCAGAATAGCCATTTCAGACTGAGGTCGAGGTAAGAGCCAGTGGCTGGCTATTTTACTTTTCAGATCTTTAGGTTAAACCCCAATTTCTGACCCTTAGCTTTTATTAATTGTGCTACATTTGGCACCCAAAGTCAAAAACTAAAAATAGTCTCTTTCGGTTCCCAGCGCAGCCATAGCTCGTGGTCCCAAGAAACATCTGAAGCGTGTAGCAGCTCCAAAGCATTGGATGCTTGATAAACTAACCGGCGTGTTTGCGCCTCGTCTGTCCACTGGCCCTCACAAGCTGAGGGAATGTCTGCCTCTGATCATTTTCCTGAGGAACAGGCTTAAGTATGCCCTGACTGGCGATGAAGTGAAGAAGATCTGCATGCAGCGCTTCATTAAGATTGATGGCAAAGTCAGGACCGATATAACCTATCCTGCTGGGTTTATGGATGTCATCAGCATTGACAAGACTGGAGAGAACTTCCGTCTGATCTATGACACCAAGGGTCGCTTTGC
>NC_022013.1:76666820-76673420 GCF_000317375.1 Microtus ochrogaster
CCTCACAATTGCTGAAGAGAGAGACAAGAGGCTAGCGGCCAAACAGAGCAGTGGGTGAACGGGTCTCTAAGAGACATGCTGGAGACGTATTTGTACTCTTGCTAACAAGCCTTTCTAGGCAACATGCTAGATTAAACAGCATGATGAAAACAAAAAAAAAACTAAAAATAACAATAAAAGAAATAGTTTAAAATAAAGCTACATCAAGATGGAAAATACACAGAGAATCGGATGCTGTGTGTTCTTGTGTTCTTCTTTGAACTGACTACCGAGAAAGGAGTAACAGCTGCTGAAAGACATTTGATTATTAATGCTGCTGGGTTAATCTAATATATATATTTAAAATGCCTTTACTTCAAAATTTAAGTCAAAAGATATATTGCTTTGGAGAAGAGATTTTTCTTTTGTTTCCAAAGAACGTGAGAGGCTATGGATTCATTCTAGGCTAAGAAAAATAAAGTTTGATCAAGGAAGACCCCCTGAAAAATCTCCAGGGGTAACAGATGACCCAGATGATCCAACATTTCAGCGTAAATTTGTTTCAGTTTCCTCTGAGTTCTAACATCCAGAACAGCATCAAGACTCTGGCTGAGATGATCCAGCCTCACAATACTTCAGTAAGAACTTGGCCATAATCATAAATTTACTTTGGGTCCCCATAAGATTATCAGTGCCTCCAACTGGCAGGAAGTAACCTAGAAAACTATGCCCACATTCCCCAGAAATAGATTATGGATGTTTGTTTTTGTTTAATGTGTTGGTTATAAGTTGTAATGGATAATGGTCAGGAAAAAATCTAAACAAAGGAAATTAGATTCAAGGTTCTTTTTATTTTTGAAAAAAAAAAAACAAAAAAGGTCAGGTGGTAGTGGCACACCTTTAATCCCAAAACTTAGGAGGCAGAAGCTGGTAGATCTCCTTGTGTTCAAGGTCAGCCTGGTCTACAGAGTGTGGGTTCCATAGCTACTGAGAAACCCTGTCTCGATAAACCAAGAAGAAAGAAGGAAGGAAGGAAGGAAGAAAGGAAAGAAGGAAGGAAGGAAGGAAGGAAGGAAGGAAGGAAGGAAGGAAGGAAGGAAGGAAGGAAGGAAGGAAGGAAGGAAGGGGAAGGGAAAGAAAAGGAAAAGAACGGAAAAGCAAAAAGGGGATATAAATATGACAAGATAGAAAGGTAGATTATTGAATCTACTTTTTAAAAGCAACTATTAGTTTTAAATTTTTACATTGGTTTTTCTTTTGTATATTGTCTGCAAATTTTGCATATTGATACCAATTTGAAATTAATTTTGTTAAAACATATTGTATATACATTTCTAATATTTTCAAGGTATTATGCCTATACAGCTCATTTAATGATGTAAAGCAAATTTCTAGTCTTTGAAAATTATTATTATCAACTGTTTAAGATAATAAAGAAATATAGATTAGTAGTTAATCACCTGGTATAATAGAACTTGTAGTCACATTAGGTATGTTTTCAAGATAAAACAAAGATATAATTTGGATATATAAAATCATCTTCAAACACTTCAGATATCTACAGAATATGGCATTTAAGATATTTTAATAATCAAGATTCTTCTTTTTTATGACAATGAGACTTGTCTGCTCCTGGCAGCACTAATCTACTTCAGAGAAGATAATGGTCATCAAAGAAACTCCACATGAAGTTTACTTTCTTTGGGGCAAAAGTAAGCCATTGGGCAAGAAAATGGCCCTGCCTTGACTGCTGATATTATGCTGTCCAAATTAGACAAGCAGGACACAAAATATCTTGCTTCATAGAAAAGTCTGTCAAATATGCTAGGCCTGTAGACCGAAGATGGATATCCCAACATTGCAGAGGAACTTTGGGTGACTGTTCAGGCAGCCAGCTGTTTCTGTCTTTTCTCATATGTTTTGGAAGTCACTTGCTTGCACTTCCTGCTTACTCAGTTAATATTATTTCCTCCTTGGGTCTCTGAGGGACTGAAGATTAGATAGTTATAGTTTACCAGACACAGAAAGCAAGTTATGATAGAGTATAAGTAAATTAGGTATAAGACTTTGGACTCACCAAGATAGGATAAATATAAATTTGTCAAATGCAAATGGACCAGACATTGTTGAAGTATTTATTACCTGTATATACTGTATATAGTCATTTTACTTATTGTATATGGTTTTTATGTTAGTTATATCCTTCTTCGTTTTTTTAGACAAAAAGGGGAAATGTAGTGGCATTTCAAATGTATTTTAATAAGTAAAGACTGCCTGAAGATCTGAGAGTAAGAGTCCCACTGGTCAGCCTTACAGATTAGATTATGGTAACACACACCTTTAATCCCAGTAGCCCCAATGACACACACTTTTAAACCCAGTAGCCACCCTAGTTGCCATAGAAATTGGGTGGTACATGCCTTAGTCCCAGTGGTGCATGCCTTTGATCCAATCCAAGCAAGACAGCTCTCAGACGCAGTCTCCTTCTGAGATTCCAGGAGGCAGGATCGCCATTTCAGACTAGGGTCAAGGTAAGAGCCAGTGGCTGGCTATTATACTTTTCAGATCTTTAGGTTAAACCCCAATTTCTGACCCTGAGATTTTGTTAATCGTGCTTCACAAGGGGACTTGTTCAGAGGAGATAGAAGTGGCCAAGCCACCCTCCTCCAGGAAACTTTACCAAGGAAGTTTCTAGAAAGCGAGGTCTGCCTTTATGCTAAGTGTGCTATGCTCTTTCAATCCCAACACTCAGAAAAGCAGCCCCTGTTTCTGGGAGCCCCACACCATGTGCTGGTGGCTAACATCAGGGAAATGACACCGAGCCACCTAATTCAACTGGGGCTATGCTGTGTGGGGGAAAGAGCTGCCCCAAAGTGGCAACTTTTCTCACACTTCCTGAGAGTGGTTTGGGAGACCTCAGGAGACAGAGTCTTTTCATCCAAAGTGGAAAACTTAGGAGGGCAAAAGCCAAAACTCACTCTCTTTTCTCATATAGAACAAGACCCTGGGAGCCAGCAGTGGCCACTGATGTAGTAAATAGCTATTATTCATCTAGTCCCGAGGGTAAAACTGCAGCTCATGAAACCTGTGCTTAGGTCTTTCAGGAGCCCCCGGAGACGGATGGGAAGGAGGAACACCGAGGCTCCTTCCCTAGCCTGCTCAGACAAACCACCTCTGATGAGTGACTTCATTGACTGAAAATGTATGTAAGATTCCATGGAAAGAGAAAAGCTGCCTATATTTGTTTTATAGATCCAGAGAAGATACCAGCAGGCTAAGTTTGTAACCCAGCTACAGGAATTTCAATGAAGAAACAGGGTTACACGATGTGATGATTGCACCATCAACGGGATCTACAATCACTTTGAAGACAGGTTTCCGGATATATCTGTGAGATGCTTAGGTTAACTGCAATGGAAACATCATCCTAAATGTGGACAGCTCCATCCCAAAGACTGAATAAAAAAGAGACAGTGAACTGAGCACCAGCATCTACCTCTCTGTGTGTCCAGGGGAGGCAACTAACCAGCTGCCTTGTGTTCCTATAGCCGTGCTGTTCCCACCATGGTGGACAGTGAGATATAATAAGCCTTTGTTGCAAAATGGAGACAGGAGGATTCCTGGACACTGGCCACCTAGCCTGGCTTACTTCCTAAAGTCCTGGGCCAATGAAAGACCCTGCTTCAAATAAACAATGGCAGGTGCCTGAAAAATGACACTCAACATCGTCCTTTCAAATGTGTCTGTGTGTGTGTCTGTGTCTGCATCTGTGTGATGTGGGTGCATGCATGCATGCATGTACCTCCACACACGAGAAAGAGAAAAGAATGGGAAGAAAGACAACGGAAACGTCAGATTCTGGACATTGGCACGAGATAGGTGACTGAATGCAAATACGAGCCCAAATTGGCAAGTGATGAGATAGGACCCAAGGCTAGTCTTAAGTCACGGGCACCGTGTGCCTGCCACACCATTCCCTACAGTGCAGGGCTGTGAGTTCATCCAAGATGGCATGATCTAGGCCCCCCGATCTACCCATCCAATCAAACGCCCCTTTCTTCCCACTGTCCCTCAGAGCTCAGGGAAACACTTTGTCTCGTATCTGGGCTGTTGCCTTGCCTGCGTTCAGGGGAGAGAACGGAGAAAGAGATGAGATGTACGGGTTTGTTTTGAACTTTCTACCAATATCTAACAAAATGACTATCTTTCTTTAAATTCTGACTTTTGAGGGTATTAGTCCCCATCATTACTTGTCCAGGAGTCCATAATAGGCTCATTTTATTAGCTCCAAATTTCCTATTTAGACAGCGGAGCCTAAGAGCCCCTTCAGAACAAGTAAATAATATGCATTTTCCAAGGTAATTTGCAGACACAAATACATATGTGTGCTGCCAGATTACCAAAAGGACAAAATCACCAAGAAGACGGTGATGCTGTTTAGTAATTTCAAAACTAAACATCTTTGCACCCAAACAGAAACACCTGCCGTGTCCTAGAAAGGTCTCTGCAGCCTGCGTGATAAATTGCACCTCATTTTTACCACCTTGCTGATGCCATTTCTGATGGCTTTGAAAAAAAACAAAAAAAAATGGGCTGGGAGCACATAATCTTCAAAGACATGTGCAGTGTCTTCAAGAATAGATGTCCTGGCCCATCCCATAGTCAACCGCACAACATAACCTCATGTCTCCTCACAGAAGCACGCACCTTCAGATAGGGGTTGGAGCGCTGGCTGCTCTGGGCCTTCAGTCACTTCTACAAGCTGTCTCCAGGCTGGGGACTGGGATCCCAGGTGAGGAGAACCAAGCTACTGGTCGACATCCACCCAACACCCACCAGTAGCCCGGTGGGAGAAATGAGTCCTCTTACCCTGAGTGCTGGAACAGTTAAGCTAAAATGAGTCTGAGGCCTGTGGTCAGAGACACACACCTTAGAAGGAAAAGTGGGGGCCATTGGGGGTAACATTCAGAGAATCATGGACATCTCCCAACCACCTTAATGAAGGGGTTAGAAGGTGCGGGATGCTGAGAAGGGGCTGAGGTCCAGCTGCCTCTGCATCTCAGAGCAGGCCTGGAGCAGGTGACGCCACACTGTTCCCACAGGGAGATATAATTCCGTGTTTCCCCCTAAGAAGCTCCCCCCCACTCATCTCTGCTCACCTGCCCAGATGACCAACTAACCACTCCTGCCTTCTCTGTGGAAATGTCCCAAGATTAAACCCACTCCATTTCCACCATAGTCTATGGGGGCAGACATGGAAATCCTGAGTGAGAGAAATCAAGTATGGCTGTACGTCAGTATCTCCAGATTGTTGATTGGAATGGGTAAGGGGATGTGTGCATCTGGGGGGGGGTCAGAACTTGTCCTGTTCCTTTCTCTGAAAAACCACCAGGGCTTTCTTTTCCTCTTAGCAATTTTATTAAAGCAAAACAACAATGCTAACCAAATAACCCTCACAAGAAGCTCATTATCAAAACTAAAACAAACAGGTAGAAATAGGTCCCAGCTTGCAAAGAACAGCAGACAGGCAAGACTACAAAGCTGTCACACTGGAGCCGGCATCCCATAATTCCATTCTGACTCCCGCACACAGGCAAGAAGCAGAAGCCAGGCAGAGGGTACAAGAGGAATCCTTGTGCCTACTGTGATCTACTGGGGTCTATCTTGGAGACATCTCTCCGGTAACAGATTTTGGCATCACAGGTTGGTCTGTGGATTGGTAATTGAGAAGGAGAAATAAAAGTTGAGGTCACCACTAGGGTTGGGCTTAGCATGTAGGAGACTGCATCTGGCATTGGCTGTTGGCATTGCCAGGTTACATGTGTCACAAGTGGACAAGATGGGCGCACCTTCATTATTAATTACATAATTGCTTCATTCTGAGGGAGGGCCATTTTAAAACTGTATATGTGTACGTATTTATGTTTGTGTGAGTGCAAGAGGGGAGTGTGTGTGGTGCATGTCCACCTGTGTGTGAAGACACACATGCCCATGTGGACTTGGAGTGGGGGAAGCTATTGGTCACCTTGCTTATCACTCTCCAACTTATTCCACTGAGACAGGGTCTCTCACTGAACCTGAGGTGAGGCTGCAGCCAGCAAGCTGTTTGCACCCCACCACAGCACAGTTCTGAAGTGATAGGCTTGTGTGATCTCACCCAGATTTTTATATGCGTGCTGGGGATTTGAACTCAGGGCCCCATGCTTGTGCAGCTCTTACCTATGGATCATCTCTCCAGTCACATGGGGTCGTTTTTCTTGTTACAAAGGCCAGGCATTTCTTGTTACAAAGGCCAGGCATTGTTGGGCATTTGAAATGGCAAATGCCCAACTCTGAAGCACCTTCCAAAGTTGAGTTCACTGGGATAAGAGTCCCAGTGATACCAGCATGGGTTGCTATGGTCACATTTCAATATGGTTGGCATTCAAAGTCTGTAAATTTTGCTACCCCTTCCAAGAAAGAAGTTGCAGAATTTTGGGGTCAGAACTTGACAGGAACCCCCAAAACTACTTCCTTTTTACCTCCTCAGAAAGCTCTCAACTGTGTACTTTTCTAAGAAGGGACTCACATTTCCCACAGCAACCTCACTATGTACTCATTGTGGGACAGAAACATCCTCTA
>NC_022013.1:76673645-76675863 GCF_000317375.1 Microtus ochrogaster
AGATTGTTGACTTTTAATGGAGTCCACAGTCTCCATCCCAGGAAACATGCAGTCACAGGACCAAATATCCCCAAACCCCTTACAGATGAGGGTACCCATGGCCAAACCTCAACCATCACTAAATCCTCCAAGCTCCTGGGCTCCATCGGAAGATTGGGAGAGCCACAATGGCCATTCAGCGCTGAAGCTTTCAGGTGCTTTTGTGTTAGCACAGTCCAGTGTCGTGTCAAGCGGGGAAGAATAAAGGTTAATTTATTCTATTAGTCTCAATTGTCATAAGAATTTTACCCAACAATATGGTTCATTAAATGCTGAATCTAACAATTATGTTCACCATGATAGAAATTATTCAGACAGATATGATCTGAATAGTTGTGATTTATTAATTTAGACACAAATTTAATTAGCAATTGATTTCCATTGTGTCTCTATCTGAACAATAAGGTTTATGGAAAAGCATCCTGGAAAAAAATGTCAACTTAGAATCAGGTAACAATAAAGGAAGTAACCTCTCTGCTTTCAGAAATGTGATTACAGCTTTCACTTGAAAGAGAACAACAGAAACCACCCCAGGCAGTCTCAAGAGGTGGCTATTCTCTCCAGCAGAGATGCTGCCCCTGACCCCAGAGGCAGTGACACCCCCAGAGGACTGCACAGATGCACAGGTACAAACTCACAGAGCACAGGGACTGAGAGAGCACCGTGTTAGTGCTTGTGGCTACGAACAAGTACCTGGCCAAAGGGTCTCAAGGAAAAGAGAGGGTTTGTTCTGGATCCCAGTCTGAGGCTGTGGTCCATCATGGCAGGGATGCCATGGCAACGGGAGCATCATTGGTTGTCCACACTGCATCCATGGTCAGGAAGCAGAGAGAATTGAATGCTGGTGCTCTGCTCACTTCCGCCTCTGTATTCTGTCAGGGACCCCAGCCCTTGATACTCGCATGTAGGGTGGGTTTTCCCTCCTCAATTAACTCATCAAAGCTCTCTTTCACAGACAGCTTGGTCCATGGTGATTATGAAAAGTCCCTGCTCTTCTGGGCCCACTGGGCTTTCCATACAAGGGGAAGATGTACCCTGGTAACCTTTACCAGGAACCACAATTCCCTTTCAGCATTGAATACAAAATACTGGCATTGACTATACAAAAAAGAAAGATAAACTGGAATGCTTGGTTTTAAAAAAAGAAAAATAGAATTTTCCTCTAAGCTGTTCTTTGAGTATTTCCCTATCACCAACCCCATTCCGATTTGAACCATACCTCATAGACCAAGAGTAACTTTATCTTCAGGAAAAAAGAAATATTTGTTCTCCTGATGCTTACAGCTTTAGGGGCAGGAGAATGACAAGGTAGGAGGACGGAGAGAGTGGGGGGAAGGCTCAGAGCAGTTCTTTCCAGCCCTCATTTCTCCATCTGCTAAGCGCAGTCCTGAGTGACTTCACTCCCTACTGCTCCATCTCAGATGACCGGCCATCATCACCTTCCCGCCTCTAACAGATCAACACACTGACAATAAGAGCAGACAATCTTATGCTTATATATTGGTATCTAAATATAATTTCCCAGTAGAAGAAAGAAGAGTACTTAGGTAAAAATGGCCACTTCTAGGTCTTGGACCTAGAAGGTAGAAGACGAGCCTACGAAGGGCAAGACTGAAGCCGTCCAGCACTGACCTTGTACACACGGGTGCATACAAGGCCAAAACCAACCCCCAGCCTTTCCGGAAAATACGATCAGACCAGGCAACAGAAAAACCTAGGCACAGCCTCATTAAAAGAACATGGGTGTTCTTAAACCTCTCCTTAACCCCACAGATGGATACGTGTGGCTCTCACTCCCTATGAAAGAAACATCTCTCTGTGACAGAGTGAGACCATACAGGACACAACTAGTCAAAAGCAGAGAACTACCTAAGTGTGTATTCCTAGTCTATGCATCTACAGCACAACCACAGCACCAAGGCTCGGGGATACTGGGGAAGAGAGGACAGAAAGATTCTAAGAGCCATTAGCCCAGGATATCTGCCTTTGGGGAGGGTCTTCTACATACGACAGGAAGGCTGCACCCAACATGCTGCCCAATCAAGGCCTGGACAACAATCCCAGCAGGGATAAGCAAAATCTTACAAGGCCCACCCCTAAATGAAGAGGTATAGGCAATAAATAACCACTGAAAATCAGTTTTTCCTGGGGATGGGCCCTCTAATTGGTTATCCAAAAC
>NC_022013.1:76676314-76680961 GCF_000317375.1 Microtus ochrogaster
GGGAAGGGAAGGGAAGGGAAGGGAAGGGAAGGGAAGGGAAGGGAAGGATGGGATGCAGGCACCAGCTTAGAGAGGACCCAGCTGCGAAGGCTGAAATAACTAGTACAACACACCAGAGACATTACAAATTCATTATTTCTCAACACACACACTAAATAAATAAACAAACAATCACACTACAGCCTCATTGCAGGGTTGAAGGAAGTCAACTCACTACTCTGAGAACGGGCCATAAGTGGGAAAGATTTGTGTGAACAGCGTCTTTGTGTGAACTGAGAAGAACTGAGAGCTGGTGATGAGGTGCCTCTTCTTACAGAACTGCTCCAGCTCACAGCTGGACAAAGAGTCCTAACCTGAATATCACCATTCTGTAACAGACAGAGCCAATCAAGGCAGTCATTGATCATCAGAGTTAGCTTACCTCACAAGAGGAGGACCATACAGCGTGTGGCTCTGCATAGATGTATGAGCCCTCAGCCATCAAACTCCCTCTGGAAAGCACTGAATCTAATCAAGTCTCTAGACTAATTGCCCTTTCCTAGGGCATGCGTGAAGAAGATGAACACACACCATGTGTTCAATGCCTTTGCAAAGCCAAGAACATGGAAAACTTCACATGTTCTCCACCAAGTTTTTGTTTTAAACTAGAAATTACAAAGACCATGTAAGAAAAAGAAAGGGAGGAAGGATGAGAGAAAGGAAGGAAGGAAGGAACAAATGAACGAATGACCAAAGATAGATGGATAAATGCAAAACACATAGACTAAAAACAAGCTTGGGGCCCTGCCGTTCAAGTGTGATTCACAGGGCTCCTTCCTTCCACAGAGCTAAGTACTATAATATCATCAGGGAACTGAGACACTGACTAGATGTTTGATGGTACCAAGCAATTCTTAGTCTTAAGTGTGATAATGGTTATGAAGTGATTTTTAAATTTTATCATTTTAGTATTTAGAGACAAGGTCTTACTGTGTAGCCCTGACTGGCCCAGAACTTGCAGTGTAGGCCAGGGTAAACTCAAAACTCATAGAGCGTAATCTGCCCCTGCCTTGTAGATGCTAGAATTCAAGGTGTACATGATTACACCAGGCTTGTAGTGATTTTTTGTTTCAAGAGAGATGAAGACACATTCAAGTATTTCCTGCGAGATGCTATGATTCCAGATGGGGCCCCAGAGAGGCAAATGAAGCAACAGGGCCCAAGCTAGTCTGGCCCACAAGAAGGCCTGGCTCTGGGGTCTCCAGGTCACATGCAGGTGGGCTAGCAATGTTCCCTTTCCACATGCCCTGTCCACATCTGGCCTGCTCTCTTCAGTCCTGACTCTCCTGTAAGTCCTGGGATTAGGGTCAGGCAACACCCTGGAGGAGAGAGATTTGTAGCTGGGTGTATTACATAAGACAACATTTGAATCTTTCTATAATAAAATCTACGAAGTTCTTAAACTTGGTCATGTTTTTTAAAGCAGTGACTTTTGAGATAATCGGTAGTGACTTCAGGCTTGCTAGCAATCCTCCCAGTCTGTGAGCCCTTTCCTATCAGAGTAGATTTAGCTTTGATTGATTGGTGTCAGACAGACAGCACACATCTCTCTAGGCAGCCTTTGTCCTAGGAGCTGGAAAGAGAATGTGGCACAAGGAAATCCCTGCCCACAGGGCACCTGTCCCCACGCCTGAGCCCGGGTGGGTCAACATCACATCGTGGATTAGAGAGAAACAGGACTTTCCAGTTTCTCACAGCCCAGAACTGAAACCACGGAAGACAGCTTCTCAGAGAGGATAACTGAGGCAGCACGCTGTTTACGGTCAGGAAGGAGGTAAGAGCCGCACACTCTGGCTGTTCTAATGGAAAAGGGAAGCAGCCTCCCAGCACTGAGCGGATGGCGTTAGCGTAGGGGAAGAGCAGCAGAAAGGGAAAGATGGCGGGGCACAGTGGGGTGACTGGCACAGGAACGGTGCCGGGTGGAAAGGCAGCTTGAGCTTAGCTGATGGGAGTCGTACAGAGCGATGGGACACGGTCATGGGCAAACGTCTCTCGCTTTGGAGGCCAACATTATTGAGATGTTGTCCCAGCCAGCATCTTCCTTGTGGTCCAGTGTGGCCCAGCAGAATATCACTGACACAGGTACACTGAAAAATGTCAAGCACTGAGGTTGGGGTCAGGAGCACAGAATAAAGGCATGAGAAACCCTTCCCTAGGGGATGTAAACAACTATACACCCTCCCCAAAAGTCCCAAAGTTCAGTTCTACTAAGTCTACCACAGGTAGCTAATGGGATTGGGGGACCTGGTTACAGAGTATGGTGGGTGTTTACTGGCAGGACTGTGGGTGACCCCAGAGCAGCAGCCTCATTGGAAAGCCTCCACCCGGCATGGATTAGGGCTCCCACAGAGCTGCATAGAGGGAGACCGCTCAATTTATAGCCCCATCCCTACTCACAGCCTACATATTCTAGCTAACGCCTCCAGGAACCTCTGCAGCTAGGGCAGGATTACATACAAAGGGCTGACAAGAGCAGCTGGACTTCTAGGTGAGGGTCTAGTACTCTCCTCTCCTCTCCTTCTCTGGAGGAATCTCAACAGTCCACAAGCCTTCTGTTGTACTCTAGCAAGTGGACGCAGCTGATCTGGTGACCAGGCTCTCCCACAAGGTCACCTGCTTGTGCAGCACCTAGGAGATGTGCTGAAGCCAGGTAGACAAAGATCACCTGCAGGGCCTGATCTCCTGAAAACCTTAGTATGGAAAGCACGTGACCTGCTGTGTCCCCTCCACACGGAACAATGTGTAACCTCAGTCTCCCTCTGGGCTTCATGCGAGGCACCTGGGAGCCAGTGCATCTGGTTTGAGCCTGGCCATGGGGAAAGATGCACTAATCCATCAACCTGAACTCTGGGTGAGAGCTCTTTGGTTCCCTGTGACTGGCGTTAAGCAGCAGAAGAATGAAGCACTTCCATACAACTGCTATTCCAGGCCATTTCCAAGACTTGGAGGGGAACAACAGACAAAAAAGGAATAAATATTCCGGCCCTTACTCTATCTCTCTCTCTCTCTCTCCAAGGAGCACACAGCACGAGACACAGAGTGAAGTACAAGTCTTTTTCCTGTATAACCACCCAAGCAAGGACAATACTTTGCAATTTTTAAACATATTTTAACATATTAACATATTCTTACAGAATTAACCGTATGCATATGAGTGTTTTTCCTGCATGTATGCATGTATACCACATATACGCCGAGACCAGAAGAGGACTTGGATCCCTTGGGACAGGTATTACAGGCAGTTGTGAGCTGCCTTGTGGGTGCTGGAACTGAACAGAGATCCTCTGCAGGAGCTTTAGGACCTTGAACTCCTGATTCTCCTGCCTCAGTCTCCTGCATAGCTGAGATTACAGGCTGGGTCACAAGGTCCAGCTTCACTTTTTTTATATCTTCTTTTGTTTCTCTTGGTCTCTCTCTTCCTGTCCTTCTGAAATGTTTCCCCCGCCCCCGTCTCTCTCCCCTACTCTACGTATCTCTCTATTTGTCATTAGAGTCTTCACATTCCACTATTTTCTCCCTAGCCTTCCCTACTTACACATTTAGGATACTCTAAGCTTTATTTTGCTATTATTCATTTTCTTCTTCATTTAAAAAAAAAAAGCCAAAACCCTCTTTTAAGATGTTCTGGTTAATGTTGTTTCTGCCCTGGCGTTCCTGCCACTTTGGGAGCTGTTGGTTTTGTAACTGGTGTGTAACTTTACTTCTTTGTATGAGTCACTAATAGTTTGTTGCTCCACCCCTTTGCACAATGCTGGGAAGTCAACCACATCACCTCTGTTGTTATATAGCTCCTCTCCGCTGAGCCTCATTTCCCAGCCCCATTAAGGACACACATTGCTCCACACAAAACCCATTCCCACTAGAACATCAGTAAATGTTTTACTTAAGGAATTAGTGAGATTAAAACCCTAAGACCAAAACCAGGTTCTAAGTATGTATTGGTGTGTGTGTGTGCTCCATTGTAACTCTTATTTATTTATTTATTTATTTGTTTGTTTATTTAAGATCTCCGTCTCTTCCCCCCCAATGTAACTCTTAAAGACATACCCCTGGCCGTCTACCCACCCAGCAGTAGGAGAGAAAACTTATTTTTAAAATACTATGGACACCAAGCTTACGATGGACTGCAGTAGGGGTAACTCCCAAATGCTTTCAGATCACACTCTGTTGATGGGACGAGAGTCTCCTGGGTACAGCACATCTGCCTGGTCACCATTGTGAGACCTACAGAGAAAGCAGGACTTATGGTTTCAATATAGCATTCACTGTGTCTGAATGCACTAGTCCCCACCAAAGAAACAGCAAGAAATCTATACTACTACAAAAATCCCAGCAGACTCCCTCATTACCCTGGGTCACAATGTTGGGAAAAAGACAATCCCTAATAAGGTCTCACAGAAAATGGGAAGAAATGTTCATCCCAACAGAGAAGTAACTCTCAGCACAGAAATGTTGCAGAATGTTTGCTTACACTGTGAGGATGTGTTTTTGACAAGGCACCTTCTGATTGGTTTAATACAGAGCTGAATGGTCAATAGCTATGCAGGAAGAGGTCAGGCAGGACTTCCGGGGACAGAGAGGACTCTGGGAAAAAGAAAGGCAGAGACA
>NC_022013.1:76681806-76688362 GCF_000317375.1 Microtus ochrogaster
GGGATAATATACCTGCAAAGTCCGGAGTCCAGAGACCTATAGCTACTCCCTACCTCCAAAAATCCCTAAAGATTGCACCTGATAGCTCCACCAGTAGGTCTACAGCACATGGGCCTGTGGCAGACACTTCAAATTAAACCATAACTGTTATTAAAGATACATTTACATATTTTATCTAGAATGTGTTTCAATGTAGAACGAAAGCATGGAAAATGTATTCGATGAAGTAAGAGCAGAAAATTTCCCCAGGAAAGACAGGGATATCTAGGCACAGTAAGTATTTAAAACCCTAAACAGACAGGATCAGGAATGACCCTCCATGTGACAAACCACTGTTAACATTGCCAAAGTTTGGAACAAAGAACACCGAGAATGTGAAAGAGAAGCACTGGTTACCTGTAAAGCCAAAACCATCAGCAGATTCCTCAACAGGAACCCTAAATGCCAAGAGACGAGGGTGAGGCTAATTCCAAACCCTGGAAGAAAATGACTGTTAACTAAGCTGTTGTATCAGCACTCTCGGAGAACCAAGTGAGAAACAGAAACCTTCTGCTGCGATTTGAAAGAAAATGGAACCCCCACCCCGTACCCCACCATCAAAGAGAGTGGCACTATTAAGAGGTGTGGCTTTGTTGGAGTAGGGTAGCCTTGCTGAAGGAAGCCTGTCACTGTGGAGACGGCTTTGAAGCACTTTGCTTAAGCTTCCCTCACTGTCACAGTCCATTTCCTGTTGCCTGCAAGATATAGGACTCCCAGCTACTTCTGCAGCACACATCTGCCTGCTTACCGCCATGCTCCCCGACATGGTGATAATGGACTGAACCTCTGAAACTGTAAGTGAGCCACCCCAATTAAATGTTTTCTTTATAAGAGTTGTTGTGGCCATGGTGTCTCTTCACAGCAATAGACACCCTAACTAAGACATCTTCCAAGACGTATGTAACCCAAAGGAACATATAACTAGAATTGCAGAAGATGCTTAAAGAAATCTCACACAGAGAAGAAAAATATAGCCATAAATGTATAGGAAAGAATAAATCCCATTAGACAGATAAACAAAACAGAATTAGAAAAGAATCAAAAACTATAAAAAGAATAAAATGATGGAATTTGTACATGACCTCAGACTACAACCCTGAATGTAAATGGCTCTATTTATCCAATTAAAACACATAGTTGACTGATTAAATTAGAATCAAGATCCAACTATTTGCTGCCTACAAGAAACTCACCTCACTGGCAAAACACACCAAGAAAGTGGGAAAAAATTAAAATTATATCCTAAGTAAATGGAATCTGGAAGTAGACAGGAGCGAACTTATATCCAATAAAGTTACCTTCACACAAACAATCAGTCAAAAGAGATAAAGAGTGCTACTATATAAAGAAATAAACATTAAGAAAACATAATGGTTGTGAATATACATGCATTATATATTAGCACATTTAATCTCATGAAATACACTCTACTACAAAGGGACAGATGGGTCATAATACAGTAACAGTGGGTGTCTTCAATGCTTCATACTATGCATGAAATAGTATATGGCTACTCTGTTGTCTCTCATCTGTACCAAAAGAATTAAAAATAAATTTCAGAGTTAAATTACACTATAGTTCAAATGAACTTTACAGACACCATCTATCATTAATAAACTATTCTATCCAACATCTGTAGAATATACATATTTGGGGGAGTTCATGGATTTATCCCAAAATAAACCATATTTTAGTTCATAAAGAAAATGCATAATGAAAGATGCTTTCTTATATCACATCATATAAGAACTGGAATGAAATAAGAGTTTAATAACAAAATAAGCTAGAAACAAACATAGAAATTGAACAATACACATTTTTTGTATTTTTGAAAGATTTATTTATCTTATTGTATGACTGTTTTGTGTACATGTATGTCAAGCACACCACAGAGGGCATGGGATCCCATGGGACCACAGTTATAGAAGGCTGTGAGCCACCATGTGGGGATTGGGAATCGAACTCAGGATCTCTGGAAAAGAATCCACTGCTTTTTACCACTAAGCCATCCCTCACCCCCTGCACATTACACATTTTAACAATCAATCAGCAAGATAGAAGCTAAAGAAGAAGTTTAAAAGTGCCTAGAAGCAGATGAAAATGGAAATGCAGCATAAAATTGGTGGGATAGAGGGAAGTTTTCAGTTATGAACACATGCATTAAAAATTCAAAGATAAGATAAATAACCCGATGATGCACCTGAAAGCATTAGAAAAAGAACAAGTCAAACTGCAAAACAGAGTGAGAAAAGATCAGAGCTGAAGCTAATGAAATAGAGTACAAAAGATCAGTAGAGAGTCAGGGAGATGGCTCAGCAGGTCAAGACATCGGCCTTCAAGCTTGATCCCAGTTTGATCCCCAGGATACACATGGGGACAGGAGAGGATGTACTTCAGCAAGTTGTCCTCGGATCTCCACAGGTATTCCATGGCTATGCATACCCATATATGAAACAAACAAACAAATATAAATAAATGCGAGATCAGAGAACAAACAATACAAAGGATCGGTGAGAAAAGAGTTGATTCCTTGAAAAGATCAATTAGCCAAACAATCCAAGAGAATGGAAAAAGAAACAGAAATACTAGAATAATATAAAAAGAGGACAACAGAGGACCATTAGTGTGGTGATTTGCATGAGAAATGTCCCCATAGATTCAGACGTCCCCAGTTGTTGGGGAGGTTTGGGAGGTGCAGTCACACTGGAGAAAGTACATCACTTTGGGAGGGGGATGACTTTGAGAAAATATAGCCTTGCCCTGCTTCCAGGTCACTCTCTCTGCTTCTTGTTTGCAGTTAAAGATGTGACATCCCAGCTTCCTGCTCTTGCCTCCATAACTGACACTTGCCCCCTTGCCTCCCTGTCATGATGGACTCTTGCCCTTCAGGAGCCATAGTCAAAACAAACTCTCTCCTCCTTAAGTTGCTTTTGACCGCGGTGCTTCCTCACAGCAGAAAGGTAACTCATAAGATCAGGAGTTATTTTGAAAGCTTAGACTCATATGAATTAGAAAGACTTCAGAAAACAGACAAATATATAGACATATATAATCCCCAAAATTGAACCAATGAAATTTTTTTAATTTAAACTTATCAATAACAAGTATAAAATTGATGCTATACAAAATCTACCAAAAAAAAAACAGACCAAATTGACTGTTAAATTCTCCTTAAACTATTCAACAAAATAGACGTGAGTGAACACTTCCAAAATCAGCCTATAAAGCCACTGTGATATCAAAACCAAATCAAGACACAACCAAATAGAAAGTATAGGCAAGCATCATTGTTAAACAAAGCTATAAAAATCTTCAACATTAAAAATTATACTATAGTCGAGTTGACTTCATTCCAAGGATGCAAGGAAGATTCACCATACATAAACCATTTGTAATATAGCACACAGATAGAAGCAAGGACAAAAATCACATGACTACTTAATAGATGCAGAGAAAGCATTTACAAACCGACATCTTTGCATTCCAACAGCACTGAAGAAAATACATCTTGAAGGATCACATCTCAGTCTAGTCGTCAGATACACAACAAACCTACAGTTAGCGCTACAGTGAATGGGGAAAACTAAAAGGATTTCCTCTTAAGTCAACATTGACACAAGGAGTCTGCTCTCTCCGTTTGGGCAATGTGGTATTCGAATTCTTTGCTAGAGTAATAAGGCAAAAAGTGAAATAAAGAGTGTATAAACATGAAACGTGAAAGAAAAAAAATCAAAGTATCTCTATTTGCAGAAGACACTATCCTATGCTTTAAAAACTCCAACAGACTTCCACCAAAACTCTTAAAACTGATAAGTTCTTTAGTAGCACAAAAATCAATGTTTTTTCTTTATATTAACAATGAACGTATCTGTAGGAGGCATGGAGGTCCTTGTGCTCATAAACAAGCACTAGGAAAACCAGAAATGCTGAACACCCAGGGTTGTCTCTTCACACACAGAGAGATGTATACCTGCTTTCCACCCAGAAGACTGGGCATGGATGTGGTTAATAGCCTGGTGATTTTTTTGTTCCATCTATGTGGTTCACACCATGCCAGATCCTTCCCAAGACCCTTCTCGTGAGCTTGTTTTTCCATCAATATATACAATCCATCTTCATAGAAGATGTCACAAGTAGTTTAAAAAGAATTTCTATGTAGTCACGTCTTAAGTTTTGTTGTTGAGTTAATTTTCCCCGGGAATTTTTTTCTCCAAATTGTGCTTAAATATGACTAAAATAAACTATTCATAATTAGAATTTCAAAGTTGGAACCAACACTTGGTGCTGAGTTGTGCTGAACAGAACTGCCTTCTTGCCTCCTGCAGACAGTCATTCTGCTGGCTATGGTGGTCTCAGAAACCACCACATATATTGAAAAACAAAGAGAATCCCATTAATCACAAGCTCAATGAAATAAAATTAAATATCTAAGACTAAGCCTAACCATGGGTGGGAAGGAATTCTGCAATGAATTAACACACTTCAGAAAGAAACTGAAACAACCCCCAGACATGGGAAAGCCTCCATGGTCAGGGCTGGTGGAATTAATACTGTAAAAGCAGCTGTGTTACCAAAAGTGATCCACACACTAAACACAATCCCTTCAATAATTACAATGATATTGATCACAGAAATATAAAGAATCTTATTATTCATATGGAAGCACAAAGACCACAGTAGCCAAAGAAATTCCAAGCCAAAAGAACAACACTGGAGTATTTTAATATCCAGTTTCAAGTTATACCACAGAGTCATAGTGACAACAAAATCAGGCAACCAGCACAGAACCAGACACACAGACCATAGACTGGAGTCCTAAAATAAACCACATAGCTATAGTCTTCTGATTCTTCACAGAGGTGCCAAAAGAGATACACTGGAAAGCTGACAACATCGTCACAAACAGTTCTGAGAAAGTGAGTTAGCCGTGTGTGGAAAAATGGAGTTAGACCCTCATCTCTCTCCCTCAGAAGGAACAAAGGCCTTCTTCCTGTAAGACCTAAATCTGAAACTACAGCAGAAAAACACTTCAATACACACACATAGGCTATCACTCCTAAATAGGGCTCAGGTCATCAACGGTGATAGCCAGAAGTAAGAATGTAACTACTTCTAATCCAAAAGTTTCTGTCCAGCAAAGAAAACAGCAAACAGAACGGAAAAGGAAGCCTGCAATGGGGGAATATTTACCACTTCAAACAGAATCGAAAAGGAAGCCTGCAATGGGGGAATCTTGACCGCTTGCTCTTCATCTGGAAGAGCGCTCACACCCACAACAGAGAAGCAACTTGGAAGTCAAGCATCAAAAGGATAAACCAATCAATACATGGAAAAATGAACAGGTGCTTTTCAAATAAATAATTACAAATGTGCCATAAATGTATGAAAAAAAATTTAACCATTGGGAAAATGAAATTCAAAACCACACTGAGATTCTATCTGTCTGTGCTGTCTGAACAGCAGTCACCAATAAAACAAGACCCAACAAAGGCTAGCTATGAACCATGGGAAAAGAATTGCCTGTGCACCGCTGGTGGGATGGTAAATTAGTTCACCATCTACATAAGTCAGTACGGCAATTCCTATAAAAAAAAAAGAGAAAAAAAGAAATAAGGCTATGACGTGACATGCTACACCACCCTCCGTATGTACTTCAAGGAGTCAAAGCAAGTACACTACAGATACACGCAGACCTGTCTGTCACACCTCTGTTATGCTGCCTTAGCGATGGAGTCAACCTAGGAACACCCAATGGAAGGCTGGATAAGGAAAACATGGCGGAGCCACAGTACCATTCCTCCACAGTGAATTAAATTATGTCATTGCAGGGACATGGAAAGAAGGCGAGATCATTGCGTTGGCTGAAATAAGCCAGACCCAGACAGGTAACGTCACGTGTTTCTCTTCCTTATGGATCTGTGGTTAAGGAGAGAAATGGGGGTGGAAGGAAACTATTTAGAGAAGAGTGTGGGGCTTAGGAAGGTGAGGGAGGGTGAGTTGAAAGAATGGGGGATGGAACATGACCAAAACATTATATGCCTGTATGAAAATAGGACAATGAAATACATTGTTCTCATAATAAACAGATACAAATAATTTTTTTAAAATAATCCAGGTCCTTTCCACCTCATAATGGGTTCAGAGAGATCGATACAAAAAGAGAGCGTGATAAGAGGAAATCACCCAGGACAGTGTGTTTTAGGAAGGGGTCCCTAGTAAAAGCTCTCTGAAGATAGTACCACATAGGGTTTTGTCAAAAGGAAGAGCTTTACCAAACTACCAACTCACAAGGAGGCCGGAAGCTGTAAGTTCGTATCTATCTGCCTCCGAAATTGGGGGTGGGGCATGCAGGGAGAGGGAGAGCCTGCTCACTGACTGGATGGGAAGGGGAGGACGTTCTGGGCTCCTCTCCATGGGTCAAACGCTTCAGTGGTCACATATTATTTCCCAAGGTGGTAAGAGTCTAAGAGCGGGCATGTATGGGCTGGAGAGATGGCTCAAGTGGTTAAGAGCATTG
>NC_022013.1:76688462-76689170 GCF_000317375.1 Microtus ochrogaster
TCTGTGATGAGGTCTGGTGCCCTCTTCTGGCCTGCAGATATATACACAGTCAGAATATTGTATACATAATAAATAAATAAATATTAAAAAAAAAAAGAAAGAAAAGTCAGGCTCTTATGAGCTTGTATCTCCTGTGCAGGAAAAGCCAGTCATTATAAGAAGAGTTGGCCGTGGAGAGATATGAGAGGCTCCCCACTGACTCAGCAGGAAGCAAACATGCAAAGGCCCCAGTGAAGACACTGAGGCCAGTTCACAGAAGCACGAAGATATGTGGAGCTGACTCATAGCCAGCAAGAGGCAGACAGGAGCAGCTGAGGGGAGACGCAGGAGGGACCTCCGCTATTCAACCACTGTAAGCAGAATAAGAGGTTTGCTTCTACATCCTATGTCCGCTGAGACACCAGGGGCGTCTGGTGCCCAACGCACTGGGTGTGTTGATCTATCGCCCCAAACTGACTTCTATTCTTGGGAAACTGCTCTGTTGGGACTTTAGACAGAGGCCCTGAGTGGTTTCGTCCCTAAATTTGTGTGTGTGTGGAGACCAGGGATTAGTGTTGGGCATTTTCCTCTATCACCCCCTACCTTATTATTTACAACAGGGTCTTAGTAGGGGTTTCTATTGCTGTGATAAACACCATAGACATGGGGAGGGAATGATTTACACTTTGAAGTAGCAATCCATCACTGAAGGAAACCAGGGCAGGAACT
>NC_022013.1:76690215-76718264 GCF_000317375.1 Microtus ochrogaster
TGGCTGATTGGCAAGCGCTCCAGAAATTCTCCTGCCTCTCATCCAGTGGCCTGGGATCGCAGGTGCCTGCTGCTGTGCCCATTGCTGCATCCAAGTGCTGGGAATCCAGGCTCAGGTCCTCACGTTGGCATAGCAAACACTTTACAAACGGAGCCATCAACTCATAGAAGGGAATGTAATTGAGAAAAGCAGGGGCGTCAGCAGGAGTCAGTGAACAGGCGGCAATGGGGCACAAACAAGACCAAGATACATTACACATGCAAATGTCATCATGAAACCCATTATTATATCACTACACATAATCAATAAGTGCTAATAAAAACTTCTTTAAAAATGAAGGCATCAAGTGGTTTTGTCTACCAACTCAGAGAGCGGCAGAGAAAGCTTAGAGCATGGTCTCCCTTCAAGGAACCTATGGGTGGGTGGGCGGTAACAAGGGATTTCAGGCGGATGGGGATGGGGAAGCCTGAAGCCACCGGTGGAGGGAGCGGAACTCAGCACCTGGAATTTACCCCCATCTGCAACCCCAACATGTGTCTTCATTTGCATAAAAAGCAAGTAAACTCCAGAGTCAGCAAGCCTTCCTGATTAACCCCAGCCAGATCCATAGCCCCGCGGTTCCCTCTTGCCCCAACACTTCCACACATGTTGATAGCCTGCTTCAAAGAGCACAATTTGCTGGTGCATTGTTCCGGGCCATTACATCTGAATATTTTGGTGCTCATTTGAGAATTCAGGTGCCTGGAACTTTTCCCTTTCATTTGGGAATTCAGGTATAAAGTCAATTTTCTGTAATTGTTTGTGGCGCTATTCCCAGAAGGGGGACTATTGGATAACGTCTCCACTGGAGATGAACACTGACCAGCCATTTTGTTTCCACATTGCTTGGTCATGGAATCCCAACTCAGTTGGTGTAATTTGAATTGATTCTTCCCATACGCTCCCTAATCAATTCCCAGTGTCTCCACTTCCTCATCCAGCCCTGGAATCAACAGACTCTAGGAACATCTGCCCAGAGGCCATCAGTGGTGGTGGTGGTGGGGGAGGGGGGTTCTCCCACCAGTGTACTCGAAGTGGAAATAAAAGTCTGAAAGAAGCAAAACAAAAAGAAAAGAAAGAAAGATTTGTACTCATTTTCTTAAGGCTCCTGGACTTGCTTTCTATTAAATAGGCAGGGCCTCCAAAGATGGAGGCCAGAGACGGGGACTACAGTGTTCTCCACGCCATAGACAGGATGCATGGTCGTTTATTTTCATGACTGACTGGCATCTTTTATACAAGAGCAATGGCCTGCCCATCAGAGACTCCCTCTGCTGCCCCGTTGCGTATGTGCTCACCTTCATCCTTGGTATCTCAGAGACAGTGTAAGTCTATAAGACACAGCACTGCCCTTGGTACAGGAACACAGAGAGTTCTCCCCCAAGCAGAGGTCCTGTGAAAGGGGCCATTTCAGGCAGCGGTCGCTGGTATTGCCTGGTCCAAGAGCATGCTCCCTTCAGAGTACATATGCTGTGTTTTCAGAGGCCGGGCTGCAGAGAAGCTGTCCCAGGCAACACAGGTGAACATGGCCCCAAAATATCTGGGATTTGTTAAGTATTTGAGTCTGACTTAGTTTTTAGTCCAGATGTGTCCAGAAAAGGTTCAACTTGACCAATTTCTCTCATGTGGTTACAAGACCCTGACACAGTATAGAAGCTGGGTTTAGACATTTCTGTGGTGGTATTTTCTTCGTTACATAACAAATAAAGCTTGCCTGAGAAACAGTATGGCCATCGAGGCCAGGCAGTGGAGGCACACACCTTTAATCCCAGCACTCGGGAGGCAGAGGCAGAGGGCTCTGTGAGTTCAAGGACACCCAGAGCTACTCTAGACTGACCCAGTCTCAAAGAGAAACAGAGCTAGGTGGTGGTGGCTCACACCTTTAATCCCAGTACTTGGGAGGAAGAAGGGAGGTGGAGATAGGAACGGATGTGGCTGGGCAGAGAGAGGAATATAAAACAGGAGGAGACAGGAGCTCAGGATTCAGTCTGAGGACTTAAAGAGACAGGATACCCCATTTGGTCTGAGGATTTCATGGAGGTAAGGACTAGTGACTGGCTGCTCTGTGTAATGCCTGAGCTAAGGGACGGTTCATGAGCCAGGCAAGGGCCTGGAGATTAAGGACACACAAGAGATGTGGGTCATTCGTGAAGAGAGAATGCCAAATGCCATTTATTCAAGCTTAGAAAAACCTTATATACCTAACTGCTGCACATTGGAAATCCCCCAGGCAGGTGGAAATTACCAGGCCCAAAATAGACAGCCCTATAGCTAACTACCAGGTCGGGGAGGATAGAGGGAGCACTGAAACAAACAGGATGTTCTGCTGGAGATGTTTTGCCAGAAACTGCAAGCTATCCTCAATATGAGCCTCAGGAAAAAGGGTAGACCTGTGGACCCTGCAGGTCCCCCTTTTTTATAAATTACATGACTAGACCTGTCTTAGGTGGCATTAGACGTCAGGCAACACTCATTACCCATCATGGGAAAGCGTCCAGGTCAAAACGCATTTCCTGTCTTAGGTTGGGGCAGCCCCCCAAAGACCCTTACCGTCCTTGGCTCACTAGTCACCCTTCACCATGTTCAGTCAGATTTGCACTGAAGGATCCTCCAGGACAATAGCTAAGAGGACTTGCCGAGTGGCAAAACTGACCTGAGCTTGCCTCTGGTTCTGGTGCCATGAAAACATGAAGATGATGCTCCAGTACATATAAGCACTCCTTAGGAGACTGTGCCTGCCCAATCCTTGCTGTAAATTGGAGCCCTTTAAGTAAGGTCTCAGCACTGGTGGGAGGAACCCTGGTATTGTTAACTAGAGTAATCGCATGAGCCAATTTGTAAATTGTGCACTCCAGGGTCCGTGAATAGCAGCATTAAGCATTTTCTCTGTGTCTGTTAAGTTGTAACCTTAGCAGTGGTCTTGAACCAAAACCAACTGCAAATGTAACTGCAATATTCCTTTGTGAATATAGCTATTAATATCATTTTGAGTGGCCAAGGCATTTGCAACCTGCCCTGATAAGGTATCCACTGTGCTAGCAGTAGCAACTGGCTGACTAATGGCAACTCCAGCAGCCGTAGCCGCGGTGGCAGCCACAGCAATGGTCACCACTAGAGGATTCTAGGCACTCTGACCACCCCAGCCAGCTCCTCAGAACTCCAGCAACTCTTCAGTTGACAAACCTGCTTAAGAACATTTTAAAACTCCAGAAATATTAGCAGGATGATCAAAAACAACAACAAAGAAAGGGATGGTGACACAAAGTCCTGCCCAGAAAGTACAATTTTTTGCTGACTGGGAATTAAGAGTCCCGGGGGAGGCAGTAATGCACTCGGCCCAAAGTATGGAAAGACTCCAGTCATAACTCAAAAGCCCAGGCCAGCAGCGACTGACTGGAGCTGGGTGAAGTCTGCTAACAGAAATATACATTCTTGAGACCTACAACTGAGGAATTTTCCAAATCCCTGTGATAATATTTTGAGTGGTACCTAAAGGCACAGTGGTTTTACCTGTGCTAAAATTGGTAGATAAGAAATAGGGCCACACAGGGCTATCCAATCCCACTAGCATCAGAGACAGAGAATTCTTCACCAGTGTCCATCTGATCTCTTGACTCTATCCTGTCCTCAGGCTCCCAGACAGGAAAATCCACAGCACACACCAGTTGGTCGGGTACCCATACTCGACTGTCAGCATCCTGCTGGAAAACACAAACTGTCCCCTCCCCCACATCAGTATGGGACCTGGATCACACCAAGTGCCACCTGCTAGATTCTTCCATTTGACATGAGGCATCCCGGAAAAAACTGGCCGCCAATGCCGGTCAGCAGCCATTCAAGGTTGAGCACCAACAGTCAAAAAATTTAAAATGTATAAAATAAAATATAAATGATCTTTGGGAGTGGAACCATATTCCCCCTTTTTTGTTTTATGCAAATAGGCTCTGAGCACTCCACTGTAGTCTGTCTTTGAGGATTATAAGGTATCCCGTTTTATGAGAAATAGAGAAGTCTGAGCAAAATTTAGCAAAGTCAATGCTGGTGTAAGCTGGCCTGTTGTCAGTTTTTACAATTTTTGGAACTCCCATGTAGGAGAAAGCATGGAGACAGTGACTTTTAACATCCCGTAATTTTTCTCCTGCATGGGCTGAGGCAAAATTAAGATGAGAATAAGTATCCATGGTTACGAGAACATATTGCATACGCCCAAAAGAAGAAACATGGGTAACATCCATTTACACATGTGATTAGGGGCAAGCCTAAGAGGATTAACTCCCAAATGGGGAACAGCTAAAAGTTCTGTGCACAGAGAGCATTTTTTTAACAATATCAGTGGCCTGCTCTCGAGATATTTTAAAATAAAATCTTAAAGACCCAGCATTGAGGTGAAAACGATTATAAGCTTTTTCTGCAGCTTCATAAGATTCTTGACTAACTTCACAAATTTGGCGAGTAAGCTGATTGGCAATGTATTCCCCTCACTCAAGGGACCAGGGAGGTTAGTATGAGCCCACAAATGCCCTACGTCTCTAGGGCTATTTTGTACAGTGACCAATTCAGCCACATGAACAGATTTAGCATCCCAACTCTGCACACTGTCCAGGTGACTGTTGTATTATTTTCTTGTCCACTAAAATTTGCAGGTCTCTCTGTAGATTTTGGCCCAACCACTGCCCAAGGATAAAGCCCTGGTCTGTTAACATGCACTGCACAGGTTCAGTGGTCAGAACTGCTCTCATAGCTGCAAAATATCTCTTCCCCACAAATTGAGAGAAAGGTGTTCCAGGACAAATGGTCTAAAAATGTCCTTATGGCCTTCTTCATCCTTCCAATCTAAATATTTGGTGCTGCACTCTGGAGAACTGGCCATTCCTACCCCCTGTAATGTCGTAGAGGCTGGCTGTAGAAGCCAGGTCACAGGCCAGTGTTTTTTTGTTTGTTTGTTTGTTTTTGGGTTTTTTTTTGGTTTTTGTTTTTTTTTTTAGCAATCACAGAAGAATCAGCCCCTGTACCTGGAAGACCTTGGAACCTTTTCCCATTAATTGTTAAGGTAAAGTGTGGAGCGGTTCTCTAAACTAGAAACCCAAAAAGCGCCAGGGAATCCCGTGGAGCCAAACCCATTGTCTCCTTGTTCTTGTTTAAAGAATGGATTAGTAAAGCGAAACATGGGTAAAGCACTAGTTGAGCTATTCTTGCTCCTTGAGGGAAGACAAGGACTCCCATACCAGCTTCAGTCATAATTCTAATTTCTCCAGTGTAATCACAGTCTATAATTCCTGGTAAAATTTTAATTCCTGTAAGTGCTGAACTACTTCTTCCCAAGACTATACCTACCGACCCCTCTGAAATAGGTCCATATACTCCAGTCCCCAAAGCCTGCACACCCATCTGTGGCATCAATACTGCCTGGGCAGAGGTACAGAGGTCCAGTCCTGTACTTCCTGGGGTGCCTTGGACAAGGTCATGGACAGTGAGGCATTTCTTTGAGGAATGAATCTGATGGGAACAGCCGAGCCACTCATCATCCCTTACACTTGCATTTTGGGGGCCCCAGGCAGGCCCCTCCTCCCATTTCCCTACACAGGAAGGGGATTTCATTTGAATGTCAGTTTTAGAGCAGCACTCATTAGCCCAATGGGCCCTCTTTTGACATTTCGGGCAAACACCTATATTTCCCCTGGGCTGACTACCTGACCCTTTACCCACAGAGCAATTCCTTATGAAATGTCCCAGTTGCCCACACTGAAAACAAGGCTTTGGTCTAGCTCCACCTCAACTCCCCCTAAAGGCAGAAGCAATTATTTGCCCCATCACATGAGTGCCATCAATGTCCTTGCATAACCAGATATACTCATTTAAACTTCTGTTTCTATGGGAGTGTACAGCCTCCTGGCAGTATTTGTTAGCATTTTCATTGGCCATTGCTTTATGACAGGCATAGCTGTGTCCACATCTCCCAAAATGCAACCCCCCAGCTGTAACAGGCAGTCAGCAAACTCGGGATAAGGTTCTGAGGATCCTTGAAGAACCTTAGACAGCTGTTCCCATGCTCCTTTATTAGGTAGAACTTTCCACACTTTAAGGCCGTGGTAGCTATCTGAGCATAGACAGTGGGGTCGTAAGTAATCTGTGTTGCTAAGCCTGCATACTGCCCTGCACCAGTTAACATGTCAAGGTTATGCAGTGTGGTCACCTCTCCATAACAATCTCCTCCTGAAAGACAAGCTCTGCAAAGCTGCATCCAGTCACTGGGAATAAGGTTGAGTTCCACAAAGGAATCCATTAAACCCACAGTGAAGGGGGCATGAGTCCCATAGGCCATAACTGCTTCTTTTGGTTGTTTAATGTCGTTAAGGCCAAAGGATTATGCTGCCTGATCCGCTGTCCTTGCCGATCAATAACCTCCACGACAGGATAAATTTGCCTTTATCTACTTAGATTATTTAGTTTATCTTGGCTCTCTCTGATTTCTGCCTCTAAGTCAATGGGGCAGAGGCAGCAGCAAAAGGATTTGAAGTGGCAAGGAATGGATTCTGCCGTGGAGGTCTCATGGAGACATCTCTGTCTGCTTTCTTCCTTTCCTCTTCCAACTTCTTTTTTAGCAGCACAATCTCTCTTTCTAAAGTCTCTTCTTCCTCTTTTATTATCACTTTTAGTACTTTTAACTTCCCTCTCCTCAAAGCTCTTAATAGACTTCATGGATTCTTCATCCTGAATCTCCTCAAAGGTTTGAAAATGTTGCTATAGGAAATTCTTCTGGCCCTCGCTCTTTTAATGCATTTTGAAGATCAGCTTTCACCTGCTCCCAGTCAGGAATATTAAAGCCCCCTGCTTGTAGAAACCAGGGACTAAACTTTCTCAGAAAATTAGGCAATAAACTACCTTAAGACTCAGCAATACCACTTTTGGGCCTGTACACAAAGGAAAACTGTCTTAATGAACTCTGTGCTGTCTTAGTTTTAATAGCGGTGCCTTGCTTCTCTAAAAGAACTATCAATTGGCCCATCAATACTGGAACAGAATTACTAGTACCCATCTTCAATTCACCCTCACCATCAATATCTTACCTGCTGGCCAGCCTTCTGAGGGCGATCTCTCAGCTCTCTAAGATCTACTTCCCGATCTTGCTGGTGGCCTCCAACTGTAACGTCTGTGCTACTGGATGGTTCGTGAGCCAGGCAAAGGCCTGGAGATTAAGAAACACAAAAGATACATGGGGCATCTGTGAAGAGAGAATGCCAAATGCCGTTTATTCAAGCTTAGAAAAAAAAAACCCTATATACCTAACTGCTGCACAATGGAAATCCCCCTAGGTAGGTGGGAAATTACAAGGCCCAAGACAGAGTAAACAGCAGCCCTGTAGCTAACCACCAGAGAGGCAGAAGGAGCACAGGAACAAACAGGATGTTTTGCTGGAGATGTTTTGCCAGAAACTGCAAGCTATCCTCAATATGAGCCCTGGGTGGAGGGGTAGACCTGTGGGCTCTACAGCTCTGCTTCTCTGATCACCTCCCAATATCTGACTCCAGGTTTTTATTGTTAAGACCAATTAGAAATCGTGCTACACATTCCCTCAGCCAAAGGGAGCTGCTCACCTATGAACTCACCCCTTCCCACAAAAGCTCGGAAAAGGCCAGCTTAAGAGGAACACAAATACCCAACCTCTGTGCCTCCACTTAAGATATCCCAAGTTTGAACCCACAGGAGAAGGGCCTAGGCCTTCTGGACAATCACTCTATTGCCCAGCCTCTCTCTTGGCCAACTTGACTTCCCTATCTCTCACACAGGTATTGTTCCAAGAAGTACGCAAAAAAACTCCTGATACGATGTCCACACCAGAGACTGTCCCCCAGAATGACAGCCTCTGCCAAGGCCATTTTCTTTTCTTTTCTTTTTATTACTGTGGGAGCACATTCTGCTCCTTTAGCCTTTAAGACACCAGCCCACTTGGGAGTGGTCTCTTATACTATAAAAGCAGCTGTAAATGTGCTCGCTCTCTTGCTTCTGGCTCCCACTTCCAGCTGCTAGACTCTGTTCCTGTTCACATAGAGGACTATTATCTAGGACAGTGATCTGTAAGGTATCCCTTAAATAAATAACCCTCTTATTATTCATAATTCTGAACTTGTATGGGATTGTCCTGTCACTTACATCATCATTTTATTGTTTTTTTATTGAACTATATATTTTTCTCTATTCCCTTTCCTTCCTTTCCCATGGTCCCCATGCTCCCAATTTACTCAGGAGAACTTGTCTTTTCCTACTTCTGCCAGGGTCATTTTCCCATTGGTATTTCTGACACAGTTTGCCTTCATGGGCCTTTTATTTACATGTCGCATTCATGTACACTAGGAGGGAGTTCCATACGTACAGGTGGAATCATGGGGTTAAAGGAAACATGCAACTTCAATCTCACCAGGAGTGACCCATGAGCTCTCCAGTAGCTATGCCTGGTTGCCCTCCTCAAAGCAATGAATTGAATCCTCACTGACATCATCCTCCTTCACTTCCTTTATTTTTTGGTTCTTAGATACAAGGTCTCATGTAGACCAGGCTAGCCTCCCACTCACTATGTGGCTGAGGATGACCTTGAACTCCAGACCCCTCTGCTTTCACCTTTGCAAGTGTTAGGATTACGAATGAGATCCTCCACATAAATAAATCTTAAGAAAATGTATGGCCTCAAGAATATTTCATTAAAAATTATCAATATTGTAACTAAGAATCTGGAAAAGAAAAAAAACGATTCAAACAAAGCAGAAAGGCTTAATGAATAGGCACTAAGAAAATCTCGAAAGTGTTTTTCTTGCAGTGGTGGGAATTGAACCCAGAGCCTCGTGGATGCTAGGCAAGCACTCTGCCACTCAATAGTCTCCCTGGTCTGTGCAATAGCCTTTCAGAAGCTTTAATCAATAACAGAGCTAAGTCACTGAAAAGATTAGTAAAGAGCATAAACTGGCTGGGTCTAATCAAGAATGAAAGGTAAGCTATTGGAAGGAGGCATTTGCTGTGGCCGCCTTAAAAGAGAATTCCTTATGCAATAGTGTGCCAATAAACATAGATTTAGACCGAATACGATGATGTTGGGAGAAGTATAAATCATAACTACATAAAAATAAATAAAAACCTCTTGGAAAGTTCTACTAAGTATTCACAGATCGGAAACTATCCCATTCAAACCAAATGCTGCAGGACATAGAAAAAGATGAAGAGCTCTGGGTTTTATGAAGCTAGTACCAACTCGTACCCAGACTAGACAAGCACAGCACAGGGAAATAAAACTGTGGGTCCACATCACCTGTGAGTAGACGCGTAGAGTCCTACATAAAATATTAGCAAATTAGCCCCAGATAAAGAGCAATGAATCAAGGTGGTTTCACACCATAAGGATGACTGAAGCTTTAAATTGCTATTAATGTGGTCCCTTGCGTTAATGGAACAGAGGAAGAGCCAGCACGATTATCTCCGTGGCTGTCCCAGAGTGCACACCCATTTACCGCACCAAGGGATAGATGTCCAGTGTGGCCCCTTGTGGTGTGAAACACGCTGGTATAATTTTCTACACTAGGTGACATTTTTTGAGCATTTATTACATGTCAGACATGGTTCCAAATGCTTTGCACAAATTAATTCTTTTAACCCACACACAATCCTATGAAACAGGTGCTGTTATCGTCTCCATTTTCTTTTTCAGGAGAAGCTGGGTAAGCTGAGGTGTTAGGTGACTTGCCCAGGTCACCCAGCCGAGTGACAGAGCAGAAGCCCAAAGCCAAGCAGACAAGATCGGACATTTGTCACCTTGTGCTTTGCTAGCTGCTTCCTCCAGGCATAGTTAGGAAAGTGTCATGTTTTAAAGATTTATTATTGCATGTATGAGTGTTTTTGTTTGCATGTATGTCTATGCACCGTGTGCATGCCTAGTTCCCACAGAGACCAGAAGAGGGCATCAGAATCTCTGGAACTGAAGTTACAGATGGTTGTGAGCCACTATGTGGATCCTGGGAACTGAATCTGTGCTCTATGGAAGATCAGCCAGTGATCTTGGCCACTAAGCCATCTCTCCAGCCCCAAACAAGATCTCATTTTTAACAGAGGCACCTCTAGCCAAAATGGATTAAAGTGGTGGTACAGATGACTCGGGTCAGCCTGTTGTGGTGATTTGGATAAATATGGCTCCATAGGCTCACAGATTTGAACACTTGGCCATCAGGAAGTGTTACTACTTGACAGAGATTAGGAGGTGTGGTCTTGATAGAAGAAATGTGTCACTGGGGGTGGCCTCTGAGGTTTCAAATGCTCAAGCCAGGCCCAGTGTCTCTCTCTTCCTGCTGCCTGCTGATCAGATGTAGAACTGTCAGCTCCCTCTCCTGTACCATGTTGGCCTGGGTGCCACCATGCTTCCCACCATGACATTAATGGACTAAACCTGCTATCATTGTGGAACATTTACATAACAGTTCAAAATTAAGAGGCTAATGATAGCTGTTGTTGGAATGATTGTCCCCAGTGGTCTGTCCACTAAGGGAGGCCCCAGCTCAGTGCTGTGGGGAGGAGTGGGACTTTCCTGAAGTGACAATTTAGTCACCGAGGTATGTTCTCAATGAGGATGCTATTTAAAATGCTGCTTTCTTACTCCTCAGTCTTTCACATCTGCCCCTGAGGTAAAAGCCCTGTGCTCTCTGTCCCAACATACTGGTCACCACCTGCCCCCCAAAAACTACGTCAACCTGCCTATACCTACCGTGGACTGAAAGCGCCAAATTACAGGTCAAAATAAACCTTTGTTCTTTTCAAACTGAGCATCTCTGGCATTTTGTTAAAGTAACAAAGATGACTAACACTGTTTTAAATATTACTAAGATTTCTTGGAATGAATGAATAGTAAAAGTTGAATGCAGGGTTAGCTGATTCTGTCAGGAATAAAAGTTCAACATAAAAATACAGTTGCGTGCATCCACACAGCAAGGAGTACTGTTTCGGAAACAATCTCTGGAAGTTTGCTTGTGGTTGTAAGAATGTCTCACTGGATAAGAGGTACAGTATTTCTTGTTGAATTTCAAAACTCATGCAAGTCTCAGGTCTTTTATGTCAGTCAAGAGTCTGATGTGCAGAGATGCATGAACCGGGAAGTAAGTTGCTGATAATAATTGTTCTTTTCAGTGAATAAAATTCTCAGTTAAAATCATCTTCCCCTGCCCAGCCTCCACCGCACATTCTCGTTTTCGCCAGGTCCCGCCGCAGCCGTGCGCCCGGCCCGACCCCGGCACCATGAGCTTCGGATCGGAGCACTACTTGTGCTCTGCCTCCTCCTACCGCAAGGTGTTCAGGGACGGCTCGCGCTTGTCCACGCGCCTCTCCAGGCCGGGAGGCTCGGGCAGCTTCCGCTCGCAGTTGCTGTCCCGCAGCAATGTGGCCTCCACGGCCGCCTGCTCCTCGGCCTCGTCTCTCGGCCTGGGCCTGGCCTACCGCCAGCTGCCTGCCTCCGACGGGCTGGACCTAAGCCAAGCCGCGGTGCGCACCAACGAGTACAAGATCATCCGCACGAACGAGAAGGAGCAGCTGCAGGGCCTCAACGACCGCTTCGCTGTCTTCATCGAGAAGGTGCACAAGCTGGAGACGCAGAACCGCGCGCTCGAGGCCGAGCTGGGGGCGCTGCGTGTCGGTGAGCTCTTCCAGCGCGAGCTGCGCGCGCAGCTGGAGGAGGCGAGCTCGGCGCGCGCGCAGACCCTGCTAGAGCGGGACGGGCTGGCCGAGGAGGGGCAGCGGCTGCAGGCACGCTGCGAGGAGGAGAGCCGCGGGCGCGAGGGCGCAGCAGCGCAACGTGGACGGCGCCACCCTGGCCCGCCTGGACCTGGAGAAGAAGGTGGAGTCGCTGCTCGACCAGCTGGCTTTCGTGCGCCAGGTTCACGACGAGGAGGTGGCCGAGCTCCTGGCCACGCTGCAGGCGTCGTCGCAGGCCGCCGCCGAGGTGGACGTGTCCGTGGCGAAAAACCGGACCTGAGTTCGGCTCTCCGGGAGATCCGCGCCCAGTACGAGTCCCTGGCCGCTAAGAACCTGCAGTCAGCCGAGGAGTGGTACAAGTCCAACTTCGCCAACCTGAACGAGCAGGCGGCGCGCAGTACTAAAGCCATCCAAGCCATCTCCTCCGAGAGGAGATCCACGAGTACCGGCGCCAGCTTCAAGCTCGTACCATTGAGATCGAGGGTCTGCACGGGGCCAATGAGTCCCTGGAGAGGCAGATCTTGGAACTGGAGGAGCGGCACAGCGCCGAGGTGGCCGGCTACCAGGATAGCATTGGGCAGCTGGAGAATGACCTAAGAAACACCGAGAGTGAGGTGGCTTGCCACTTCGGGAATACCAGGATTTGCTCAATGTCAAAACGGCCCTTGACATTGAGATAGCATCTTACAGGAAACTGCTGGAAGGCGAAGAGACACGATTTAGCACCAGTGGATTAAGCATTTCAGGGCTGAATCCACTTCCCAACCCAAGTTATCTGCTCCCTCCTAGAATCCTTAGTTCTGCAACCCCCAAAGCCTTATCCACTGGGCTGTCCCTTAAAAAGGAAGAGGAGGAAGAAGAGGAAGGGGCTTCTAAGGAAGCCTCTAAGAAAACATCTAAGATAGGGGAAAGTTTTGAAGAAACACTGGAGGAAACGGTGATATCTACGAAGAAAACCGAGAAGTCAAATATAGAAGAAAGCACCATTTCAAGCCAAAAGATGTAATTCCAATATGAAAAAAAAAAGTTAGCGCCTACGAGGGAATACACTTGACTTGTCCACAGCTTACTTCTGAACCGCAGCCCCAGCCACGGCTATCGAATGTCTCTAAGGCTTCAATGTCACATTTAGTACTGAATCCTTACTTTCTCCTGTTGAAAAGCCACCCACTATGGGCAAACTGCAGTCCTGGAGCAGTCAGAGGAGTTCCCTGAGAAGACAGCTTTCTCACCCACAGCTCGGGCTTCACAGTGACAGATGACTCAGGTACAGAGCAAGGTGCTAATTCTGGTCATCATTCACTGTGAACTGAAATGGAAACCTATGTTTATCCACTATCCCCCGCCAGTACCCAGCTATAGATTCTTACTGTAGATGCCTAAAACAAAAATCACTGCCAAGGATAAGCCAGTGGTCCAGACCCCATCACCCCATCACCCCATTCCCGCTGATAGAGCTGAGTCACACATGACAGGTGGTTCTCTCATGGGCACATTCCTTCCTCCCCTACATTCCTTATTTCCTTTCCTTCCACCCAAGAGGAGGGGAAAGGCTAGTGTAGCGTCCCTAAACTCATGTAGAGCTTCCTCTCTTTGTGCTCTTTGCTCTGTGCGTAAGAGTAGATGCATGCTGACATTTCTGTGATCTGTGGAATGACTTCTCCTCGCCCATGTCATGTCCTTTCACATAAAGAAAGAGAAAAAGATAATAACAGCAGTGATTGATTGTAAGGTCTTCCCAAAAAATAAAAAGGATCTCCACTTAATTGGGGGGGGGGACCTACCTTCAATGTTGTAGCTTTTCACTTTAACTTTAGAAGCACAGTGATAGTTGTCCTATGCTGTTCTTAAGGCAACCTCAGACTTAGTAGCATTAAGTACAAGAGGTGAGTACATCTCTGAGTGGGAAAGACCAAGGTCTCCTCTGTGCTGGTTGCCGTGTAGTGGTATAGAATTAGCTTTTTCATACCCTTGCCCTCAAATCTATAGTCCCCTTCCTTTTAGTCTAGGGGGCGTCAAGAGGCCTCGGTTTTTAGGAGTGCGACATATAGGATACTTTATCACCAGACACAGTGCTACTGCCCAAAAGTGAAAAAACAAACAAACACTTCTGGTCAATCAACACCACCAGCAAATATTTTTTTTTAAAAAAAAAAATCTCTCAAGAGTCTTTCCCCAACAGTTGCATTGCTGCAGTAGGTGGGTATTGATCCCCCTAAGGACAGAAACTCAGAGTTCAGGAGGGGTATTCATACTCCGCCCCCCCCATCCAAAGAGGCAGGCTGGAAAGTCAGCTCCTGGTGCACCCAACTGCGTCATCCACGTGTCCTGTCTGCCTCGTGTGCCAAATTTGATGCAGGATTTTCCCTGTCTCTGCTCACTTCCACCAGAGCTATACAGTGTCTGTCCTGTCTCCACCCACGTCATCGCAAGCTGTGCTGATAAGGACGTGATGCTAATATTGAACTCATCCTAGCACGTGCTTCAGTAGATCAAGAAACTGAAAAGACACTTTCCTCTCCCTGACCCACCATCCCCTCTTGGCCCCCACACTTACTGTAAGACGCTAGTAATATGAGAAATTAAAAGTCATTAATCCTTAAAAAAAATCATTTTCCCCAAACCCAACCCCAGGAACTAAATGGTGTATCATGTGCTGGGTCACCTGCACTCACCAGGGCATGAAGGCCTTGGAGTGCTGTCTCGGCAGTTCCTGCTCAACCCAAACACCTACAGAGGGCAGCCCACAACCACCTGTAACTCTATCTCCAAGGAATCTGACATCCCCATTATGGCCTCTAAAGGACCTGCATATATGGCAGGCGCACACACACACACACACACACACACACACACACGTGCACATGCCGATCCCCAGAATCCCCAGCAGGTACAGAGCAACCGGCAGCTCCAGGCCCTGCTTTTGCAGAAGGTAGTGTTGAGTTCCAGGGCCCTTACTTGGACCTCACAGCTCCAGCTGCCAACCCTTGCATTAAAATCAGTGTCAGCACCACCAACTCAGAGTCTGAAAAAGGGATGGGACCTTGAGAAGTCACTGTTCTCACCCTTCAGCCTGGTAGACGAAGTGTGACTTTTCCTGCCTTTTGTGAGTGTGACTACTCTCCACTCACGACCATGCTACTGCCACACCCTTCTTAGGCACTAGTCCAGGCTCTCCTTGAGACACTTCTAGACTTCTCCTATCCCTAGAGGAGTCAGAGAAGAAACAAAAGGCCCTCCAAATACAGCACGCTTCCTGGAGCTGAAGAGACCCTCCACACTCTTAGCCCTGCTTCGCCTCTAGTTGGACAATCTCTGTTTTTCTGACCCCGGTCTTCATCAATTCACCTGTGAAACAGAAAGTTTCACATTGTCTGGTGCCTTTTGTGGAAATCATTTAGCATTTCTAAGAAACCCTTCCAGAACCCCCAACCCCCACATCTCTTTCTCTCCTCCATCCTCTGTCTGAGTACCAACTGCACCACCATCCCCCAGACCTGCCAAGTCACCCCTCTGTAGGCCGGCAGCACAAGGTGACCCTTCCTGCCTAGAACTCCCTCCCTCTGCCTCCCAGGAGCAACTGCCATGGTTTTCCCTGTGATGGTTGGTCATGATAGTTAATTTAACATGGTGTAGAATCACCACAGAAATTAATCTCTGAGCATGTCTGTGAGGGGTTGTTTACACAATGTTAACTGGGTGGCAACATTCCCATGGCTGGGGCCCTGGGCTGAATATAAAGCCAAAAGCAAGATGAACAGCGCATCACTCCCCCAAGATGGCCATAGTGGCCTACACCCTCAAACCACTCGCCAAAGCAAGCCATTCTCCCGTAAGCTCCTTTTGTCAGTGATTTTACTGTAGCCACAAGACACATAACTCATTCTCTTTTCTTGGAAGCCTTTAATGACACCCCCCCCAAGGAGTCTCCGTCAGGTACCTTACAAGTGGCCTGAAGTAGTCTTGTCCCTCTCTAGCTATAGCCTTTGACACTCTCACTTGTAAGATGCAAGGCTGTCTTTCTTCTGCATGTGTGCAGCCCCCACAAAGACCCTGAAGTTATGTGACCAACCCCCAAGCGTGGTACCTGGTACATATTAGATATTTAAGAACTCTTCACTAAATAAGTAGATGAATTGATCAATCACCAATCAATTGTTAATTTTCCTCTCCTTGCCATAAGTCAGGATTCTACTGTATGTTCTGCGCTGAAGAGACGGAAATCGGAAGTAAGAGATGGACAGGAGGGAGAATGGCCAGTGTAGCAACACCGCCCTGGGTCTCTCTCATCAGATGCTACCACACAAACTGACAGTGTTCCTGAGGTATGGTCCATGGACATATTGAAAATGCTAACACTATTCACCCAAGCAAAGCCGAAACCACCATGTAAATCTGGCCTGTGCAAACCACGCTTGGCATTCCAAAGCCGAGGAGAAATGAATGTTGGATTAGCCTTCCATTCATGCAGATAATTGAGAGTTAGTCCAGTTCAGGCTTTATTTGCTCCTGTACTTTTAAATCCTGGCCATGGGGTCCTGCCAACCTGGGAGGACAGTGACACTAGCAAGTCAGGAAAGGCCAGGGCTGACCCTCCTGCTACTGAGAGGTCCTGGCCCGTAGGGAAGAGGGAAGAACACAGGGCTGTCCACTGGGACCTTCTGGGTCAGGAACACGCAGGGATAAGGAAGAGTTACACGCTAAGGTCTCTCATGACTTCTCCTGACCCAGGGAATGCAGGAGAAAGGCTGGCAGTCATTTAATCTGGGAGCCAGGAGCTCCCACCAAGAAGCAATAAGAATTTGAATAACAAAACATTGTCCTCAGAGAGAAAAGAAGAAAGGGAAAGTCATCACCCACCCACCCATGAGTGCCAAGACACAAAATTTAATTAGGGAGATAAGAAGTAAAAGGGAGGTTGGGCCCATGTTCCTTTTGAATTTTTTTTCCTTGTTATGAGCTGGGGAAAGGAGAGAAATAATTTAAGCATAGAATTAACATCTTCTAATAATCTTAGACAAAAACCTGAGTCTGTTTTGCTTTGGTTTGTAAATTAGCTCATGATTAAAGTGTCTCTTCAGCCCGAGCGCCATTGTCTTCGCAGGCCTGTGTGCTGAACGGTGCCTGACCCAGACGCCCTTGGCGCTCAAGTACAAGATTGGAGAGCATGAGGGAACGATTATTATAAAGTGAAGCCCTCGCAGTTTCGCTGCAAAATCAATGAACTTTTCAAGTGATTTTTATCATATTTTGCAGCTGTTCTGAAGCCTCTTGAGTGGCTCACACACTGTGGGGCCTGGTTGCCTAAAGAGCCTTGTTCATCTGGTTGCCGCTCCCTCCCGAGGAGCAGCTAGCACTGTCCTGGTTGGAGGCCTGAGTTGCTGGAGGGGAAGCCCAGCGGTCTTCCTCTCCCTCACTTCAAGGCATAATGTTGGGTTCAGCTCTGAGTTCCCCTGGCTGACTTAAGAGAAGTCTTCCAATGTCGGACCCTGGTGCAGAGGGATACTAGAGCCCACGAAGGCCGGACTTCATGCCAGAGTGACAGGAAGTCGAGGTTCGTGGACACAGGATGGTGACCTCGAAGAGGCTATGTGTGGAGCAGGGCTTTTCAGATGAACAGATCTGAGTTGGGGGTGGGGGAGAGGAAGGGGACTCATTAGGGCTACATAGCTCAGCAATGCCTGGTGCACGCTGAAGAGGCCATGAAGTTCTGCGTTCCAACAGAGCCAGTCTGATGCTGAAGGCCTGGAAGATTCTGAGAAGGCTACAGATCTTCAGTCTATAGTGGAATGCAAAGAAGCTTGTGGGAAGACAGCAGCACTGATGGTCAAGAAGACAGGCAAGCAGGCAGACTGATCTCTGTCTGTGTGGGCCAGCAGGTGTCACCCACTCTGGGAGACCATCCTCTTCCCTGGGTTAAACCTTCTTAGAAAACCCTTCAAAGACACGCCCAGAGGCCAACTCTTTCCTGATTCCAGATCTAATCAACGTGCCAATCAAGATTAACCATGGCAAGACCCGACATCCTAGGCACACAGGTCATAGATTGATGTCCTACAGATGCCTTCCAGCCCGTGCACCAGCCACTTCCTGGGCCGCAGCCTGGAGAGCAGCCTTCAGGGGATTCAGCTGCCGTGAGGAGCAGTAGGAGAGGAAGGGAAGCCCTGCTCTGCACAGTCTTTCCCAGGATTGGGAACAAGGAAGCAGAAGAACAAGCGATCCATTTGGTTCATTTTCTCATATTCCCTGAGAATCCAGGTGACCCGCATAAAATGCTGAGGCCTCATATAAACCCGGTTTACTTAAAATGACTCTAAAACGGGCCTGTTTCGTAACATTATATAACACTATATTTAGTTCTGGGCTGAATTAGTGAGAGCAGAAGAAACATGGCTGCTGCTCACTCATACCTAATGGTTCCAAGGCAAGTGGGCTCTCATCGCCAACAGAAGAAGCCAAATTAGCAGCCAGATTTGGCCCATGAACGACTGTTCGGTGTAGATCGGCTATGAACGTTCTCCAATAACTTGTTCTAGGTGGGCACTATCAACAACTGGTTAATGGACACGAATTTCTAAGCATCTTCCATCTCTGTATCCCGTGAAAAGCATCTTCCGGAGGTGGGTGGGAGGAGGGGGACCGCCCACTTCGCGGTAGCACGAGAAAAGGCTGCAACACCGTAGGCAGATGTGAGCACCCGCCTGCATCCGATGAAGTCCAACTCAACCAGGGAGTGAGGGAGCTAGCTGTGCAAGGAGACAGCAGTCATTCTTCACTGCTGACACGGGTGGAGGGAAAGCCTCTCATGGCAACGTAACGGACGTCACGCAATGAACGTCACACAACGTCAGATGCAAATTAACATCACAAACACTGCCCTTGCTGCTCTCTTGCAATATAATGGAAAATCAGAAGATTCCTAGCAGGGACTGGTTGGCTGTTTGGGGAAAGGTTTGCCTCAGTCATAGTAGGCATATATTGAGTTCTTCTGTCTACCAGGTGATAGCCTAAGTACTCTTTCCATTAAGTGGATTATCACCTAATCCTGACAGCCCGCCATGCAGGCCGGTACAATCACAAGCTCCATTTTGTAGACGAGAAACTGAGAGGAGACAGGGCAACTAGTCGCTCCCACTAAATGGGGCCATATGTCTGGGACATAGTCTCTGGAAAAGAGAAAAGCAAGGAAGTAGGTGTATGCATGAAAGCCAGATGCAACCTAGGTCCTGGAAATGTCGCTAAAGAGTCGGCTGTCAAAAGCAGTTTCTGGTAGACTTCTTTGCTGACCACAGAACTGGGTCCTGCGCGTCACAGGCTTAAATTTGGGCAGCCTCTAGGGAAGGAGACACTGACTTGTATCCCTCTAAAATGTGTACAGAAGTCCTACTTCCTGATGAAATATTTAAACATCGTTCCTTAAAGGGGGTAATTGGGGGTTAAATGAGGCTATATAACATAGAGCGCCAGTCCAACGGGGTGGATGGCAGGCAAAGCCACCAGGCATGCCCATAGAGGGGAGAGCGCGAGAGGGCAGACCACAGCCTGCAAGCTAAGGAGAAAGACCTTGAGAGGAAACAAAGCCGTCCATAGTTTGACCTTGACCTTTTAGCCTCTAGAACTACAGAAGGGCAGCATCTGTTGCTCCCGCCACTCAGTCTGTTCTAGTTTACTGTGACAGTCCCACCAATTGAGGCGGCAGAATAATGAGATGCAAGAAGAGACGAGACGGAAACTCTCCATACGGGCACCAGGACGGTGCACGGGTTTCAGAGCCCGAAGTATCTGCCCTGGTGGCTGAGGCAGAGCTCCAGTTCTTTGCAGAAATTCTGACCTCAAGGCTGACTGAAAAGTTTCAAGGCACACAGGAAAGACGCTGTGCGGAAAGCGTCACAGAGAGAAGACAGATGACAAAGGACTTCTGTGAGGTTTATATAAAGAAACTGCTTCTGGTGCTGTCCAATCACCAAGACTTCCCAAGTTGGGGCCACTGGGATTTCTATAGAGAGCCTCAGCCCAAAACACAGCAGCAATGAACCCTGGGGGTCAGGGACAAAAAAATCAATACACGCACTGCCTTTGAACACTCAAGATGTTCTATAAAGGCTTTGAGAAAGGACAAGAAAAAATAGGCTCCTTTGGCTCTAGAGATTTTTTTTTCTTTTAAAAAAAAATCGCCTGTGAGCTCCAGAGACGGTGACTGGAAAGTCTTATTCCCTGGGTGAAGGATCAGAGGGAACCTTGAAACTCCACAGAGCATCTCAAGAAGTGGGGCTCACATCCTGGTGTCCTGGATTGCACCAGTGTCAGGGCAGTACAGAAGACCCCACCAGGGCTAGAACAGCCTTGGAAGGGAACAGAGCTGACCTTGCTATGAAGACCCACCCAGGTCTCCGAACCCAGCAATACAGGTAATAAAACAAAATAACTCGGGAAAGTAAAACAAGGTCTATGCCTCTTGGAGTTCTGACCTAATTTCAAAAAAAACTGTGTCTCAGCGGACAGCTCTTGGAAACAAACTCCCCAGTGTCCGCCTCTCAAGACTGCGTCAGTGCCCAGGAGCACCCACCTCGACTCGAAGGATTCTTGTTTATTCTCATTAAAGATGAAAGTTCTTTTCAGCACAATATAAGTAAATTTTTTGAAACATCCAGCGAATGCATGATACATTATAGTTCCCATTTTTTATTACTAGATTTAAAAGATGTAAAATAGCCCTGCCAACTGTTACAGAGCATCTTAAACTCAAGCACCTCGTATCTGCTATCATCTTCTGAGGATTGGTCAGCAGCAGGCAGGTCTAAGCATATAGACTGTATTAAGTAAGTGTGACCTAGTGTGGGACCTGTTGTCAGCACACACCCAGGCCAACACGTCCTAGCCATGAGAAAGCAGCCAGTCCCAAGGGAACCTAGAGAAGCATGCTTGCAAGCCCACACCATCTAATGGCTATTGAGCACATCCTGGCCTGCCCAAATGGTGAAGCCCCAGAGGTACCACACAGGCTGGATTTCAAAGTCAAATCTGCCAGCGAGATAGCCCAGCGAGGAAGGGCACTTACCGTGCAAGTCTGTTGACCTGAGTTCGATCCCTGGAGCCCACTTTGGAAGAAGAGAAACAACTCCCAAAAATTGTCCTCTGGCCTCCATATACACACACCAGCAAGCACACACACACACTAAGAATGAAAAAAGTCAAAGTCAACTATAAGAAAAAAATGTGGCGTGTCCAATTAATAATTATTTTTTATGTTGGTTATTGTGAGGATCGGTGTTCACTGTCAGTGTGACAGGCTGAAGGATGACTTGGGAGGGGGCCTCTGGGCAGCCTGGGGAATTGTCTTGATGACTTTAATCGATATGGACAGAACTCTCTTAACTGTGGTGGATCCATTCCTTGGCATGAGATCCTGGACTATACAAACTGGAGCGTAGGCGCTGAGCACAAGCATGCATTCGGTACTCTGCCCCTGACCATGGGGGTCAGGTGACTAGCCACCTCAAGTGCCTGCCATCCGAACTTCTCCATCCTGCCGTACTGCTGTACTCTTCAACTCTGACCCCTCAAGATGTTTTGGCTAGAATCTTTTCTCACAGTGGGAGAAACATAAACTAAGACAGCTATTTTGTTAGCTTGGTTTGATTGGAGGCAGAGTCTCAATTTATAACCCAGGCTAGCCTGGAACTCACTATGTAGTCTAGGCTAACCTCTAGCTGGCAGTGATCCTCTTGTCTCAAGTTCCCAAATACTGGAACTACAGGTGTGAACCACTGCAGCTAACTTGATTTTAGGGAAGATTACTTTCTTGGGAACTAGTGGTACAAACCTGCAATCCAAGATACTTAGAACTATGAGGCAGGAGGATCAAAGTTCAAGGTTAATCTGGGATACAGAATGGCCAGCCCAGGCAACTTGAGACCCTGTATCAAAATAAAAAGAAACCCAGGGATGTTAAGCACACAGCTCAGTGGTTAAACACACACCTAGCATTGCCAGGCCAGTACTGCAAAGGAGGGGAATAAAAGGGGTCAACCTACAACGGAGCAGAAGGCCTCACCCCGTTCATGTCCTCGCCAAATCCACATCCTTGCTCTGTCCGTGTCCTTGACCCGTCCTTGTCCACTAAAGGTCCAAGAACAGAAACATTGCTGCAATGAAGCCAGCATGCCTTAGCTTCAGGGCAGTTCCTACTTGAGATTTCAGGCACCACAGAGTTGGAACTGTTGCTCTAGCAACTGCATGAGCCAGTACATACATATACATTTGCACCTATGCACACACACAAACACACACACACACACACATTTACACTCACACTCAAACATACTCACACATACACACACACACATTTACACACACTCAAACATACTCACACATATACACACACATTCACAGGCACACATATACACACACACACAGAGAAACCCAAACATTCTCAAACACACTCCCACTCACACATTTACACACACACACACATGCTTACATACACTCACACACTGAAACACACTCATACACATACACACATTCACAATCACATATATACTCACACATTCACACATTCAAACACATTCACACTCATGCTCACAAAAACGTTCATAGTCACACATAAAATCATGCACACTCATACACTCGCACACACCCATCCTCACATTCACACTTACATACACACATTCACAGTGACACATCCTCACATTCACACTTACATACACACATTCACAGTGACACATACACTCATCCTCACACACTCACATACACACATGAGCTTGCATACTCCCACACACTCACACATGCACACACTCACGCTTGCACAAACATTCACCATCATACATACATTTGCACACACTCATCCTTATACACTCACATGCACACACCCACACACATGCTTACATGCGCGCACACGTGGAGAGCCTTGACAGCACTGACCTAACACTTGATGGTTGAGAGTGGAAGCGGCAATACCTCACAGCCCACGTCGCGGAGCTCAGCCTGCTGTTCAGAGTGGGCACGTGGCTTCCCAGAGAGAAGAGAGAGGTATAAGGAGTTCCCATGTCTAGAGCCCATGGCTGCACTAGAGTGCACCGCCAGTCACAGCCAAGGCTTGGCACTAACTGCATGGAGGAGGCCTCTGCCACTGAAGAGAGGTCGCCAGGCCTCTCGGGGCTCAACTCAGTTCCTGGGCACTGAAAGCCTGTGGGTGCAGGTGAGGCGTACCTGGGTGGGGGAGAGGAAGTTACTGTGTTCTTGAGGCAGCAGTCGGTCTGTAAGGAGTAGCATGTGTCACAGAATCAGAGACCACGTATCAGCCAGAAGGTGACAAAAGCCCATCTCTCCGTTTCTACCGTGAGCCAGAGGGAATTCTGCTGGAGTCTATGGTCCCAGGTGGATGTGGGAGTCCTAGAGGTTTACAACAGTGAAATGCTTCAGATACGCAAATTCAAAATCAAACAAGGAAGAATCCGAGGCCTTCCAGGCGGCATCTCCCGTGTGGCGCTGAGCAGTAGAATAGGAGACAATCATACTCAAGTTATACAGCTGTAAAAAAAAAAAATCCTCCCGTGTGTGTGTGGTCAGGGTTTAGATGTTATATTTCAATAACCTCAGGCAGAAAATGAATTGGAGAGAAGAGAAACACTGGGTGTATGGGTTTAACCTCAGGCAGAAAACAAACGGCAGAGAAAAAGAACATTGTGGGTATGGGTTAAGGCCTGCCTACAGGCACTAAAGCAAGCAAATCTTTTACTGCTTTTCACTGCTTCCCATGGCTGCCATGAAGACCCCAAAGGGGAAGGAGGTGGTGCAATGGGAGTCGGATGCCCAGATGGAAGTGCTGCTGGCCCTTGAAGCCCAGGCTCCAAAGTTTGTACTCCTGCTTGTTTGAATAGCATGATCCTCTCCCGAAGACTCCAAGAGGCAGTGCGGTGTGGGAGATAAGGCTCGGGTTTGGAAGCAGAAGACCTGGACGTGTGTGTGGTACCCAGTGCTGGCCAGGAGTGGGAGGAGACATGGAGGTGGAAGGCCCAGCATCCTTGGAGCATGAGGCTTCTCTGTCTGTGGACTGTAGATAACACCTCCCTCTAGGAAAGGCTTGGGGAAGCTTTGTGCTCGGTGAATGGGAAGGGCTACCAGGTACCTGGAGCCAGACATAGGCCTCTTAGCAGGCAGCCTGCTGTGGAACTCTGCCTTCTGTCTCCTGTCAATTCCCAGTCCCCTACCCCAGGAGAAAGTGTGAACCACCACAGCCAGGGTGTGGCCTCCTGAAGAACTTTGAATTCCTGTTTTACTGTGCCCTGTGTCCCCAGTGAAGCACAGGCTAGCCTGTCCCATGCGCTTCCAAGCTGTCCCTCTTGAGATGCGGCCAGCTGGGCCCTGCTGCGCACTTAACTGTATTCTAAGACCTTCGCCTTCCCTCTGGTCCAGACTGCCTGGATTTCATCAGCATTCCTCCATGAATGGGTTTCTCCCAGTCAGTGGAAATTCCAGAAGATGATAATGCCAGTTGCATGGGGTGGAATGACCAGATTCAGGACCGGTGTTCAGGATTTGGGTACCTGGAATTTGAGAGAATTTGCCCCAATGTGGGTGCGTTTTCCTGAAACTCATTAACCACGCTATGTCTCAAGGTTAGGCAGGACATCTGCTCCTTCCCTGAGAACAACTCTCAGAAGGACATTCCTAGGACCAGTCCTTCCACGACCACACCCCTCCTTGCCTCAAAGCTGCGAGGAGGCTGAGAGACTCCGTGCCTGGTTATTGCTGTTGCTGATACACTGGTGCTAAAGATGGAACCCAGGGCCTTCCACATACTCAGCGGCTGAGCTATGTGTCATCTCAGCAGAAGTGATGGTTTCCAGCGTGTGGGTTTTAGCCTTGCCGAGTGACTTTTCTTCTCTATGCCTCACTTTCCCGCTTTACAAAATGACGAGACCTGACGTGCAGCTGAGCAGAGTCACTGTGGACAATGCTGTAGCAAAGCATTGCTGGACATCAGCTACAGACCAGACCCTCTTCCCAGGGGCGTATATGTGGGCTACATCAGATAACAAAATGAGGATGCATCATCCTAATCAATGCCAGCAATTCTCACATGAAGGAAAAATAACACAACAAAATGCAATGCCTGGAAGCCATTTATCCCAAATACAAAAAGCATAGCAATACTACTCTTCACTGTTAGGTCAAGTGTGGCTGAAGGAGCAACAAGAAATACTAAGAAAGGATTCCTGCTCCCTTGACCATCTTCCTAGGGAGATTAAACACATCTTCCTGGCCAGTGTTAGCCAGTGCTAGCCCGGGGTGCTGTCCTGAAATGTGCACTAATCTCACAGGGTTACTTCTAGCTTTTCACCTTTTCATTGGAGGCAGCCGAGCCTTGCACTCTGTAAGTGAAAAGTATTGTCCCTGTGCTTTGAGAATGCCTGGCTTACATCTGCTCCCAGTATCTATAAGTGAAAAGTATTGTCCCTGTGCTTTGAGAATGCCTGGCTTACATCTGCTCCCAGTATCTGGCTTCTTCACCCACTCAGAAAGCATTGATGGGGTCCTCATGCACTTTCTGTCAAGGGATGGGACTGAGATCATGGCCCTTAGATAACATGTCCAGCATCTAAGCATACTGTGTAGTCAAGTTCATTGGTAAGAATCTTTTTTCCATTTCCTTCCTGCTCAACCCCGTCTCCTGTGTGACATCCCCAGGACCTACACCTGCCTGCTGGTCTCTGTCCCTTAAAAAAAATAGACATGGATAGACATACACACTAGAAGAATGCTCCATGAGGCTGACCAAGGAACGGCAAGATATGTTGACAGACACCCCATATCTAGAAAAGGACACATGAGTATTCTCTACTAGCACATCACTACTTTGGGAGCTAGCCATCCATGGTGCTTCTGTTAACACAACTCTCAGAGACTAGCAGGGAAGACAAACCCTCTCCCTTCTCCCCAGTTTATCTCTGTCCCACCCTACCCCCATGCAGTCTCCCAGTTAAGGGAAGAAAATTCAATTTCCTTCATTTCGTATAAATAAATCTTAAGTTTGGATGACCCCAAAGACTGTTGCTTTCATCCCAGGTGGACCGTGAAGCTAGATTTACCATCCCACCTGAAAATGACCCCAAAGAACAGAAGTATGGAGCCATGGTTCGTACAGTCGATACCAAGGAACAAACAGCACCCCTTGGACAGGAAGCAAGCGAGGGGAACCTGTGATTGTCTCGGTATAATACTCTGAGAGTTCTTAGGATGCAGTGCACGGGCAGGGACTCAGGCACAGACTGGGGACTCCCTGGGGGAGGTAGAATTTAGAAGTAAAACTGACAACTAAACCAGAAAGCAGAGGCAGGAGGACCTCTGTGAGTACATGGCCAGCCCAATTTATGTAGCCAAGGCTGCACAGTGAGATACTGTCTAGATAGATAGATAGATAGATAGATAGATAGATAGATAGATAGATAGATGCTTGATAGATAGATAATAAAGCTCTAGAATATTCATAAGAATATAAAATATTCTCACACTCAATGAAGTAGAATTTATAGTATCTCATATAATCCTAAATAAATAAGTAGATAGATAGATGATAGATAGATGATTGATAGATAATAGAGCCCTAGAATATTCATAAGACTATAAAATATTCTCAAACTCAATGAAGTAGAATTTATAGTATCTCATATAAAATTAGAATGACCAGGTTCAGCCAGAAGTAGTGGCACACATTTGTAATCTGGACACTCGGGAGGTAGTAGAAGGATCATGAGTTCAAGGCCATCCTGAACCACTTGCATAGGAAGATTCTTTCTCAACAAACCAAACAGCAATAAAAAGACAAGTAGACAACAAGATAAAACATTAGGAGCAAAGATAAAAAAAATAATTTATAACTGCTACAAATGATCCAGTTATCAAAGGACATTAAAATAGTAATTATAATGATATTCCAACTGTGAAAAAGTTAAGTGGGGGAGGGGCAATATGAAAGACGCTTTCTAAAGAGAAAATGATGAGAAGGAAATGTCCATGCATAAACTGAGAGCAGCATGCGCAGTGCAGAGGAGAGCGCGGAGCTCGGAGTCGCTACAGTAACTGTCAGAAACGAAACAAGGTGCCCTTGCCGCAGTTACTTCTCTGCTGCTGTAATGAGACACCCCGGCCAAAGGCAGGTTAGGAAAGGGGGTTCACTGGCTTACAAACCCAGGTACCAATCCACTGCTGAGAGAAGTCAGGGCAGGAACTGGAGGCAGGAGGCGTGGAGAAACGCCACATGGCTGCACGCTGGCTTGCTCTCTGCCTTACACAGCTAGCTTTTATTATACCGCCTGGGCCCTTCCGCCAGAGGAGTGGCGCTCCGCACAGCGGTTGGCAGTTCCTAGCCAAGACAACCCCTCAGGGACATGCCCACAGACCTACCCGATCGAGGCAGTTCCTCGACTGGGGCGTCTCCTCTAAAGTGACTGTAGCCTGTGACAAGCTGACATCCAAGTGTCCAACAAAGACGCTAAGTCAATAGAACATTATTATGAAGCAATTTATTGTATGAGAAGTCAGTGTCCTGAAGAAAATCCTCTGTGGAGCGCTGAGAGAGATTCAGCCGTAAGCACCCGTTCAAACCCAGTCCCCATTTTCTTCTTCAAGTCAATAAAAAAAAAAATCCTCCCAGAAGAAAGGACCGTTTTCAACTTGAGCTTTACACCTAATTTGTCAAGACCGCTCCTCCCTCCTCTCCCTCCATCTCTCAGTGCAAGACAAGGCAAGCAGCAGATTCGGGGATAGAGGCGTGGTTCCGAAAGAGGCAGGCCCTCCTCGAGGCCCTGCTGGCATCTGTGCCATGTGAAACACCGCCCCTGATAAAGGTTCTTACCGAATTAGCACCCTTTAACACGCACTTGTGGCCAGGGGAGAAGTAAAGGCTATCAGCAAGAACAGGAAAACGACTCCAAAGAACCTCTGTGGCTCTGCGGCTGCTGCTTGGCGGTGCAGTTTTACCAGCGATAATGATATGTGGTTTACATTTTACAAGGCTTGGGGATACAGAGCCAAACGTTTACTTAAAATACCAGGAGCAGATGTGGGTAAGACACGGACTAGACCTCACCCAGACACAGATCACTACATACTGTCCCCCTGCCTGATTGTGTCCATTGCACCAACAACTCACAGACAGCAATGCCAGGGCTGCATATGGGTGGTCACATGACAGCTAGCAAGGATGATCCCACCTGTGTCAGATCATGAAGAAGTATGTGTGCTGTTTCTGGACATTCTCATTCTCTCTCTCTCTCTCTCTCTCTCTC
>NC_022013.1:76719579-76772737 GCF_000317375.1 Microtus ochrogaster
TGTATTTCCCATCATCTGGGCATCCGTGTGGTGCTCAGAGAGGGAGGGACCCAGGGAGACAGGATAGATCAGGCTGTATTTCCCATCATCTGGGCTTCGTGTGGTGCTCAGAGAAGGCAGGACCGACAGAATAGATCAGGCTGTATTTCCTATCGTCTGGGTATCCGAGTGATGCTCAGAGAGGGGAGGACCTAGGGAGACAGGATAGATCAGGCTGTATTTCCCATCGTCTGGACATCCGTGTGGTGCTCAGAAAGGGAAGGACCCAGGGAGACAGGATAGCACACAGCCGGCACAGCATGGAGTGGGGACTGTCCTGTTGATCCAATACTTACTTACCTGCTACTTAGCGCTGTTCATGGAACCTGCTCTGGAGGCCCAGTGTTGCCCCAGGTCTGTGGTTAGTGTGTAAATGGTGCTCAGGTTCTTAAAGGAATTATGACATCTCCTGAAAGGATCACAAGCCATTTTCAACTTAAGTTAGGCAAAAGATAGCATCAGAAATTGCTTATAGGATTCCCAGGCTCAGCAAAGGCCAGGGGCTGTCACATGGGTCTTTTCCCGCCCTGAGTGGGGGTCTGAAAACTCAACTTGCCATTCACCTAGCCTGGATCAACAGAGTAGTTCCACCAAAGGGGAGGAAGGAAGGGAGGCAACAGGTCCCTCTGCTCTCTGTGAGGAGGCGAGGAGAGAACCTACATCAGGAAGCACAGTCTGCAGATGGGACCTGGAGATCATCCAGGAAAGCATCAGGGAGCACTTTCTGCAGGCACTCACAGGGACCTGGAGATCGCCCAGGAAAAAGAAATGCCAGGTGTGCCCCAACAGACTCAACAAAGCTGTCTGGACCAAGGACCGATAGAATCAGGGATGTCCTGACCACGCCCTAATGAGTTTGAGCAGTCACTATAGAGACTCTCTCGCTGGTGCCCTGCGTGCCCACCTCCCACTGGACAACCAGCCGTGGCGAGAGTGAGAGCCAACCAATGCCGAGAGACTGGAAGGAAGCCTTAGGGGTCTTCTCGCAAGACTCCAGGTGAAACACTGTCTGCATCTTCCACAAGTTGCCAAAACTTCCAAAGATACCTACAGCTGTCAAGGTTCCTGGTTTTCTGAAGATGGAATAGGTGACTTGGCGCACGTCAACAAAATTCTTCCAATGGCATGTTACGAGTTTTTAAATTTCTCAGGCTAGCATCCAAAGCCTGTATGTGTCGTTATTTGGTGCGCTCACTTGTCCTTCCTCCTCCTCATGCTCCGGATAAGACCCCTTCTGTCTCCTCACCACTTTATAGAAATAATGTTCTTAACAAAAAAGGATCTGTCAGGTGTGCTGGTATAAACCAGAGACTGCTCCAGATAAGACCCCTTCTGTCTCCTCACCACTTTATAGAAATAATGTTCTTAATAAAAAAGGATCTGTCAGGTGTGCTGGTATAAACCTATGGGGATCAAGAGTCTCGAACACTCTGGACTACCTAGAGACCATTTCTCTAAAGACAAAAAGAGTACAGGGAACATAATGAGGGAGGGGAGGGGGAGAGAGGGAGAGAGCCGGGAAAGACACGAGAGGGGAGGGAAGAGAGCAGAAGCAGATGGGGAGGGGAGGAGGAAAAGGAAAGAAGGGACGGGAGGGGAGAGAGGGGAGAGAGAGGAGGGAATGGCAGAAAGCTGCCCTCCATAGCACCGAGGCCTTTGGCTAAGATGCTCGTGAGTGAGTTCACTTCCTGCCTCTACCGCAGCTTGACAAAGGATTTAGCAAGACCAAGTGAATCTTGGGACCTCGTCTCTGACTTGAGTAAGAACGAAACTGTTTATTATTTACTACCAAGAGCTGAGTAAAGCTGAGACCATGTCCACACGTATACCGTAGCTCTGGGTCTCACACCAGAATATCACATTCCTGGGCTTTTTCCTCTTTACATTTCCATAGACAATGGAGTAAATATGTAAATTTCTGTTCCCAGTCTAATAATGTATTGTTAAAAATGGACTCTTTCAAATCATATCAGAATTAAACTTTTGCTATGAAGAATAAATACCCAGATGTAAGCCTTACCATTCTGCCAGTCCACGCTTACCTATTTAGTAGGCAGCAGGTAGGGACTAAATGAAAGAGATGGAAAAAGGGGAGCTTCCTAGGATCTGAGGCCAACCATGTTTAGAGACTGGAAAAGCCTTGCAGAAGCAAACAAACAAACAAACCTTCAGAACTCAATGCAAGACTAAAATGAGCCAGGCAGCTCATTTGGTGGAGCACCGGCCTAACATGCATGAAACCCAGGGTCCCATATCAAGTACCACATGAAACCAGGCTTGTATGCAAGCCTGTAATCCCTGCACTGGGAAAAGTGGAGGCCAAGGGATCAGGAGTTCAAGGTCATCTTCAGCTACAAAGCAAGATTGAGGCTAGCCCAGAACACACGAAATCGTGCCTCAAATAAACAAACAAAAACCAAGACAAGTTAGGGAGGCCACCGCCCAGTCATGACGCTTCCTTCCGGGGTCACAAATCCCATGCACTAGCACCGAGATCATCCTTGTCATCCACGTGAGGAAAGGAGGGGCCCAACCGTAAAAGAGTCTGAAGAGAAGTGAAATCACTTGTTTTGATGTTGTTTGTTCCGCCTTGGAGAGCACTCACAATGGGGACTCTTCCTCCTCCAACCCCAGCACACCCGGCAGAGACCCCTCCTCGGTCCCACAGGCCACACACTTCCGTGTCCACCACCACCACCACCACCACCACTGTAGCAGCAGCCACGATGATCCTGAGCGGACCCCCTAAAATGGCAACTCAATAAAGACAACTGGAGAACAGTATCCAGGCGGGGCAGGTTGGCATCGGCCCCCCTGCATTGTGTGACCACCTTGGCATGGAAATGGTTAGAGACCATCTCCCTCCACGCCGCCTCCTCTCACTGCGGTGGAGAGCTCTTGAGAATGTTATTAGCTGGGTGTGCGCCTTGCCGTTTTTTCCACACGAGGCAGATGGGTAATTACGAAGCTAATAGTCTGATTGAGAGAAATCAGATGCAGTGGTTTGCCCAATTAGATGATACATTAGCTTCCTTCTTTGTAAGCAGCTAATGTGTGAAGCAAAGTGGTATTTTCGAGGGTCAGAATCCTTAAACAAGTGCCGAGTTGCAGATTATTGTATCTGTCTTTTTTTTTCTAATGGAGGAAAAGTGCTAAGTCTTCATTACTAAAAGCATAGAAAATGCAAATCAGCCCCAGAAACAAAAGAGAGAAGGGACAGGCGAGAATATTCGTGTCCGATGTGTCAACCTACAACATCAATTACATTGAAATGCAGTGCGTGGCAGCCTAATCAAGGAGAGTGTAATTGTAATAATTGCGTGCTTTTGTCAAAGAGCCGCTGCTGTTGTTATTTGTCGACCATTTGTTCCTCCTATTGTTAAGGGGGGGAAAGATTTTTTTTTAACGTAACTGAGAGATTGTGTAGGTAATGGGTGGGCAGGCGGGCGGCCGTCCTCAGAATGTGGATAAGGGGGCCCTTCTTCCCCTGCATGGGCAGCTCCTCCACGGCTCTGGCGAGCTGGAGGCACAGCCAAGGGAGCTGGAGGACAAGGTGGCCAGCCATGTTGGGTGGGTTTCAGGCTCATCCAGGTCCTGATGTCCTGAGGCCAAGATGAGCTGTGTGGCAGGCCTGAGAGAAGAACTTCACACTCCCTTCTCCTTTGCAGAGAGAAGAGTGAGGATGGCCGGGGGCGCTGCACTACTCTCCACCTTTCCTTCTGCCTGGCCCTTGGGCCTAATAAGAGACTTTTAATTTTGCAGGTGAGTCTTGCCTGCGAGTCCCCCATGGGAAATGCCAAAGGAAATTCTGAGTCAAACCGAATGGAATACATGAGGGTGGGCCCGCCAGCCAGGGCCGCACAGACCACCAGCTCAGTAGCTCACTCCTGGGGACCCAGCAGCTCCCTGACCTCACTATCTCCACACACAGCAGAGGTGAGAGCCACCCTGAGGAGCACTGTGCTCCTGAGTCTGCAGCAGGTGGAAAGGGGGCTGGCGATGCTTCTGAACTGTATAAACAGATGTCTTTTCCGCTCCCTCTCTGCTGCCCGCTTGTTTTCTCTTGTGTGTAGCTGTTTCGTAAAATGTACTTGTAGGGGAGGAGATGAGGAAGAGGCATCAGAGCAGCCAACTCTGGCAAGAAAAAGGAAAGAAAACCACAAACCCAAGCAGTTAAGCAAACCAGGGATGCTCACCAAAAGCCTGAGTTGGGCTGGAAAATCCATCTCAGGAGCAGCCCTCGGCATTCAGATCAGACAAGAGGTTTATTTTCTCACTTCAATTGGTCTTGCCAATGGGTTGAAACAGAGGCACAATGGGAATGGGCTGAAACATTTACCAGAGCTGTTAAATCACTAAAAAAGAACAATCCCGGGCTATCTCTACCAAGGGGAGGCTTCCTGGGCTGTGGGAGGCTTTCTGGGGATCCCTGACAATCCTGTACATACTCCAAAACTCACACTAATTAAAAGCAAATAATCAAATACATTCAATTTGAAAAGTTGGCAAACTCGCGTGTATTATTGCGTTAGCACCTTGGCATGGAAACGCTCACATCGCGCTAATCTCGTTGTACACAAGGGCTCTTGAGCTCTTCTATTCAGCCAGCCCGTGCCCCCCTCCTCCTACTGCCTCCCCCTAAGGCATGCCTTTCCCCCACCCTTCCCCTCACCCCTTCCGACTCTCCTACCCAAAGGGCAGCATAGGGGAAGAAACTTGGCCCCAAGGTGGGTACCATCTCTATGAGGAGCCAAGAGATTCTGAAAGGTGTCCTTCCATCTTGACAGTCTCTTGTCTGCCTACCTAGATCCAGAGCTTGGGGTGCACAGGAAGAGTCACAAGACACCAGTTTTCAAATAAACTTTTCAGTAGTAAGCCAAGCAAGTCACTATCCTCGTTTCGGTCACTGCTGCCATCCTCTTGGGGACTGTCCATGTCAAACTGGTGCCCAAATCTGAGCAATGAACCGACAGAATGAAAAGACAGTTTCCAAGTCAAAGCCACTGCCTCTGGGGTCAGGGTTTCTTAGGGGCTCAAAGGGAGAGGAAAGGATGGAGTTGCCCAGAGACACATAAAAACTCCTGCCACCAAAAATGGGGTGAAAAGAGCCCACACTGGGCAGAATTTTTCTGGCAGATCTGCTTCCTAAGGCACATTTGTCTTATGTCCTGGGCCACTGCCAATCACAGTGGCCCAGCATCCAGGGCTTGGAGGAAGATAGGCAGCTTGTCCTTAGTTCAGAACAAAAGAAAAATAAATAAAGTGACATTCAGCCACGTGACTTTCATGTCAGATGGAGAAGGAGTGGGTGGCGCAGGCAAGCGTGGAACTGGATTCTCTAGGTAAGGAACAAATGAGGCAGACATCGAGTCTGGAAGGGCTCCCAGAGCTGTTGAGGAAGCTGCGGGGACACACGGAGTGACTCTGGGAGGGCCTTTTGGTGACCAGGATCTCGATCTCGTGTAACTTCCTGGGAAGGTGTGAACAGATCTTCACGCCAGAGAAGGTGCCAGTGGGGCAAACCCAACTAGCTTGGTGAACCACCTGGAAGGACTTAGAGGATCAGGGTAGCGCTTCCTCGCTTGCTTACAGGAATATTGGTGACTCCACTGGCCGCTGTCTCACTGGGGAGCCTCACAGCAAGGGTGAGGATTCTGGAAAATTCCATCCTTGGAGTTCCCTGCCTACAGCTCCACAGAGAAGCCTCCTCACCCGCTGTCTTAGTCTGGGTTTCTATTGCTGAGACGCTGAGATAGAGTACCGTGACCAAAGCAACTTGGGGAGGAAAGGGTTTATCTGGCTCACACTTTCACATCACTGTTCATCACTGAAGGAGTCAGGACAGAAACTCAAACAGGGCAGGAACCTGGAGTCAGGAGCTAAGGCAGAGGCCATTGAGGGGTGCTGCTTACTGGCTTGCTCCTCATGGCTTGCTCAGCCTACTTTCTTGTAGAACCCAGGACCACCTGCCCACACACCACCCACCATGGACTTGGCCCTCCCCCATCAATCGCTAATTAAGAAACCGCCCTATTGGTGTGCCTATAGTCTGATCTTAAGGAGGCATTTTCTCAATAGAGGTTCCCTCCTCTCCGATGACTCCAACTTGTGTCAGGTTGACATGAAACTAGCCCGCCCGCCTGCCATTGTTTACTGCCGTAGAAGCATACCAAGAGGTGTGTGAATCCTGTAGCTTTCTCCACATCTTAAACTTTATGAGCTTATAAACTTCCTCAGTGTCCTGAGTTTTTAGAGCCTTCCTCCTCCCTCCTCTCTCCTCTCTTCTCCCCTCTCCTTCCTCCCTCCTCCAGTTTCCCTCCCTCTTTTCTTCCTCCTCCCTCTCCCCACCTCCCTCCTCCTTCCTCCAGTCTCCTTCCCTCCTCCCTCCAGGAGGACAAGTTTCCATTCTGAGTAAGTATAAACACAGTGAAACCCTAGAGGACTGCTCCCTGGCAAGTCCAGAATTCCACACAAACTCCACCAGTAAACAAGGCACTTTTTTGCTTTTGCTTTTGCTTCAGAAGGAAAACTTTAGGACTAAGCAGGCATCTTGGTTGGATCCTTCCTACTGTGATCAAGAGCCTGTGCAGACAAAGTGTTGGATAGATCTTGTGATTTTTTTTTTAACGGTTTGGCAATGCCCTTCTTCTTCTGGTGGGGGTACAGGCTGTGCTGAACTGACCCTCTCCTTTCTTACCAGAGCTCTGTTTCGTTCATCAGTCACTCACTATGTTCATTCAACACAAATACATATTATCTAATAAAATTCAATAGGAGCATAGGGCCATAAAAGGAAAATTGAGAAAGGAGGCTTCTTTGAAGATTTGAGACCAAGATCCTGGGGGTCCTTAGGTACCTTCAGGCCTCAGGAGAAGATCTAGGGACAGAGCTCTGGGAGCCCTAGTTTCCCTCCTCTCAAATGCTCATGAACCAAAAAAGTATCTTCTGAAGAATTGGATTCAGGACCATCAAGATGCTTTAGTGGGTAAAGGTGCCTACTGCCACTCCCGATGACCTCAGGTCAATCCCCAGAGCCCATGTGGTGGAACGAGAGAGCCAAATCCTGCAAGTCGTCCTCTGACTGCATGTGTGGGTGTACACGCATGCACACAAATACTCATAGATGCTCAGGCAAACGCGCGCGCGTGCGCACACACACACAGACACATACACTCATTTATGTGTGCAGGTGTAACTTTTTAAAAGGATTCTGACCCGGGATGCTTTATCCTTGCTTTCCTTCTCACCTTTCTGTACAGGAACAGTGGCAGGCCTTCCCAGTGGCTGTGTGGTAAGGAAGCTCATTCCCATCATGGACGACACGTGAGAGAGCCGGTAGCTCTCGGTGTTGAACTTCACAAATGGACCACCCAGAAACTACATGTCTGGACCTCTGCCCCTTGCTTTGACCCTTTAAAAACTCCTACAGCTCTAACCTTAGGCTGGATTCTCTCCACAAAAAGTGATCGGCGAAGGCTGGGTTAAGTGTATGGACTTAAGCAGGGTCCTGCTGGTTAAGGCCCAGCCTGAACTAGTCTGCAAGCCAAGGGACCCAGGAGGCCACATCCCCTCTCCCAGTGCCTGACCCAACCGCGAGATTAAGCAGAGGGCTTTGCAAAGAAACTCCAGGAAAATACTGATAAATTGAAGAGCAATCGACAAGGCTCTCAGGCTCCCTCACTGAGCTCCGCCCAGTCCCCCAAAGTTGCATCCAATCTTTTCTTCCCTCCTCTCATGGCAGCAGAAATGCTTCTGTGCATTAAAGAAAATCAATGAAAACATCTCCAAACAATTTCCAGCTCCCTCTTCTTCCCACGGGGTGGCAAAGCCAGACCCTGCCGCGCTGCACGGGGGTCACAAGGAGAGCCAAGCCCATGTGGGTGGCAGAGTTCCTCCAGAACAAAGCCGCAGACCCTGACGTGCTGTGGCTCACTCCTCCCTCACTCTGCAGCCTTCACTCTGCAAATCCCCCCAGCCTGAGAAAGCCTTCGCTCTCCTCCCTGCGCACTAGACCTGCATTTGAGTGCAATCTTTGCCCTTGACCTCATTGGGAGCACACCTTGGGTGGTTTGGCACTGAGACAGGAGAAGGCCACAGAGCCGAGGTCAGTAGCTCTAGTTGTGAATTCTGGCCCTACGGGGGATGTACAACTTTGTCTTCTGTCACTTAAACTCCCTGACCTTCAGGTCACTTGTCTCTAAAGTCAGAATGGACACACGGATGTTTGCCTGGTGAGGGGAAGAAGCAAGGACGGAGCTGAGCATTCACTAGGCGCTAGCAAATGACTGACGATCACTATTTCTATGTTGGTTTGGAGCCTAACCTGGCTTGGCTTCTTCAGTATCTCTGTATGTTAGTGCTAAGACAGGTAGGAAGGACAGGATAGGATTGAGACCCAGTTGATCACAAATAGCAGCGTGTTGCAGTAACAAGAGCAAATTCAGACAGCATGGACCACCATGGAAGAAACTCTCCGTGTGTGCAGGTGGAGAACAGCCACTCTGCCTCCAACAAACAGAGGAACACGCTCATTTACTAACTGAACCAGGCATGCTCAGGCAGTCAGGCTGGGGTGGGGGGGACACAGAAAGAGGGGGGCAGGGAGTGATACTGCAGCAGATGTCTTGGCTTGGAGAGAAAGTTCTAGAGAATGTGCTGTGGGTTGGGGAACAGGGGGCTTGGGCTCGATTCAGAACAGCGCAGCTCCCTTCCAGACGTGAAATGAGAGTAGCATCCAGAGGGATCCCCTGAGACCTCGGTGTGCAGGCCTGGCAGCCACAGGCTGGGGCTGGGGCTGAGGGCAGCCAGGCACACTCGGCCTGGACTTGGAAGCCAAGTTGTCTCAGCTGAGAGGGGCTAGAAAGCCTTCACCCAGGGGAGGAAAAAGATGGGATTTCTCCTGGGGTCGGAACAGGACCCTGCCAGCCGGAGACAATGCCTTCAAGAGCCCCAACAACTCCACCCCTGTTGACTAGGGAACTCAACACCCTGGAGATCGGCGTGTGAAATCTGTACTGGGAAGAGAGTCCTCATTTAGCAGGGAAAGTGCTGCACTATCTATGTGTGAAAGCTTTTTAACACTGTTCCCTGCTCTCCATATGGCCAACTGCACCCAAATTAGGAAGCATGGATGAACAAAGCTCCGACAACTTGAACATGAGAGAGAGCACCAGGAACCTATCCCAGTGGCTACCACAGCCGGTGCCCATGCAGGTCCAGCAGGGCAGCGTACAGCCACCTCACCTCCCATCTCTGCAAGGTTAGTTCCCAGATGCATTCTGTGGGGCCAAGCAGGGCTTCCTCTCCATGGATGAGATTGCTCTCACTAACAATTAAAATAGCCATCAGTAATTATTGTACACCTACTGTATGCAGACACCACACTAGGAAAGACACATTTTTTTTTCGGCTAATCTTTGCGCTGTTTGAAAGTTGGCCAAAGTGAGACAGAGGAGACCAGAAAGGCTGGCCTTTGTTGAAGAAGGACAAGGAAAACTCAAATGCATGTTCCATTCGAGTCTGTGACCACCCCCAGCATCCTCTGAGGGCTCCCCACTGCTTGAGTAGGAGATTGCTTGGGGAGGATCAGAGGTAGTTCCCCTGCAGGCTCTTTTGGGGAGGGGGGTAAGTGGCCAGACCTTGTGCAGTCTCTCATCTCAGGGGTTTGTGGGATCTCATTAGCAATGAACTCCAGGTGTGCAGAGGTGCTGGCTGGCTCATTCTGTCCTAAGAAAAAAACAAGTGTGGGGAAGGTAACTGAGACACAAAGTAAGTTATAGTAAGGCACCCAGAACCCAAACCTGTGTTCTTTTAGACACTCTTGGGTTCTTCCAGGCAATGGACAGAGACTTCTTTCATCCCTGTGGCCCCAGCAATACTGAGCTTTGTCCAAACAAGGCCACTGCTTCTAAGAGCAGACCTTCCAACAGCAGGTTAGGACCAACTCTACCATCCTCTGACCTCACGGTCACCTCCCTGACCCCCCTTTAGCACAGCCTCCCTTCTATTTCCTCTAGCTGCACCCCTGGGCCCGCAGGGCTGCCCCATCTCTGGCTCTTCCCTCCACCATCCTGGCTGAGCACAGCACAACCAAACGAAGCTCGATGCAAAGATGTTTAGAATGTTTATATTGGTTATTGTACTATTTACAGCAACTCGCGCGCTGCTGGGGCATGGCGTGGTTTGAAAGACGCTACACAAGCGGAAATTGTGCGGCATTGTTTGTTCCCCCACACTCAGCGACAGAAAACCAATCTAGTAATGACTGTTTTTGCTCCTCAAATCAGGGACGCTCCGTGTTGTGTGCGTGGTGGCTAATGCGGGAATAAAGATTCCTAACAAAGTGTAAGGAGCTCCGAAAGCTGGGATGGGGAGGAGGGAAAGGCAGGGGAGAGGAGGCTCTCTGAGAGGGGACAGTAGCCCTCCCTGGGGGTCAGGGAAGTGCCACATCACATATCTGTCCATGGCAAAGAGAACAGGCCCCAGGGAGAGCTCTGGCCCAAACTTGAACACCAGCTGTATCCCACCCTCTCCTCAAAGCCTCTGCTGCTGGACCTTCACCCCAGGGCTGACCTCTCTGGAGCTGGAACTGGCCCTCTAGGAGCCTGAGCTCAGGAAAGGGACCAGGAAAGAGGGGCAAGATAATATCATGGAAAGACGAGGAAGTGTAGGACGCAGTCAGAGGGGAGGATGGGAAGGCGGCTCAAGGGGACCTGGAACTGCCCAGCTGGGCTCTGCTTCTGTATATCTATGTGCCCAACACACCAGAGCACACGGCCTAGCCTGTCTGTGGTCAGTCACAGAGAAGGGATGACCAAGGTCACAGGGGAGCAGAGACAAGACTATGTATGACAGGTGAGGACTATGACCCCCAGGTTGACCTCCCCTCCTTTCTTTGTCATCTTCCGCCTTTTTAACCCTCCCCTTCACCCAACAACCAGCCACCTGTCCATAGCCTGCCTTCCTTTGGTATCTAGGCCAGGCATCTTGGTCTCTCCCTCCCCCACCTTTCCCTGGGTCCTGCCCAAAGCCTCCCTATCTTCAATGTCCTACTCAGACATCACCTTCTCCGCCACACCTCCCCCAAGTCCTGAGTCCCCATGCCAAGATGACACAGTTACCTTTGAGCTCCAGGTCCTTGGTTTGTGTCTCTGTAGATCTTACACTTACATGACCAGTGGAAATGTTCTTGGGGTACATACACTCTTGAGGGGCAGAAAGGCATCAGGGTCCCATCCAGAATCCCTTTCTCATCCCTTGGCAAGGCATCTGGCAGTATGTGAGGTTCTGGCGGGGTAGCCTTGGGTACCCCATCTTCGCCCTAGAATGGACACTCACAGTCATCCCTTCAGGTGAGCAGCAAGGAGGTGATGGTCCCAGGACATCTGCTTGCCCGTGAGAACTTCACCTATGGAAATCTCTTCATTCCAAAGGCTTCCCTGGCAATCTCGACCTTGGAAAGTCAACAGCCCACAAGGAGTTCAGGTCACCTTACCAGGAGTCATCTGGTGAGTTAAACAGTAGCAGCCAGGCCAGTGAGCCACAAGGCTTAAAGTGAAGTGATAAGCTCTGTTATCCAGATGCTTGAGGCTGCTCACCAACATTAGTGTGAGGATAGCTTACCCTTCCTACAGGGAAGGGGTTGAGGCTCTCACAACGACGCCTCTCCAGGTCAGCCCTGCCCAGGAGGATGTGCTGGGCTAGGCTGATCCACTCTCAACCTTCCATGCCTGAAGGCAGGGAGGTAGCCTCAGTCTTGTCCCCACCACCAAGGTCATACAGAGACACCTACTTCCTTAGTCTGTCGGGATTCAGGTAGAGCAGGGTCCTCCCTGCTCTGGCGGAGCTGGAGGAGAGAAGAATCATTGGCTTGACCTCAGGAAGGGGACCCTTCAGCCCCAGAGAGCCTTCATCAGCTCTCCACAGCCCCTTTTAAAGTGCCCATCCCTCCTGAAGTCCATCAGGTGGGTGAGTGCACCTCAAGGGTTCTCCCAGTGGTACCAGAGGGCTTTGGCGTGGGAAAACCATCCTGACCCTGGGTGTGCCATAGGAGTTGACATCACAAAGAACAGAGAGAAAGAAGTCCCATGTAAGGGTGGGAGCCATGGAGGAGACAGAAGCAATAAAACACATTCCGTTTGAAAAATGCCCTAATGAAACCTAATAGTGTGTGTGCCAATAAAGACAAAAGAGAATAGAAAAATCTCGCAGCCTTGTTCAGCGCCAATCCTGAATTAATAATGTAATAATTAGCACACGACTTTCTGACAAATTCGCTGAGTGGGTCATTAGATAGGTCGGGTTCCGTTTGCCCCACGCCTTTGAAATGGAGGGAGCTAACGCCAAGCTTCTGACCTCACCAGCTCTCCAGAGTGTCAGTAACTTGGGGGGGCTAACTGCCAAGCACCACTGTGGAGGGGGAGCGAAGCAGGCGAGGTTTGACCCGAAAGTACACGGTCTTCAGGACATCCCTAGGGTTTTCAGGTTTCAAAAGCCAGTGCCCCGTCTGAGGTGCCCACCTTACCACCCCGCTACTCCTGTTTCCTGTCACTTAGACTGCAGCCAGTCTTGTGACTTTCCAATGGCTTGTCTTCATTCCCACTCTGTTCTTTACCTGGGATGGCCACAGTGAATGACTACAAACCTAGGGGCCTAAGCCAGCACACAGGTATCTCTCCCAGTTCAAGAAGTGAGAAGCAGCTGGGCAGTGGTGGCACACGCCTTTAATCCCAGCTCTCGGGAGGCAGAGGCAGGAGGATTTCTGTGAGTTCTAGGCCAGCCTGGTCTACAAGAGCTAGCTCTAGGAGAGCTAGGGCTGTTATATAGAGAAACCCTGTCTTGAAAAGCCAAAAGAAAAATAAAAAGAGGTGAGGAGCATGGGGCCAATATAAGAACAGGGATGCCCCCCCCTTGAAGTCTGAAAATCTGACCCCCACTTGCTCCCAGCTCCCTGTGTCGCCAGGGGACCTTGTCTGTCTTCCACTGGCAGGTACGTTACTCCCTTCTCAGCTTCCAGCATCAGTTGGGCACCTTCTTAGAGTTCCTCTGAAAACAAAGTCAAGATGAGACTTTGGTTCCGACTCAACTAAAGGACTTTCGATGTTAGAGAGGAGGCAGCATGGACACCATGGGCTGGGGGAAGCTAACAAAATGAGAACAGGACCCGGTTCCAGCAGGGAAGACAAGATTTATGTATAAAGAAAGGCAGCTCATAGAGGTGGTGATAATGCCAGAGAAGAGGGATGCAGGTAGCTAAAGATACAGTCACCTGTCCCAGGGACAACATGGCCTGTGGGTCTCAATCCACCCATCTCCCTCCGTGAACACACTGCCTTTGCTGAATCATCGTCATTTCCCGACTCTGAGCCAGAGGAAAGGCATCTATCAGCCAAGACTGCAACGCCTGCCTGTGCACGGATGTCAGGGGCTGGGGCAGGGCTCAGAAGTGTCATCTCCCCACCCCTTCAGCTCCTTCACTGTAATCTAACAGAGAGCACTGGAGTCATTTCTGCCCGTGGAACCGACTGAAAGCCCAGCCTGGTAGACAGATGTGCCCCGCTGTGGCCTGCCAAGCCCATGCGAAGAGCCGCAAATATTAATACGATCTTATGAGGAACAGACAAGGCCAGCCCTCTTCACACCTGCCCCTTACCCCGGGCTTCCAGGGTAAGGGTTATGATAGTATGCATTCAGTGCCTTTTATAAAAAAGTGAGCACTGGGTGAGCAAAAGACGTCCAACACCCACAAAACGTGCCAAGAGGCCAGTGTGACAGAACATGCCCAGGCTGCATGGACCAGCCCACCAAGCTCTCGTGTGTCCCTTGCTCATGTCTGCCACGCTCTCATCCTGTGTAGAAGACTGAGTAACTGTTCAGTCTGACCTAGCCATTGGCTTACTGGGACCTCACGCTCACCCCCAGCCCTTGGCTGTCAAGAAGTTCACATTTGTAATGGTTCATCTCCCCAGGACCACTTAGGTCCTCTTTGGCCTGAGAACCTAAAGCTACCATGTCTCCTAGGCCTCCTCCTTCAGAAGCTAAGCATATGGCACTGAAACCTGCCATCTTCAGCTAACCTACCAAACCACCAAGGCCAGTCTCTTCCCAGGCCAGATGCCCAAGAGTGGATGTCCCCTGCCTCTGTCAGGATGATCTTAGCCAAGGTCACAAAGCCTTGAGAATTCCCATCTTCCATCCTGATTTATGCTACCCCACCTCCCTGATCCTAGACTGTCTGGGCTTGTAGGGACAAAGCTACCTTCCTAGTATACTCTCTGGAACTTTAGGCAAAAACCCAATGACCTATTGTGTCACACACAAGAAGAGTGTCATCCCCTCTGAGACAACAGGTCAGGGTCACCCCACAGGCCTTCCAACTGGGCAGGTGTACTCTCCTTCTGCAGGTATTTATGTTTCTAACCTGAAACCACTTTGTGCTCATCCAACAGCTTTGGCTCCTTCGAGGGTGTTCTGGAGACATGGGCAGCCTTAGCCTCCTTGAAACCACCTCTGTGGAGCTGGGTGGGGGCAGGGCCAGAGAGCCACCCAGCAGGTAAGTGAGACGGCAGGAAAAGAGCTGCAGACAGCAAGAAGAGGAGTGGTGGGAAACCCTGCACGCCAGCCGCATTGTCAGTTCTCCTGGCTGTCACATTCTTGGTCCTCACCACACCACCATCACCCTGCCATCGTTACTTCCTAGGCACAAGGACAAAACTTCAGTACTGCAGCCTGGAAGCACTGAACCAGGAGGCCAGCGGCTGTTCTGAACAGGGTCTTACCTTCACTCACCTTAGTTTGTCTTTCCAGCCCTCGACCAGCTTAGTTCTCTCTATCTAGCATCCCCTGCAGCTGCGCATTCGACTCCTACTTTTAAAGACTTTGTGTGTGTGTATGTGTGTGTGTGTGTGTGTGTGTGTGTGTATGTGTGTGTGTGTGTGCGTGTGTGTGCTTGGGTGTGAGCACACATGCAACAGTGTAATTAGAGGCAAGAATTAGTTCTCTCCTTCATCTATGTGGGTTCCATGAGTTAAATTTAGGTCATGGGACAGCAAGTGTCTTCACTCCTGAGCCTCTTTGCTGAACCTCCCATGACTTTAGTCTCCCCCTGCATCAGTTAAATGTGATTTCAGAGCTGTCTGAATGTGGCTCGTGCTTTCCCTCACAGGTTCATGTATCCCATTCATTCCCAGAGCTGCTGCTGACCTCAGGAAACTTCTCCACACCTCGCCTTCACCTCTCCGGCTGAAGGAATCAGAGTCTGTTTAGTGACGTGGAGCCTCCGAGGTTTGCCTGGGCCTCTGCTGGGGACCCCTCCCCGGATACTTTGCTACTTTTGTCTATGGCCTCCAATGGCCACGTTGGCCACCTCAGTCAGCTGTGTGAATGTCTTTGGGACAAGAGTGAGACCTGCCTCGTGAGGCCATGAGAAGGATCATCCTGGAACTGTACTGGAAAAGCATAAACAGGAGCCATCTGCCTGCCATGACACCACAGCTCCCTCACTGTTCCACCTCTCAACAGCTCCAGAAGGTTCTGCCTCGGGGAAGACAAACACCATCCAACAAAAGCACAGAGAAATAGCAACAGGGGAGAACTGAGAGAAAGCACCCACCCTTTCCTCTGTGGACTCTCACATAGTCCAGCACCTATGGGTTGTGCTCACCCTACTGCCCAGTGACCCGCGTCTGTCAGTCTGGGCTCGCCAGAGAAACAAGACAGAGAGCGGGTGAGCAGGGATCATGGCTGTGCTGCTGGTCACACACTCGGGACTCCTCCTCTCAGTCTTGTGAGGTTTTGGCTCAGATCACGTTAACACCGAGGGAAGTGTCAGTGTTGAGACGTGATTGAGCAAGCAGCTCCTTTCCTGCCACTGCCGAGGAGCTGAGAGCTGCATGTGGAGACCCAGGCTGACAAGCAGGATGCCTCCCTCCCTAGCAGGCTTGTAGAACTCCTAAAAAATATTCCAGGTGGGACACTCCCAAGTGAAACCCAGCGGGTCGCCTGTGGAAATTCCCCAGCCGGATTCCCACTCCGTCTGGGTCACCCGCCCCTCCGCTTGTATCACCCTCTGGAGATAGCAGCTCCATTTTCCAGACTGCCCTGCGACCTTCACACGTGTCCTGTGGTGTCACATGCCAGCACCAGGCCCTTTGGATGCTCTCCAGCCCCAGCAGGTGAGAAGTGCCCTTTGACCCCTCTCTTGGCTGGGTCAGAAGATACTTCTACATGACCCCACGTGGAGAAACTCCATCTCTCCCATATCCTTCTCCCTCCCGGAGTTCTCTTCCCCTCCCACCTATGTCGGGTATGCTACAGGCCGCTTTGCCTATGTTCTGTCTGACCACATTATTCTGGTAGGACAGAAACGAGGGGTGGAAAGAAAGCATAGAGTTTTCACTGTGAAAGACCCCTCAAGACTCCCAAACCCCTCTTCCCGGCCAGTCTTGTCAAATATCCATCTGAGAGAAGCAGATTGCTGCCGCCGCCGCCACTGCTGCTACTGAAATTAACGGAATCTGGCAGGAGACCCTATTGTTTTTCCAATCCAGAGTTCTGCCAAGCAAACACAGGGATCTTGATGAAAATGGCCGCTCCAGAGGACTGTGTTTCAGGGAGACAAGATGCTCCCACAACACCCTCAGCCCGGGCGTGTGGCACAAGCACGGGCTGGAGTCTCTCTTGTTCTGAGAAGCTGGCAAGTTTTGGGGTTTGGGTTTTGTTTTTTTTTTTTGATGGTGATTTTTTTTTAATGCAACTAAAATGTTAAACAGGAAGCCTTTCAGGATGCCTGCCACGGACAGCAACCAAGTGCCAAGTTCCCTCTCTCCCATGGCAGCAGCTCCAAGCCGACATTTTGTGATTTGGGGACGCTGGGTCCAGGTTCAGAGGACGGCAGCCAGAGACCCTGGAAAAAGCCTCACTGCGTTGAAGAAGGCCCTTTGTCCTCCTTGTCCCCACACCTATCAATCTGTGTCCAACGGGTGTCCCTCCTGGCACTGTCATCTAGATGGACTGTGACAGACACGGGCTGCATCAGAAGCCCTTCTTTATTCTCTAGGTGGAAAGAGAGCCCTCTCTTCCCACACCTTGAACAGGTAAAAGCCACCGTGCTCTCCTCCCTCTTGGCTGTCCACTGTTTCATCCGCAGACCGTTCTAGAGAGGGATTAGATTACGGCCACCACTTGAAAAGCAGCGTTTGTGCCTTCTCACCACAGTGCCTCTGTCTGTCCTCACCCCATTGTCTTAGGGCACAACAGAGTGGCAATCTGCACTGTTGCCCCCATGGAGGAGGCTTTTGTTGAAACAGAAACTTCGGATGGCCTGAAAGGAGCTGAATGAAGTGGGAATGTGAACCAAGCCATCAGTATCGCCTGAGAAGAAAGGGAGAGCCAGGAAGAGGTTCTGAGACAGTGCAGGTGCCAGTCTGGGGACCAGGCACTTTCGCGAGGGGCTCCGGACATGTGGTTTCACTTTAAATCCTTAGAGATAACCGGTCCTCACTGGTCTCTGCTTTCCTCAGCTCCTGGGGACAGACACTTATCAGTAGTCAGGTATTGCACATGTCATGCAGAATGGGGCATCTCTACAAGAGAGACAGTCCCATGCTCTTCCTAAATGTTCCTGGATCCTTACACAGCAGGGACTCCCTGAACACTTATAAAAGGATGGATGGAAAACAGAGAAGGGGAGATGAAGGAGGAGAAAAGTGTTCATTGTTAAGATGCAGATGACTGTAACTATTTTCTCACTAAACTATTTCCACACTATGAGAGACCCACCTGGCCCTCCCCAGCTGCCACCACATCCCCCACCCATTGCTGTAGTGATATTTCATTTGTATTTTAACAAATAAAGCTTGCCTGAAGTTCAGAGAGTAAAACAGCCGCAATGATCAGCCTTAAAGACCAGGCAGCTGGTGGTGACACACACACCTTTAATGTAGCCACACTAGTCTGCCACATTAATTAGGTGGTAGTGGTGCATACTTTTAATCCCAGCACTAGAGAGGAATATAAGATGGGAGGAGACAGCTCTCAGACACAGTCTCATTCTGAGATTCCTGGAGGCAGGATTACCATTTCAGACTGAGGTAGAAGTAAGAGCCAGTAGCTGGCTGTTTGCAGCTTTTCTAACCTTCAGGCTGAACCCCAATTTCTATCTCTGGGTTTTTATTAATCATGCTGCACATTTTAGCTGGCACATCCCTCCTCCAGTTGCTTCCCATTCAAAGATGAGGGGTAGCCACCTGATGCCAGCACCCTCTCCCCAGAGGCAGTCCTGAGCACAGTCCATGCTCTAGAGCTCCCCAGGGAACATGGAGAAAGTGGGCTCCAGGGAAGCCCATAGTCCTGTTTGTCAGAGTCCCCAGCTCCCCTGAGTCTCCCTCATACTGTCTCTGAGGGTGCCCCTCTGACAGCCATGTACACCCAGATATCTGTCTCAAGCTCTGCCTCGAGGGAATCTAAGTGATGCTGACATGGAGGGAATCTCTTGAGAGGAAGAGTGGAACCCTGCGACATTCCAGTGAAGGATTCCATGATTTCATGTGTGTCAAATGGCACAACAGCACCTCTTTCCCTTAATACAAGCATCTATAAAAATGAATATAAAAGTGAGTGGCCACCTTTAGCTTTCATTCTTTCTGCGCTGGGCATTGAACCCAGGGCCTTGTCCATGTAGGCAAGCCTTAACCATTGAATTCCATCCCTAGCCTTAGCTCTTGAGATGAGACTTTACCATGTAGCCCAGGCTGACCTTGATCTCAAGATCCTCTTGCCTTCGTCTTCTGAATGCTCAGATTGTGGGCAGGTACCACCATGCCCAGTGGAGCCTCCATCCTGGTGGACACACTTGATAGAAACAGCTATCTCATACACAGGAAAACTACAGAACGGAGGAGCGCAACACCCAGGGTGAGCTCGGGAGATCTGAGAGAAGCTTGAGGGGTCTGAGGGGCTGTGTTGGTGTTTCAGTGGCAAGCAGCCAGTAGGGGATTGTCAGATTGAGGTCCTCTGGCAAAGGTTAACAGAGGAGCTAGTTTGGTAAAAAGTCACAGAGTGGCTGGTGGCAGAGGAGCTACTGCTCCATACCATGCAAAATCCTGATGGAACAAGAGAAATAGGAATAATAATAACAATATAATAATAATAATAATAAAGCAATAGGAAAAATGACCAGAGAGCCCAAGCGCATCTAAGGAAAAAAAAGGAAAGAAAAGTGCTCCAGTTCTGCCTCTCCCCACGTCCTACCCCAGCTTCTGCTCGATCTCCCAGCTGATGTGGGATTCCCCTTTGTATGTTGTGAATATCACTGGTTAATAAAGAAACTGTATTGGGCCTATAACAGAGCTATAGGAGAACAGAGATAGGTGGAAAAACCTAAACTAAATGCTGGGAGAAAGGAGGCAGAGTCAGGGAGAAGCCATGGAGCTGCTGCCAGAGACAGACCTGCTGAAACTTTGCTGGGAGGCCACAACCTCATGGTGATGTATAGATTAATGGAGATGGGTTGAATTAAGATGTAAGAATTAGCAAATAATAAGCTAGAGCTAATGGGCCAAACAGTGATTTAAATAATATAGTTTCTGTGTGATTATTTCGGGTCTGAATGGCCAGGAACTAACTAGCGGCTTTCCTCCAACAAACTGGCACATCAAAGTGGTGGACTAAATCCACATAAAACCTGAGAGGGCTTGGAAAGAAATTCTAGAAACTAAAAAACAAAGTTTAGCCACATTTATTTTCCTAAATGGGCTTTGCTTGCAGGCAGAATGCTGAGGCTCCTTTAAGAGAGGTTTTCCTGATTCATCGGTAGCAGGAAAAAAGCCATGCTGTTTTGAAACTGCCAGCTTTCTGGTCTGTGCTGCCAGTGTGACCTGTGGCTCTTTCAAAGACTGAGCATTTAAATGGGGTTTGTAAGCAGCATGTTACATACTGTTTAATGACTTGACATAGACCCGCTGCATACTTGGAACTGGGGCAGTGTACATGACTCAGAGGCAGTGAATGACCTTCTTTGCCATGTCAGACAGGGTGGAGCAAGCAGGCAGGGCCATATTACCCTAGCAATGACACTGCTTAAGGTTTTTAGAAGCACTTAGCATTTTAAGAAACCCTCCTGGACATTAGAGAATTACAGATGCATAATGGGACAGATACAAACATAAAAGACCTCTAAATGGGTTACACTGTTGAATACGTAGGCTTGGCAGAAAGAAGAAAAAATAAAGTATAGACAGTTATAAAAGGAAGTAATTAGTTTAAAAAATAAAACAAAGTCTTTAAAGAGACTAAGTATAGACAGTCATGGATTAAAAGGAATAAAGAATAATAAGCCACGTAAAGATGAAATGTACACAGAGAGTCTGGATTATGTATATTATTGTATTTTCTTTGAATTTTTTGACTGTGAATGAGCTACATAACCAACATATATACTTTAAAGGTACCTTGTTTTAAAAATTTGGGTCTAAGGATATGTTGCTTTGGAAATGAGGTTCTTCTATTGTTTCCACAGAGGATGAGAACCTGTGGATTCATTCCAAGCTAATGTGATTTGATGGACCAAGACCCCCTGAAAGGTTGCCTTGGATACCCCTCAAAAGATTACTTTGCCCAATAAACTGCAGGAAGAAGTTTGGAGATCTACACCTGTATTCCCAAATATTGTTTTTAAATGTTTGCTTATAATTAAAAGGGGGATGTACTATAGAGATTTGCATTGGTGTAGATCTTGATTTATTGGTACGAATTTAAGGTCAATTCTATTACATGTATTTCTGCCCTTGATTAAGGTATTGTGATTGTACAGCTCATTTAAAAATGCAAAATTAAGCTATAGTAGTCAAGCTTGTAGTCATGTTAGTTAGATTTCCTATATGTACATAGATATATTTCAGATGGATAGGCATTCTTCAAATCCTTCAAAGACTACAGAATATAGCATTTAAAATTTTTTAAGAACTTAGGACTTTCATAACAGTGAGACACATCTGCTCCTGGCAGCACCAATTACTTCACGAGGAAGATGGGCATTGAAGAGGCTCCTTATGGAGTTGGTTAGCCATTTGGGCAAGAAACTGCTTTTGCCTGAACTGCTTGGTGAACTGAACATGTAGGACCACAGAGAAATGACTGCTAAACTTGCCTAAAAGGTGAGATGATTCTTTAGGGTTTCTGCTTCATGAAAGAATCTGCTAGACATTCTGCAGGACATAACTACTGGATTCTGTAGACTGAAGATGGATGCCCCAGTGATATAGAAGAACTGTGGGTGACTGCTTAGGCAGCAAGATGTCTCTGTCAATTCTAGAGTTTTGGAAGTTGCTTACAATGAACTTATTGTTTACTTAAGGTAATATTATATCCTTCTGGAATCTTTGCTGGTGTTGAAGAATTTAGTTATAGTTTTCCTTAGTTATGATAAAAGATAAAGTATATATAAATATTGTAACTGTAATTATTAAATTTTACTATGTTAAAGTTAAAACCTTTCTTTTTATTTAAACAGAAAAGGGGAGGGAATGTGGGATTCTCCTCTGTATTCTGTGAATGTCATTGGTTAATAAAGGAGCTGCATTGGGCCTACAGCAGAGCTATAGGGGAACAGAGCTAGGTGGGGAAAACTTAAACTGAATGCTAGGAGAAAGGAGGCAGAGTCAGGGAGAAGCCATGGAGGCACCGTCAGAGACAGACACATTGAAACTTTGCTGGTAGGCCACAAACTTGTGGTGATGCACAATTGGTTAAACTAAAATGTAGAGTTAACAAATAAGAAGCTAGAGCTAATGGGTCAAGCAGTGATTTAAATAATATGGTTTCTGTGTGGTTATTTCAGATCTGAACAGCCAGGAATTAACTAGCGGCCTTCCTCCAACACCCAGCCAAGAAGACAAAGATAGAGCAGAATTGAAAGGGGCAGTGAGGAGGCCTGGACAGACAGAAGTCAACGTATGTGGCAGTTTTGCTTAACAACAGTTTTAAATGTTTATACTTTTAAATAATTCTGTAGATCAAAACAATTTTAACTTTAATATGTCTTTTTTAACCATCTTATGATCTATTCTCAGAGAGATCTCACATCAGTTCTAGTATTTCCTAACAGGTCCAATCCAGACTCCTTAGAGAAACACAGATCTCTACTTCTTGGGAAGAAATTGCCTGAAGGACCCACTCCACATGCTCATCTTGGCCACGTGGCTCCACATGTCTGTGAGTTCCAGTAGCTGGGGAGACAAAGATGAATGTCATAGACACCCCTTAGCTTCGTGGGACTTGGGGCTTACTCCTGCCCACCTGAGCACCTCATTGTCCCTAGGGTCACTCCAGGGTCATTGGCATCTTCGGTGTTTAAAAGGGCTCTTGGCTTCTTTGTGTAGTAGGACAGATAAAGGTTCCAGACAAGGCCTGATGTGGATATCTGCTTCTTTAGAGAGGAAAGGAGGTGTCTGTATTATCTCCTGGGACTTGGAAGCACATGGCATGGTGTGTGTGAAAAAAAACACAGCCATGGCCCAGGGTCTGGCTCTGTTGTAAAATCTGGGGCACAGTGATATCTGTGCCCCTAACCAGAGTGATCCAGCTCCTAACCAACTAAATCTCACTGCCTGCCATCCCCAAGCTCTGTCTAAACCCACATTGCAAGGAGACACAAGCAGGACATATCATTGACCAAAGAGCCACCCTCATGCCCAAGATTCAGAAAAGCACAACTTCCAGGGTCCAGTGCTCAGAAGCTAACTGGGAGCAGTGAAGTGTGCTCTGTTGTAAATAGACCTCTATTTCCATTGAAGAGATGGGTCTAGCACTTTCCTTGCAGGTTTTCATGAGTGGTTCATAGGATCTTCCCTGTGAATTCACCCTGCCTTTTTGGTAATAGGGCTTCCATGAATGGGAGCTACCTGAAACACAGAGAACCTGTACAGGAAGGATGCTGTGACTAATTACTCTTCTATCACTGTATCCATGACCCTAGGAGAAGAAGACGAGGAAGGAAGGGTTTCTTTTGTGTTGGTGTCTGAGAGGACCCAAGCCATAATGCTAGGGAAAACACGGCAGCAGGAAAGTTAAAAGCTGTGGTGGCAGGAGGCTGCTTGCTCACATATGTGAGAACAAAGGAGCAGAGATGGGGATCATATGAGACCAGTTGATAGATCTCAAGACACACTACAGAAATAAATTCTCTTCTTCCAGTGAGGCTACCTCCCAGAGGCTCCCAAGACAGCACCAACACCTGGGGGCCAAGGGTTTTAATACAAACCTATTGGAGTGAGACAACACTAACAGCTGGGGACCAAGGGCTTGAACCCAAACCTATGAGGGTGAGACAGTACCAACAGTTGGGAGCCAAGGGCTTGGACACAAACCTGGGGGGTACATTTTCCATTCAAACCATAAGTGGCCAAGAGAAAAGTCTAGAACATTCTTCCCCACTGAAAGACTCTGAGCATGGCTCCTGACCCAGTTGCCAGCTTACCCCCATCTTAGGGACCCATAAATTATCTAGATTTATTCATGATCAAGTTAAAATAAGAAAAAGAGTTAAGCAACATAGATGTCCCAAACAATATTCTGTAGAAGACTATGATGCTTTGGTGCTGGGACACTTGGGCTACTGCTAATTAGCATGACCCTGAACAAGTCACTCAAACTCTCTGGGCCTTAGCATCTTCACCTGTGCAAGGGACACACAGAGAGGAGTGTCTGGCAGGAGATAGAAGCAACAGAACAGAGATGAGGCTGGACAACTTGATCATCCATCTGTCTCTTCTCTCAGGAAGACAATTCATAAGGAGGCAAACATCTGCCCACTCAGCCCTTCCTTTGAATTAACCACAGGATAAAAGCCCACAAAGTCAATTCAAACTCTGACCTAGAGGAAGACTCTGACTTTCCATTTCTCTATAGCCTGCTCTCTTACAACCTTCAGGCACAATAAACATGGCTTTGGGAGCAGACTGATTCCTCTTTGGCAATTCCTCGACAACCTCAAAGGAGACTGTCCCGCCCCCTTCCCTTCTCAGGGTTCACCTCCTTTTCACTCAGGCAGCCCGCTTACTTATGAGGAGGAAGGAAGAGACAATAAAGCAATTGATTAAAATTAAACCATCTCGTAGAACCAGAGAGTTCTCCTTTATACCCACCTTCCCATTATTTCAACCAATTTCTGTGATGAGCTTGATGGTCCCCCAAGTAATTTGGTGTCCATCCCTCCTTGGCCAATCTGTCATTGGAAAAAAAAATCACAATGCCCAGGCCCAAGAAGAATCTCCTCGCTAAAAATACCATGCATTCCTGAGTGACAACAGCTCTCTCCTCAAACTCAGAGACCGCCAAGTTAAAAACAGCAGCCGGCAGCTTTAGATGGCATGAGCGGCAAAGGTAGAGACGCATGAGAGCAGCGGGCAATCTAAGCCATCTGCCATCCTGGCCCGTCCTGGCTTCCCTCTTCCCAAAGGCAATGGGCATCTCAGTGGCATAGGAAGCCGGACTTCTCGGCAGGGTGCATGGGCTGGGCAATGTCTTGGACTGGAAGATCGGGTTGGCCTGGAAGGAGGCAGGCAAAGGCTGGCTGCCTCATCTGCCCACTGGCCCATGCGCTATCTGGCTCAAGGTGAGAATGTCTGTCTAGTGGAAGTGTCAGAGGCAAGGGGAAGTCAAAAGCCCTGTTGCAATCAAGTGGGCCTAGGAGCAGACTTGAGCTGAAGCCATTTTCAGGAAACATTGACTGCCCTGAAGCAATAATACACAGATGAAATTAAGAAAGAACAAGATGGGCTCACTCTCAGCTGAGTGTCTTCTCTTCCCAGAAGAGGTCACAGATCTACTCAGCTTCTTTTCCTGTCCTGAGAGCCAACCTCACAAGTTACCCCCACTCCAGAGAGCACCCCAGCCCAGCCCTCATCACCCCTGAGTATTATCTGCCTGGATGGACTGACAGCCTGTCCCCAGGAATTAAAATCACCCTATATTCTCAAGCCATTGAGATTATGCCCAAATTCCCAAATATTGTTTATAAATGTTTGCTTACATTTAAAGGGGGACATGCTATAGAGATGGATGCTTTGCATTGGTGTAGATCTTGGTTTATTGATACAAATTTTAGGTCACTTTTGTTATATGTATATTTCTGCTCTTGATTAAGGTATTGTGTTTGTGCAGCTCATTTAAAAATGTAATGTATAATTAAGAAGTATAGGTTAATAGATAATCATCTATAATAGTCAAGCTTATAGTCATATTAGTTAGTTTTTCTAGATATATAGAGACATATTTTTGTTAGATAGGTATTCTTCAAATCTTTCAGAGGCCTTTAGAATATGGCATTTAAAACATTTTGAGAAGTTAGGACTTTTCAGGACAATGAGACACATCTGCTTCTGAAAGCACTAATCTACTTCAAGAGGATGATGGGCACCAAAGAGGTTCCTTGCCATTTAGGCAAGAAACTGCTCTTGCCTGGACTGCTTGATGCTATGCTGTATGAACTGGACATGCAGAACCTACAGAGAAATGACTGCTGAACTTGCCTAAAGGTGAGATGATCCTTTGGGGTTCCTGCTTCATGAAAGAGTCTGCTAGACGTTCTTCAGGACACAGAAAAAAAAATGTGACTGATAAACTGTCTTTGAAACTTCCTGCTTTGTGGAAAAGTCTGCTAGATGCTATGGGTCTATAGGCTGAAGATGGATGCCCCAATGGTGCAGAACTTGAGGTGACTTTCTGGTGTAGGACAACTGTCTGTATTCTGTTAATTATATTTTAAATAAATGCTGATTGGTCAGTAGCCAAGCAGGAAGTATAGGCAGGACAACCAGTCAGGAAGTAAAGGCAGGGCAAACAATAACAGGAAAATTTGGGGATGAGGAAAGCTTGGTCCATAGTCCTGGCCCAGCCACAGAAGAAGCAAGATGTGACTGCCTCAATGAAAAAGGTACCAAGCCACGTGGCTAACATAGACAAGAATAATGGACTAATATATGTTACAAGAGTTAATAAGAAGCCTGCACAAATGGGCCAAACAGTTTATAACTAATGTTTGATTTATTTGGGACCTAACAATTGCAGGAACCGGGCAGGAGAGAAACCTTTCAGTCAACAACTGTCTAGGCAGTGAGATGTCTCTGTCAATTCTAGAGGTTTGGAAGTTGTTTACAATGAACTTATTGTTTACTTAGGTAATATTATATCCTTCTGGAGTCTTTGATGGAGTTGAAGAATAGTTATAATTATAGTTTTCTTTAGTTAAAATAAAAGATAAAGTATATATAAATGTTGTAACTGTAATTATTGTTTGCTACCTGTTTTGTTATATGTAATTTTACTAGGTTAAAGATAAAACCTTCCTTTTTATTTAAACAGTAAAGGGGACTGGTGTAGGAGGTCCTTCTGTATATGTGTTTCTTTTATTGGTTAATGAATAAAGAAGCTGCTTTCGGCCAATGGCTTAACAGAATATAGCCAGGCTGGAATATGAATAAATATATGTGTGTGTGTGTATATATATATATATATATATATATATATATATATATATAGAGAGAGAGAGAGAGAGAGAGAGAGAGAGAGAGAGAGAATAGGCAGAGTCATGCGAGAAGCCATGTAGCCCCATCAGAGACAGACAGATGCCAGATGGATAAAAAAGAAAACAGAATAAAGCTAAGCATGACTAGCACATGGCATGTTATACCTTCAGAAATGGACTACAGTCTGAGGCTGAGCTTCCAATGATAACAGAGCATGAACAATCTCAGTTTGAAATATCCAAATGTCAAGCCGTCTTTTAGGGGGCTCCTCTAAACCCAGACTTGTAAACATATACATATTTACATATGTGGCTGAAATAGGCCTGGATGGCTCCACAAAACCCACTGCTACCAATGAATACATGGTCCTTGAAACATGGAAAAAGAAGGTTCTAGACTTCTGTGTGGGGCATAATGGTTACTGTATCCCAAAGAATCAGAAACAAAAAGCAAAAACTAGCATGAGCTTCTCTGTACCCCATGGTTTCTGTCGCCATAGTCCACCTGATGTCCCCATGGCCTGGCTTTGGCCACACCCTCCTTCCCTGGCCCTGAGTGTGTTCTCTTTGGGTGGAAACACATGTTTAAATAAAAACTGGTGGCAAGGGGTGTGTCTCAGAGTTTCATCCCAGGCTCTGGCTCTTTACTACCAGCCCAATGGCAGCTTGCCTGCCGGTTTCCATAAGGCTTGAGCCCATCAGGTTCTGAGAGGCCTTTCTAGTTTCTTCTCTGCCATCTTTTGACCCAAAGAACTGCAGGACATCTCCCGGTCTACCTGTCTTATGACTGCCTGAAATCATTGTGTGTGTGTGTGTGTGTGTGTGTGTGTGTGTGTGTGTGTGTGTATACATGTAGCTTATATATGTGCACTTGTGTGATATGTTCATATGTGTAGCATGGGTGGGTATTTGTGGATGAGAGTTTGAATAGGTATGTGTGTATGTGTTAAGAATGTGGTATATATGTACATATATTTATGTGCAAGCATATATTGTATATGTGTGTTCTATATGTGTATGTACATGTGTCTATGTATTTGTGTATATGTGTGTGAATATATTAGGATGTGAGTGAGTGGGTTGGTATGCATTTGTGTGTGTGCATGAGTGTGTGCTCCTGACTCCTGAGCTCACCCTGCATTGCACTCAGTGCTAACAGACTTCATTTTGGTGAAAAGCAATTGGTGAGAAATTGTAAATACCAGTTGCAGAAGTGCTCTGAGTAGGAAGGGGCCATTTCTTAAGCTATGGTAATCACGGGGCACTGGGGGTACAAGTCAGGGAATGCCAGGGTAGGGGTGCACGTGGCACTGGGGGGTACAAGTAAGGGAACACCAGGGTCGAGGTGCACTGGGCACTGCGGGGTACAAGTTAGGGAATGCCAGGGTTCAGGTGTGGGGGTACTAAAGGGTACAAGTCAGGGAATGCCAGGGTCGGGGTGCACAGGGCACTGGGGGGTACAAGTCAGGGAACGCCAGGGTCAGGGTGCACGGGGCACTGGGATACAAGTCAGGGAACGCCAGGGTCTGGGTGCACGGGGCACTGGGGGGTACAAGTCAGGAAACGCCAGGGTCGGGGTGCATGGGGCACTGGGGATACAAGTCGGGGAATGCTAGGGTTGGGGTGCGTGGGGCACTGAGGGGTACAAGTCAGGGAACACCAGGATTGGTAGCAGATAGGAGGGGGAGCTGAACAGCTAATCACAGAGACCAAAGGGGGAAAAGCAGAGGGGCAGCAGTGGGGTGCACTCCACACAGCATAACTCGGGGTGGGGGGGCTGCAGTGGGGTGCGCCCCACACAGCAGAACACAGGGTGGGGGATCCCAGAGCAGGCTAATTCTTAGCTTCCTAAGAGCACCACTGTTCCTCCCTTACATGGACACTTACAATACTCCTTTATAAAAACTAAGGTGTGTTTTCCAGGTTAATTTGCTTTAAAGGATTTGTATTTTGAGGCCTTCAAAAGGGCTTTGTGGAAGTTTCTGTAAATGACAAGTGGAGACAATGGCAAGTCACACTCAAAAGCCTCATACTCAGACTGAGGTGCAAGGCTGCCCTTCACTGTCTGTACATACAGACATGGATTCCTAAGAACCTCACCCCCAACATTCAGTTATGACCTCATGGAAAGGCCTACATCTTATTCCTCTTGCCTCCAAGTAACCAGCCCAGAGCCAGGCACAGGCCATCCATAAAATTCATGGAAGAAATGGAAAGATGCCTTGGAGTGCCGTCCCTGAAGGCACTGTGTACGGGGAAGAAAGGACTTGGGAAGTGACAATCCTCAAAGTAAGAATTTCTCCAAGTGGTCCCATGATCTAAGAACCCAGAGACCAATCACTGTCCTATTGACCACCCTTCACCCAGAGGGGTGCCCTCAGACACCCTAACAATGAGTACCCAGGATGTGCTGCCTTCTCTGCGGACTGTGGAGAAAAATAGAAATGGAAAACTCAGCCTCCACCCTAAGGGGCAGTGAAGCATGAGGAGAACACAGGCTGCCCACAGTAAAGATGGTGGCCATGCCCTGCAACAGACTCCAGGCCCATCGTCTACCTACATTCTCTCATTTGGGTCTCTCCGCATCAGAAAAAGACAACAGCAGCTCTGTTTTAGGGCTAAGCATTTTGGAACAAAGACCCAGAGAGGGCTGTCTCATGAATGGGAAGCCAAGATTCTCGACCTTTCCTAGATGCCAGGCCCACCACATGCTCATTCCCCAGGCTACTCCCACATACCCCAGAGCCTGACCCCTTCGATTCCTGCTTCAAGCCTTTCGAGGTTCCACTTGCCACCTGAAAATCCACCTTCCCTTTATCAGTTCCTTTCCTACGGGGATGGCAGAGCTTACCTGATTTTGAGCCTCTAGAGTTCAGTGGTTTCTTGGTTGTACCTCATGGTGCTTCCTAACCACTCTGAACTGTTTGACTGGTGCTATTTACCCTGTGTGGCAGTTAATCTTCATTGTCCATAGGCAGGGTCAAGCATTCTAAAAGATACATACACCTCTGGTTGTGTCTATGTGTATATTCCCAGAGGTATTTAACTGGGAAAGGAAGACCTTGAATGTAGGTGGCGCTATCTGATGGGCTGGGGTCCCAGGATGGAGGAAGGAATAGTAGGTGATGAGTGCCTGAATTCATCTCTCTGCTTCCTGACCACGTATGCAATGTGGACAGCCACCTCGTGTTCCTGCTGCCCTGCCTTCCACACCATGATGGACTGTGAACCCTTAAACTGTAAGACAAGAGAGTGAGGGAAAGAAACAATATGCCATGGGTGTTCTAGAAGCCTGCCTATCAATGTTCTTCAAACACTCATGGATAACGTGTCTTTTCCAGGTATCTGCTGGGACCAGGTCATGCTCTTGCCAATGTTAAATCCCAAAGCATGTCACAGCTCATGCAATAGCAGCTTGAAGTCAGCCATGTGGGGATGTACACTGCAGAAATGGATAATGCCTGCAAATTGAGGGTCGTCCCCAACCAATGTTAATGAGCAAAATTGAGTGACACACAGCTGTTTCAGACTCTGGCTGCCCAAATCACTCTGTCCAGTTTTTCGTGTCATACAATATGCCCTGGTGTGTCTTCATACAATGAGCATATGTGGACACGGAACTTGTCAGAAGTCTAGGTGCTCAGTGAGAGGCAGCAGAAATCCAGACGGGGAATACTGATCTGAAATTAATCTTTAGCCTCATGCTGTCCATCCAACCAGTACCTTCTGAGATCTGACCAGAGTCTATAAACAAGGTCACACTTGATTCATCTTTCTAAAGTTGTGGGAATTACCTGTGAGAGCCCAGCTGAACTCCAGGTCTGTACAGCACCAATGCCAGGACTCCCTCTACTCCATCACACTACAGAGTCATGACATCATACTTCCTGTCCTCAGTCCTGGATTCCCCAACTTCTCCTGCTAGCCCGTGGCAGACAGGACAAGAGCAGCTGTGATGGACAGTGGTAGAGGGAAAGCCAGACCCAGGAGCTCTGCTGGATGGCTGGGAAGAGAGGATCCATCTGCGATGCCCACTGCAACAGCAGTTCGGTGGATGAGCTGCAAGCTGATGTACGGATGGAGCCCTGGTCCTCAGCAAGAGGGGCAGCTGCCCTGCTGGCACCTGCCTGAGTATGCCATACAGCTGAGGCAGAATAGAGAGAAATCCCTTTCCTGCCACGGAAATAAATAATTAAAGCCAAAGTTTGCCAACTTGGTGGAGAGAATACAGTTTATCCAAAGTCTCTCACAGAAGAGCACCCACGGGCACTCAGGCCCAGCACTACTCCGGCAAACATCACTGTGTTTCTCAGAAGCCAAATTCTGTACTGTGAGTGTCTCATTGCCACCTGGCCCCAAGGCTACAAAGGCTTGGGGACAGAGGAAGAGGCTGACTCACAGGAGAGCAGAACTACAACACACCAAGGTGGATGGAGCAGGACAGTGCCACAAACAGGCAAGCTGTGAGCCAAGCAAAATGAACTAGAGCCCAGGACGGAAAAGGAGCTGAGTGTCTAACCTCCACCATTCTGGCAAGAAAAAGGTGTGCTCTGGAGCTGCTGCCAATTTCTATGGTGTAAATACTCAATGACCATTTTAAAGGTACCAACAATCCAACAAACATTCAGAAAATTGCCTAAGTTATCAGCATTAGCATGAGCAAGCTTAGATGATGCCTGGAAAAGGCCCTAGTCCATGGTGAGCCTGGATATTGAGTATGGTGTTGTGGGAACACATTCAGCCAATAACCTTTAAGGTACCAGCCCACTTTGGGCATGGTCCCATGTATTGTAAGTGCAGATGAAAAGCATGCACAACCCCTTTTTTCTGCTGGATTTGGTTCCCAGTTCCCAGCACATGCAGAGAACTGTGGATCATTACTCTTACTTTGAGTTTATTCCCAAATAAATAAATCTTTGCTTTACTCCAAAAAAAGGGAATAGATTGGATGTGATAATAAGTAGATTAGTGTATCTACTTGCGAGCTATTAGTTATAGACAATTTACATTGTTATAGGTTCTTGTGTATTGATACAAATTCAAACTATAAATTTGTTATGCTTCTATTTCTCTTTATAATATTTGTTCACCCATCCAAAGTTATTTTGTCATAATGTATGCATGCATGTTTCTGCTTCTGCTTAAGATATTTTGTATATTGATGCAATTTTAGGATATGTTTATCATATTTCACTACACATTTCTACCACTGATCAAGATACTTATATATATTATTTACATTTTGAGGTCATTGTCCTCATTTGTTGAACATTTGTTTAAGGATTGTTTAATTTTTTAAGGATTGCTTAATTTTTTTAGCTTTAAAGCTTTAGTCTTTAAGTTATATAAGTATTAAGAATTATAGGTCAATAGTCACCCATATTTGTCATACTTATAGTTAGACTAATCAGGTTCTTTAGATACATAGAGATTGTATTCCACATAGATAGGTACTCTTCAAACACTTCAAAGAACTGTAGAACATGGCATTTAAGTAACTCAGGATTCTGTTGATAGGAGACAAAATTGATGCTGGCAGCACCCATCTATTCCTGAGAGAATGTTGGGCACTGAAGACACTCCACTTGGAGCTTGTTTTCTTCTTGGCAAAACTTACCTTTGGGTAAAGAACTGCCCCTGCCTCAACCACTGACAAAATACATGATGTCCAGACTGGACAAACAGGATACAAAACAACTAACAAACCTTGCCAAAACAGGGTAAGACATTTTTTCAAATTTTCCTGCCTCTGAAAATGGTCTGTCAGATACTTTAGTCCTTAGCCAAAGCTAGTTGGCCCAACATTGCAAATGAGACTTTGGGTGATTGCCCAGGTAGCCAGTTGTCTCTGTCATTTCTTGCACCTTTGGGAAATTGCTTGATTGCACTTCCTATTTTACTCAGGTAATATTTCCCTTCTCAGGTCTTCGATGTGACTGAAGATTAGATAGTCATAGCACTTTTCTCTCATGACTTAGCCAAGACATTTTTAATATAAGACTTAGAATTTTTAAGATAGGATAATTGTTGAAACATTTAGCATATATTTCTTGCCTGATGTTGTTCATGCTGGTTGTAATTCTAATTTTTATGTATTATGTATTTTTATGTATTTTTGCTTCTTTTTTTCTCTGAAAAAATACTCCATGTTTGTTTTTATTGTATATAGTTTTGTATTAGGCTTAGAACCCTCTTATTTAGACAAAAGGGGGAGGTATTGTGGAAACTCCTTCAGCCAATAACCTTTAAGATGCCAGTCCCCTTTGGGCATGGTCTTATGTACTATAAGTGCAGACAAAAAGCATGCATGGATGCTTTCTTCTGCTGGACTCAGTTCCCAGTCCCCAGTGCATGCAGAAGACTATGCATCACTACTCTTACTGTGAGTTTATCCCAAAATAAATAAACCTTTGTTATACTGCATTCTGGGCCATTGTGGAACTCTTTGATACTACTACAGTGTAGAGGTAAGTGCTATAGTAGATCTGCTAAGTTAGTAGCAATGACCAAGAGCATAGCCCTTACCTGGATAGAGTTTGGGACTCCACATTCCAATAGCTGTGCAGAAGTCCTTATCCACCCAGATCCTTCTGTATCCTTACCTGCTCTGAGGTCCCTGTCTTCACTTCCATCACTTCTATGTCTGCTGTGTTAACCCCTTCTTGGTGTCTTGGTGCTCTGGACACCATAACACCCCTCCATACTGAACACTTAATCCTAACTATCAACTTGACAAAATACAGAATCACCTAGAAAACAAAGTTCTAGGTGTCTCTCCAAGGATGTTTCTAGATTAGGATAACTGAGGTGCAAAGACCTATTCTGAATGTGGTTGGCACTTTTCTATGCACTAGGGTCCAAGACTGAATGAAAAGGAGAAAGTCAGCTGACATTCCTCTCTCTGATTCCTGACTGTAGCTGCATGTGAGCACCTACCTGTCACTCTTATTGTGACAGCCCTGCCATGATGTGCTGTAATACAGGAGTGGTGCACAAAACAAACACTTTCTTCCTTCCTTAAGTTGCCAGGAATTTTGTCACATCAACAAGTAACTAATACGTCATAGACATCAACCCTCAGCCTCAGACCCTCCACTGACTCCCTTCCTGCTGTGAAAAAATCCTTCTGAAAATGTGTTGCTTTCATTGTTGATAAGAAGTTGATTGGCCAATAGCTAGGCAGGAGTTTGGGGACAGAGGAAACACTGGGAAGGAAGGGGTCGAGTCTCAGAAGAGTTGAGAGGAGACACCATGAGACACAGAGTGAACAGGATGAGAAGTGCATACATGAGGTAAATGAACCTCAGGGCAGTGCCTAGATTAATAGAAATGGGTTAATTTAAGCTATAAGAGCTAGCGAAAAAATGAGCCTCAGCTATTGGCTGAGCATTTGTGATTAATATTAAGTCTCTGTGTGGTTATTTGGGATTGGCTGCTGGGACACAGCTATATATGGCACCCAAACATCTGGCACCCACATCCACATAAGACTTGAGAACACTTTTTAAAAGGTTCTAAACACACTAAAACAGAGCCAGTGCAGCTTCCTGATCTTATGTCTCTCATGCCGACTGCAGAACAAAGATGCATCTCCCAGTCATAGCTACGGAGTTAAACTGCCAGGGCAAGTGCCACCAGAGTGGCCATGAGTTAAGCCACATGAAGGGTTTAAGTTTGGCTCATGCAGACAGAAAAGATTACAGATATCCAGAAGGTGGAAAAAAAAAACTCTAAATGGGTTTCACTGTGTTTAAAAATGTACAAAGACTTGGGAGAGAAAGGAGAAATTATATAGACAGTCATAAAAAATTATTTAAAAATAATGGAGTCTTTAAAGAAAAATAATATAAAGGGGAAAGCCACACAAAGTTGAAAAATAATGGGGAGTCTGGATCCTGTATGTTACTGTGTTGTCTTTGAATTTTTTGATTGATGATGAAGGAACAACAGCTGCTAAGACACACTAGATTATAAAAACTGCTGGATTAAAACAACCTACATAATTTTAAAATGTCTTGACTTCAAAATGGAAGTCAAAAGGTATGATACTTTGGGGGAGAGGTTATGCTTTTATTTCCACAGGAAGTGCTGCGGATCCATTCCAGGTTGATAAGGGTCAGGTTTGATAGAGGAAGACGTCCTTAAAATCCTGACTACAGACATAAACAAATAACCCTAGAAGAGCTGTAAAAACACATGATGCATGTATTACCTGCTCAAGAATAAAACAATAAAATTATCTTTGGCTGATCTATATACAGTGCACAGTCTATACTTTTATCAATGCAGATATGTATGTTACCTTTAAAAGTTTATGTATTTTCAGAGCAAGGGGGTCAGACAGCAATAAAAATGGATAGGCCAGGTAACCCAGCATCCAAAATATAGTCAAAGCTTCTGGTTGACATGAACCAGCCTCATAGACTACTCCAGCCAAAGCTGAACAATTATCCTGATTTCTCAAGGTTCCCCCAAAGATGCCAGTGTCCCCAGACAACAGGAAGCAGTGTAGAAAAAAATAATAACACCCACATTGACAAAAGGTGGGTTGTGGATGTTTGTCATCATTTAAGAGGAGTTGGTTACAAGTGGTTACTGGTCATAGTCAGAAGAAAAGCTAGACAGAGGAGTTAAATTCAATGATGTCTTTCTAAAGTAAAAGGGAAACATGATATAGAATTGATGAGATAAAAGGGTAGATTGTTGGATCTACTTTAGTTCAAAACACAACTAGTAACCTCATAATAATTCACATTGGTTTTTATTTTGGTTTATTGACACAAATTTAAAGTTAATTTTGTTATACTGTATGCATGTTCTACTCTTGTTTGGGGTATTGTATAATACTCCAAATGCTCATTTAAAAATGTAATGTATAATTAAGAAATACAGATTAATAGTCATCTATAATAGTCAAACTGATAATCATATTAGGTATGTTTTCAATGTCATACATAGAGATATTTAGATAGATGGTCTTCTTCAAACACTTGATCTACAGAATATGGTATTTAATATGTTTACTATCCTAAGGCTTTTCATAACAATGAGACATATCTGCTCCTGGCAGCACCAATCTACTTCAAAAAAAGATGATGGGCATTGAAGAAACTGCATATATAGTTTTTCTTTATGACAAAAGCTAATTATTTGGGTCAAAAACTGCCCTTGCCTCAATTGCTGACAGTATACTGTCCAAACTGGACCAGCAAGATGCAAAATATATGACTGCCAACCATTGCCAAGACAAGGTAAGACAGTCCTTTAAATTCCCTGCTTATCCAAAAAGCCTGTCAGATATACTAGACCTGTGTGCCAAAGATGGATGCTCCAATGTTGCAGAATAACTTTATGTGAGTGTTCAGGCAGTCAGATGTCCCTGTCATTAAGTAATATTATACTATTCTGGGGTCTTTGATGGAGTTAAAGACTAAATAATTAGGCTTACAGTTTTCCTTAGTTATGATAAAAAGGTAAATGAGACATAAAACTTTAGACTCATGAAAATAAGATAAATAATAGAATATTTTCTCTAAATTTGCCAAATACAAATGGATTGGATATTATAACTGCAATTATTACCTGATAACTGTTTTTATTGTATATAGTTTTATTGTGCTAAAATTAAACCTTCATTTTTATTTAGACAAAAAGGGGGAGGTGTTGTGGAATAATCCTTCTGTATAGTGTGAAAATGTGCTACTGTCACTGTTTATAAAAAAACTAATTGGCCAATAGCTAAGCAGGATTTTCAGGGAAAAGAGGCAGAGTCTGGGTAGTCAGGAGCCAGACTCAGAAGAAGTAACATGGGAAGGAAGTTCATAGATAAGGTAAGCAAGCCTTGAGGCAGCATATAGATGAATGGAAATGGGCTAATTTAAGTGTAAGAGCTGTCTGGAGACAAGCCTAAACTATTGGCCGAGCATTTGTAATTAAATCTCTTGTGGCTATTTGGGAACAATTTCCAGGACACAGAAAAACTCCACCTATACCTTCCCCCCCCCAAGAGAGTGAACATGCCTTGCTATAATCTCTTGATCCTTCACTCTCAAGAACCCATTTTCCCTTCATATTCAAAGGCACCAGTGCTCATCTCTCAGACACACACGTACACATACACACACATACACAAACACACATACACACATATACACACACAAACACACGCACATACGCACATACACACACATTCACACACACACACACACACACACACACACACACACACTTACTTCTCTGCCCCTTGGCTCCTGTCCAAGCCTCCCAGAAATCTGGAAGAAGATGCTATTGAAGACTTTATGCAGATATGGCCTCATCATACTTCATTCTAAGGACCAAATAGTAAAACATACAAGCAAATACAGGCATGCAGTACAGATGATGGCAGCCACCCAAGTCCTTCCGGAAGGAATGGCAGTCAAGACGCTAAAGATAGTCGGCCTTTTAGCTCGGAAGGGCTTCCAATTGCCTGGTAGTGATGAGACCGAGAGCAGAGATTTCAGAGTGGGAAGAAACTGCTTGAGCTGAGAATGAGGGAAAACGGAAAGGGCTGGAGCCCATGGCTGGGGCATGCTGGGAAAAACAAAACCAAATTCTTTGGAAGTGTCTATTAAAACTCCTTTAGGAAACTGTTCTTGGAACTCGGGAAACATCTGAGCAGGTGACAATGAAGTCTGCAGTGTAAGGCCCCTGTAGTGTCTCCCGGGAAGCCCTCAGCAAGTGCCCACAGCTCACTAATGCATTAGTATGAGGGACTGGCGGGAGGGGATGCTCAGAGAGAAAAACAAGGGGACAGCTGACATCTGGGTTACCCCAGCTACAGCAGGGAGGAATGACAAGTGAATTCAGCAAAAATGTTTTATTTCCACATCTATTGTCAAGCCTAATTATTGGTTGAAATTAGAGGTTCTGCCCCGATCATGGCCATGAATAAATAAAGATATGTTTGAATTTCCGCAGATGTTATTGAATTTCACGTATCTTTCCTTTCTGGGGATGAAAAGAAAGATGCAGCTAGCCCTCACACTCACTGACATCTACGTTTAAGGGAGATGAAGCACCTGACTGCGTGCATGGAAGCCAGCCTTACTGATCTCGTCCGGATGCCTCCATCCATCAGACCCCACAGCCGACGGAATAAAATCAAGACAATCTGCGTCCCGAGGTTTCCTCCAGGCTGCGGAAGATGCATACTGGCATCGCACCCGAGCCCAGCAAGATAACGGCAGGCTCCGCAACGTTTTCTTCCACACGCTCCACGTGTGCCGTCCTCACGTAGTCGATCATTGAATCAGATAGGCCGGGAGCCAGCTCAGGGCCCCGGAGCACAAGTGCCCGTGAGAGGAACAAAGATGAGGAAGACACAGCGTCCGCCTTGAGGAACCCGCGACCTCACGCGCAGCTGCCCCTGGAAGATTGTCCAGTCGCCCCCGAGGTCCGTATGGTCTGCGTGACTGGGGGAAAACAAGCGGCAAATGAGACTTGTATTGAGCAGTAACAACTTTTTGTGATCATTATCCCTTGTCAATAAAACACAAGTGTTCACTTAGCTTCTACTTTGCATGAAACGGTAGGAGTGAGGTAGACATGGTTTAAATTACGTGGAAAGCCGAGCTTGGCCGCTCATGCCTATAACCCAGCACTCCAGGGTTGGAAAATGATGAGTACAAGGTCATCTTTGACTACATCACCAAGTTCCGGGCCAGCAGAGCCACATAAGACCCTGTCTGGAAGTGACACATAATAGCAAGTTCATAAAGATAAAGCACCTAGTGTGTATACAAACACCACGCAAAGGATGTGAGCATCTGTGGATGCTGGTGAGGGGGCTGGACTCTCTGTCCTACTGACACCAAGTGACAGCTAATGTTGTCATCTCCGTTGAGAGTGAGGATGTTATCACCCAGTTCCATTTCCTAGAAGTCACCCTAAGGGTATTCTTGACAGAAGCAAAGCCCTCCACCCAGTCCTGACTCTCCTCTGCCTTCCTCCCTCAGTCTCTGCTTAGCCTGAAGCCTGGCCTGCCTCCTGCCAGTGTGCTGGCCTCCACAATTTGAGAAGAAATCTAGAGGCCCCATACTATCTCCTGCCTCCCCTTCTCCTTCTGGCCATGCACACCAGGCTGACTGCCTAGCATGGTGGCTCTTGGTAGCACTGGGAGATAGCCATTGGTTCTGACGACAAAATTGCTTTCAAAATCACTTACAGTCGCTTGATAGAACCAGACTCTCAAGGGCATCCTGAGACAGCTTATTCTGTACTGTGCCAAATTTACCAATGCCTACTGACCCACACACCAAAAAGGATACACTTCTCATGGACAAACATGGCAGAGACAGGATTCCAAAGAACCACACTACACATGAAATCAGAAGGGGTGACTATGAGGACCAGCAAGAGGTAGCAGGGGTGGGGGGAAGGGCAAAACACTGTGTGCATGTGCATATGTGTGTCCGTGCGCATGTGTGTGTCTGCCTGATTGTGTGTGCAAATGCCATAAAGAAACCTATTGCTTAGGAGAATAATTTACTATAAGTAACAGTGAGGGGTTCCAGGGCCCATCTTCCTGCCTCTGACCTTTTTTAAGGAGAGATCGGGATCTGTCTTGTCATAGTGGCCCTGAGTAGAATTATTAACATACATTTAGCCTTGTATCTTAGACAAGAATGGATAGGAAAATACTGCAACAGTTACCTAGACTAAAACACTTTGTCATGGACACATAAGGTGTGGACTTGGTGGCAGGCACTGTGCAGGGGTATGTCACTTCATCAGAATGGCAGTATGCAGTAAGCCTGATGACGATACTACCTGAATCGCAGATTGGAAACCTGAGGCAGAGTGAGAGAAGAGCCAAAGACGCTTGGCGAGAAGCCCCAGATCCCCGCGCTGTGGGTACCCCGCTTTTTACTACTCATTTTGCACCGGCGCAGCTCGACAGGCTGGTGGCATCCGCTGCATTGATCAAGGTACGCAGGAGCTGGTTTCTGCAATGTCTGGCTCTGTGCAAGAATGTTCTCCCATCTCCTCCGCCTGCTCAATTCCTTCATCAGGGTGTGACGTGTTCCTCTGAGAGAGGACTCAGCCACGGTGAGCATCCACCCCAGAACTATGTTCTCATCCCATGCCTCACTCACTCATGTGTTTGGCTCTGGTTTGCTACCTGTGTTTGCTGTGTGCCAAGTGAGACTCTATATGAGGCATGTGAGCTGGCCAGGTGTTTGCCATTTCTGGCTCTTTATTAAATTTGGATTGTAAACAAGTGGTGCTCAGTAGATGCACACAAAAAGACTGAATCTACACATGACTTCAAATTCCATTGACTTTAGGAGCTAATAAAGAAGAAAGGCCAGAGACAACTAGAAGAAGAAGAATTGAACTGTAAAATGGTATGTTGGGATCCCCCAAAAAGTGCACCCAACCCTTCAACCTCAGTGTCTGTGCCATGCAGAATCATGCTCACACACTACACCCTAATGTTTCTATTCTGGTACACGCTGCATTTGGGTGTAGAAGATGAACCAAAGGCAATGCAGCGCTACCCTGAGCCTGTCATTACCAGAGAGACAAGATGTGCTAGCTTACAGCAAATGACGGTCTTGACCTCCCCCAAATGCTAGGTGCACAGATTCTTTGCAAAGTACTATTTGTATCTAGAAAATTCCAGCCCAGTGAGAAAGCAGATGGGTGGAAGAAGCGAATAGTGAAGACCAGCCTAAGGCAGAGCTGACAGACGTGCTCTCCAGCGTGCTCTAAACCCAGAAGTGCTCCTCCAGCCCTTACGAGCAGAGCGGTACCCCACCAGAGTTCTCCAAATAACGAACCCTTAGCCCGACGATTGTCGCCATCATTTACCATATTTTCCGTCCAAAAGCTCCTCTCGCTGCTGCATGACAAGCGGCTTTTATAGCCGGGGATGAGTGTCCACCCTTTCAATTTTCACTGGTGCATCTGCTTCGCTATTTCCCTACAGCAGGTTGTATTACAGCGGAAGGATTAACGAGGGAACGGATGCAAACATTTTTATTTCAAATAGCTGCTTTCAGACAAGATCTGGAGAACAGCATCAAGCCATATGATTGTAAAAGAAAAAAATCCTCACCATCCAACTCTTGGGCATGTTGCCATTGTTTGTGAATAGCATGTAAATACAAACAACTTAACTAGGGTGGGGGGGAGATGTACATTTTTCATTTGTGTCTAGCTAATCATTTTTTTTTATTATTAATTTGGTCTCTTTTATTTCACATAAATGTCATCTCAAGCACCAAACATCAACAAATAAGATCGTTTATCTTGCCGGGGAAAGCAAAACACTGCATTGCCATTCAGAGAGGCAGCTGACGTCCCCGCTGCACTACTAATAAAGACGGCCTTCAGAACAAAAAATAATCATTTTCTATTACTTTCCACCAGGCCTCGTCCATAAACGCAGGGCCCCGCTGGTAATTGCCTTCAGTGAAGAAGCGGGCTCCGGCTAGAACAATTTCCTAGGATGGAAAACCAAAGAACACCCCAGATCGAGGGGTGTGCTGGGGTGCCTCTCTCTGTCTGCTGCTCTGAAGCAGTGGTGGGAGACTGGAAGAAGGGAGATGCTGTTTTCCTTCGATTCCCGTTTTTCTTTTCTTGGTCTGAGTAGAAAGGCAAGGAGGACACGGTGGATGTAAAGGAAGAGAAGCCACAGCAGACTGAGCGGTAGCCCAGCCTCCCTGAGGCTGGTCCAGCAGCTGCTGCGCCCAGGCTCGGACACACACAACAGAAGCATCTCTGCACACGTGCATGTGAACCTCCTGCCACAGGCAGGGAGGGAGGCTGCATGGCTGCGCTGATGAATCCAGCGCAAACCCGCAGACTCCACGCTTCCCAGTCGCCGAAGCATTTGGCTCGCCTGCCCGTGCCGCCTGCTCTGCCAAGCGAGGAGCTGACTCCACAGGAGAACCGTCCTGTCGATCTCTGCAGGAACATAAGACCTTTTTTTCCAAGTAAAATGTTCCCCAACTCTGCAAGGGAGGTTGGCAGTACATCTCCAACTCTGGCCTGTCTTTTTAATACGCTTACAATAGCTCAGTTGGACCGAGACCAGCTGTTGGGACATTACCATTTGTAAATGCTTAAAACAGCAAACTCCTTGTTTTCTTGGCAATGGTGACTGGGGGGGGGGGGGAGAAAGAAAAGAAAAGAAAGAAAGAAGGCTAGCTCCAGCCACTTCCATTCAAGCCTTAAGAACCATTGCCTACCAGCTTTGGCACTCGGTGGCCATTGTTTGCGGGGCTCCCTTCAAGTTTCCCATCACCCCACTCTTCCTCCATTCACCCCGTGGCCTGAGCAGAGCTCCACAGAGGGCTGCAGTCACCTGGGTCCTCACGGAGTTCACACCGACCATGTGCTCAGTCTTCATCTGAAAGGCCATGAGGTGCTCTCTATTAAGGCCTTCTCTGATCCACTTAGTACCTGCTCGGGACGGCGGTCACTCAGTGTTTCAGGAGGGGGACCGCACGAGACCTTCCAGAATGACCCACAACCTTTCCTGGTTCTGAATGCATGCAGTATGGATAAGGCGAGGACTCAGGGCAGGTAGCAGAGACTAACACCAGCAAACCCCGCCGCATGAGGCCATTCTGTAGAAAGGCTCCCTTTCCGGCTCTACCTCTCATCTGGGTGAAGACCTCCGCAAGCCGTCCGCAGGAAAGTCCCCAAGTCATCTCAAGGCTACTCAAAATAAATGGGGGATTTCCTGGAGAATGAGTGAAGTTCTTCCCTGCCTTGCTGCTTCCCTGCCGGGTAGTCACTGTTGGCAAGGCCACATGCCCATCCACCGTGGGCACTCCACATGCCTCTAGCCCAGCAGCCCTGGAGAACAGGCGCTGACAGGCCCAGCACCACCACGGCGGGGACAATGGGTTTCATGTGCCATGGCCCGCTCTCATGGCCTTCTGTTCGATGGCCTCCCCCACCAAGGGCAGTGGTGGCTGCATCTGTCCTTGCTCCTTTAGTGGGGTTTCTGGGCATGAGATAGCACGGTCTGTCTGTGTCACACACACTCTTGGAGATGAGTAAATTCAAGTAGCCAAATGTCTCGGCAGGGTTGAAATCCCGCACAGAAGCTCCGAGAGCAAGAATGGTGCCCAAAATTGGGTCTGGGAGGACCAGCACTTTGTGGGGGGATTGTGCAACCTGGCCTGAGATTAGAAAGCTCTCCCCTCATATGATGGCCGTGTGATGTGGTTGATTCCTTGTGTGGAACACAGGAGTGTAAAACTGACAATCTGCAGACAGCCAGAAAGCTGGGCTGCTGGCTAAGGAGCAGGGCACAGCGGAAGGAACAAAGGACAATGTGCCAGGGCCCTGCTGCTGGCCGGCTCAGCCACCAGAAATACCCGGACCTGCCCCGTGGTCTAAACTGTCTCCTCTGTTCAGGCCCAGGCATTCGGTTGGAAAGTCATCCATGTTGCATGTGTTCGAGAACCACATTGTTTCCTTCCTGATTCAGTTTCCAGACATCAATTATCCCCTACTCTGAGATGCTCAGTGCGCAGGAGCTCGGATAGGAACTAGATGTTTCATTTCAAAACTAACGTCTGTCTCTACACTTGGTAATCAGATGAATCCAAAGAAGCCTATATTCATCTTTTCAGGGGAAAACAAACAAACAAAAAGTATGAAGTCCTTTAATGGAAGCTTTTGATTCCCAGACCAGAAACAATACCTGGCATGTAGCGGGCTCCCCACACTGTGGGCTCAGCACATAGGGGGCTCCCCACACTGCGGGCTCATTACTGATCACAGTCATTAAGTGGAACTAATTTCACAGACAAAGTGGGGTTCCTGAGAAGGCAGAGGAGGTGACTTAGAGCACCAAGGTCACCTGAACAGAGCACTCTGAGATTGCATCTCAGGGTGGGAGTTTCATAAAGTGCTTCCGGCTGCATCTACTTTAGATCATAAATGGAAAACCGAACTCTAAGGTCTCTGCTAACCTTGGCAGTGGAATTATTACTACTGAGCCAGACAAGGCCCAAAGATTCATCCAGAAGAAGCGAGGATGAGGGCTGGAATGGGGATGGAGAAATTCGTCAGCCACTGGTGCTTTTCACTCTCGTCTAATATTTTCCTCCTGGGGTAAAGCTCCTTCCACTGTGTCCCACCTGTCACATATTGTCCTCAGATTTGCACAAAGGGCGCTCTGGTGTCAACGCAAATAACAGGATAGTGCTAGAAAATGTGGCCGCGCTGAGCTCTGATCTCTAGGGAAGCAAATGAACAAAGAGGAAGGAGAAAAAACTCATGACTTAACTTGTCTATGGTGATGGTTTTAAAGGCAATCAGAGCAGGTAGAGACAACCAACAACAGAGAAAATCGGCCACCCCACTGCCCTTAGGAAGCAGAAGTGAGGTGACAAGCCAGGAAAAGTGGCAAAGTCCACACACGTGGCAATAATAAGGCCTCAGCCCCTAGGAGCCACCAAGGCGGTCCAAGAGGATTGGCCCCACTGAGTTCTGAGTCCCACCAAGAACCCAACAGCTGCCAACCACTCTAAAAGAGGACATGGGATCACACCATCCAGTCCAGCCCTCAGTGTTGACCTCAGGACAGTCACCAGGACAGAGCCAGCGGCCACCAGGATCCCTTAAGGAAGGCGCACAGACCAGGGGACAGACATGCAGATTGGTAACTGGGGCCACAATCCGAATACCAGCAGCCCCGCACAGAAGCACCTTGTCTGGCTGAAATGGCCACAGCCAGGCTCAGCTGCCATGCGCAGCAGCCTGCACGGCTGTCCATCCCGCACAGAGCCCCCTGCAGCGTCTGAGGATAAGTCACCTCGGGCGCCTGAGCTGCCTGCAGTGTCTGAAGGCGAGTCACCTCAGGCGCCTGAACTGCAGAGGTTTATTGTAGCGTTTGTCTATGACAAAGTCTTAGTGCGCAGCCCTGGCCTCAGTGGAGTCCTCTTGCCTCAGCTGGGACCACAGGCATGGTCTACCACACCGAGCCACCATCTTCTTATGAGCTTTGAGACGCTAGGCAGTAAGTACCAGGCCTAACAGTAGAAGACACACGTAACCCTACTCAGCCAAGTCGTAAGGACTACACTACTGTGTTCTTGATTTTGTCTACAAAATCCTTCACCAGGCCCGTGTGACCAAGTCATATGATCTAGTCACTGAAGGCAATATGCTGTGATGGCTAAGAGGATGGACAGATGGGCACAGTCATCAGACGGCCGGGGCTTAAACATCTGATTTTGTCACTCAGCTGCTATGCAGCCCGAGGGAAGTATCTCAGCCTCTCTATGCCTCTGCTTCCTCAACCACAAAATGAAAACAAGGAGATTCCCCGGTTTCCATGTGCTGAGGGGAGGATGCCCAGCTCCTCTAAATCCAACAGCTTCTTTCCTGAGTCCTCCTCTCTCACCAGCCCCACCAACAACAGCTGAAACACACACATGCATAAGCACACACACACATGCATAAGCACACACACACACATGAGGAAGCCAGTGCTCAGCAGGACGCTTCATCCGGTGTCTCTTTTCTGCTGCTGGAATAGAGCTGTTGAGGTTGGGCAACTTATAAAGAATAGAAGTTTCGGGGCTGGAGAGGAGGCTCAGAGGTTAAGAGCCTTGGCTGCTCTTCTAGAGGACATGCGTTCAATTCCCAGCGACCGCATGGTGGCTCACAACCATCTGTAATGAGATCTGGTGCCCTCTTCTGGCCTGCAGGCAAACATGCAAACAGAACAGTGTATGCATAATAAATAAATCTTTAAAACAAAAAAGAATAGATGATTCCTGCAGCTCACCATCTGGGAAGTTCGGTCTGGTCATGTGACCCTGGCATCTTAGCTTTTCCATGGAGCCTCAGGCTGCTTCACCCACCGAAAGCAGGCACGGGCACATGAGGGACAGAAAGTACAGCCTTGCTGCGTATCAACCTGTTCCCTGAAGGCAGCAAAGCAATTCTGAGAAAATGAGCCCAGTCCTCTGAGAAGACATTAATCCCTCTTAACCACGTCACCTCTTAAAGGCTGGCCCTCCAACACAACTGCCTCCATGGTGAGTTGGCAGGGTAGGGGAGCAGGCTCGAACTCTAACACCAGGGCGGCCAAAGGGGGTGGGGCTTATTCCACAGAAAGAAACCTTGACCATCCCCAAGTGCTGACCTACAAGAGGCACACCACACGTCCAGGACAGCAATTTAATTGCTTTGATCAGTGTCCGGAGGTTACAAAAGCTAAGCCCCGCCTCCACCAGGCTGCCTTCCGCTCCATCCCCCCACCTGCCTTCCAGGAGCACAGCCCCAGGCCTGGATACTGCAGGGACAGGCCTCCCAGAAGGAACTGGCTGTGCCCAGTCATCATACACAGCAGAGAGAGGCCTGTGATGGCCGAACTCTGACAGAAAGCGATCAAACTTAAACCTTAGGAATGACCTTGGCAGCCTCGAAGGCCATCAGCAAGGCTTCCTGCCCTCCGACCCTGCTCTGCTGAGGCACTGGAAAGGGCAGGGCTTTATTAGACCACCTACGCCACTCCTGCCACTTTCTTCCAAAGCCCCTTCCAAAACAAGGAAGGAGAAGGGAAAGAGAAAACAGAGTGAAGGGAGTGGAACCTGCATCCCAAAAATCCTACTTTCATGAGCTGTGTGAATTATTTAGCAGACAGCTGAAAAGACCAGACTCAACAGAGGAATACAAAAACCCAGCTTGCACCGCAGACACCTTCCCCGAAGCCCATGACAATGAAATGTGTTTTATGCCCCAGATCAACATGCCAGGGAAGGAGCTGCAGAGACAGGTGCCCACTGGGATCATTAGCCTCTTATCTCTCAACCCTTGCCACCAGCATCCAGATCCCCGAGCCTGGGCAGCCCAGGGGGAGAGAGCTGAGAAGTGTCTATATTGTAAGTGTTGGTTAAACAACCCCACCGAATTCTTATTTGCTGGAGGTTTTAGGGAGCAGATGCAGGACTGGCAGGGATCAGAGCTGGCGATATCACTCTAGTTCACTCAGAGCCAACACGCGCAAATACACACACACACACACAAAGCTGCATTTGGTGCGTGTGCCTGGGCACGCGTCTCGCCTCTGCACCGTTCTCTTGTCCAAGGTTCCTCGGACTCCTAGCTGACCAACGCAAAACCAGGCTTGGGGACCAGCCAAGAGAAGTCCGAGTTCTCCCAGAATCTGCTCGTGGGTGTCTCTCCATGAGAGGGCTTGCTGTGAGTGAGTCTCCCCGCCTGCGGGCACAAGGGGCTGGGCAGGCGGCTCACCCACTGCAGGCTGGTGCAGTGGTTGCTAGAGAAAGGGCGGATGGATGCAGAAGCGACCATAAAGGCCAGCAGTGAGGTAGTGCTGCAGCTGTCAGGCAATAACTTAGATAGTTACAGCTGCCATCACCTAGCTCGTGCAAGCTCTTTAATATCTTTTGGCAGCTCTCGGTGTCACAGCACAAAGGGAGAGTTGGCACTTCGTAGCACACTTTGTTTGACATAACTGTAGGCAGGACCCAGCTGATACCTTCAGTGCTGGGGATGGGTTTGCTCTTAAGGTGCATCTGAGCAGATCAAATGCCAGGGTCCCCCCCCTCTTTCCCCTCTCTCACCACTGCCCTGCTTCTGTGTAGGGCACATGACACCCTTAAATCACACATTGGGCACCAGATTAGATGGATGGGAGGACGCGGCGGGTACTCAGCATAAGGTTGGCTCTGTAAGCGTTCAGCAGTGGAGAGGGGAATCGGGGAGCACAGCAAGATGCAGAAAAGAGGAATGGAAAATGTTTACGGAACTTCCCCTAGCATTGGGGAGAGACTGGCCCTGCTTTGCCCCTACGTCCAGAGACTACGGCAACGTCCACCAAGGCACCACCATCCTGGCTCCTGCTCTGCAGGTCACACACCTCCTCCACATGGGAACCCAGCCTGTTCCGGGCAGCTCCTGCACACTTTGACTCTTCTGCAGACCAACAGCCAAGATGGCTGCAATTTGCAGCCGCCGTTCCCACCACAGAGACCCCTCCACCAGGCTGGGCATCCGGGTTAGTGGGGATGATCATCTAAGACCCGTGGTACCGATGGATGAAGGCAAGGATGAGAGAGGGTGAGTTTGGGGACAGGAGGAGTGAGAGCCTTGGCCTGGCAGGAGTTTGATAGCAGACGGGGAATCATGGCTGTAGCCCCAGAGCCCAGTCATTCCGGCTTCCTCTGATAGATTTGTCTTTGTGCTTCTCTCTAGAAGGTGGCTCTGGAGGTCGGTGGTCACCAGGAAGACACAAAAGGAAAAGTGTGAGGCCAGCCGAAGCTGAGAATGAGCCCTGCAACGTCCTCTTCCTGTCACCATGGCAAACCCTGGGACCGTAATCTGGTTAGAGAATGAAGCCATTCTCTAACATGGTTGAAGGATCCAGGTCATGCCAAGTTTCCCTGTTTGTTTTGGGCTCATCAGGGACCAGCCCATCATGGCTGGTCTACACGGACCCCATTCCATCATAAGCCAAGAACCAAAGAGAGGCCAGGGCCCCACAATCCCCTTTTGAAGGTACCTCCACTGGTCTAACACACACACACACACACACATTCCATCATAAGCCAAGAACCAAAGAGAGGCCAGGGCCCCACAATCCCCTTTTGAAGGTACCTCCACTGGTCTAACACACAGACACACACACAGACACACACACACACAAACTAAGCCCCATCCGTTGAAGAGTCCACCACCAAATATCACCTCCCTAGGTCCCAAGCCTCCTGCACATGGACCTGGGATACCTAAGACCTAACTGCAGCAGTTCCTGGCTGAGTTCATTGCTTGGACCACTGTGCAAAGTCCTGCACACTAAGCCACTGCAACAGAAGGTACTCCGCCCGGTGTCGTGGCTTCTGGTCTAGACGAAGATGACAGTAGAGCTGATTCTTCCTAAGGACCAGGAAGGAGATTTTGGACCAGCCCTCTCTGCTGGCTTCCAGTGGGTTATATGGGAGCTTTGATGCTACTTGGCTTATAGTTACACCACTTCAGCCTTTGCCTTCATCTTCATGTGGTGTCCTGTATGCATATGTGTGTTTATGTATGTGCGTGTGCGTATACATATGTGGATGTGTGTCTGTGCAATGTATTTGTACAGGTATATAATATGCATGTATATGTGTATATATGTATGTATGTGTGTGTGCGTGTGTATGTAACTATGTATGTGTATTTGTATGCATGTGTGGATATATGTAGGCATATGTAGAGGAAGGACTTTTGCTTTGTTCTCTGTTTGAGGCAATACTAGTCCATCATGGCAAAGAAGACTTGGTAGCAGGAGGCTTCAGGGCAGAGGGAGCATACAATGGCAACATCTCATCTCCCCGCATGCTCCACATGCTGGCAGAGCAGGAAGTGGGCCTGTCTGCCCCTAGTGTCCCACTCCTCCAGCGTGGTTACCTCTCAGAACCATCACTGTCTGAGACCCAAACCAGGACAAGGAAGGCCTAGCCCATTCCACGCTGACCTCTTGACCAATTATACCAGCACTGCCTCCTTACCAGGGGCAGCGATTCCCCTCAGTCGGTGCCACTGGGCACCAGGCACCACGCTGTCACGCTGGGTGTCATTCATAACCCTTCTGCTGTCCTACAAATTGAGTGTACTGTCTACATTTTACACAGGATGAGAACAAGACCAGAAGGAACATAGAACGCACAAGGGCCATCTGATGCAGCGTCTTCTCATTGAGAGCCAGGGGCCGGCAGCTGCCACATTCCTCCCCAGGGCCCTAGAGCCTAGATAGGGAATAATCCCTCCTCCTCCTGTATCCCATGATAGTCCCAATAAGTCATCCAATGAGATGGTTTCCTCAGAACCCCAAGGAAGGTGGTCTCCGGGGCGGAGCCCTGGCAGCCTGGGAGGTGGGAGTGTGGGACAGAGCAGGGCTCACCTTGCTTGGAAAGAATCCATTTCATTTGAGCTCTGACAGAGACAGAACACTGGGCTTTATTACCACACCCATTTAGTCCCCGGTGTTCTTCGTTATTTACTAAATAATGAAGCCATGAAGAAGCCTGTGTGCTACATATCTGGAGTACACAAATGTCAGCTTTCACTCCCTTTTTAACAGGGGAGAGCAAGCTCACGAGTTGTGGTCCATAGGCAAAATACCGGTAAGATTCAGCAGGCAGCAGCAAGGTACCCACCCACCACCAAATCACCAAAAGAAACCTTTACTGGTCACTTAGGTTCATGCCTGGACTGTCACCAAGTCATATGACTGAGCTCGGCAAATCTCCCAGCATTCCGTGTGGAGGCATCACCCTCCCCAAGCTACAGATAAGGAAACTGAGGATCGTGACACACAGGAAATGCTGGTCACCCCGGAGCTCTGCTTTAGTCTTCCTCCCTGGGGTTTCACTTAATCCGAAGAAAATCTGAATGAGGCAGATGTCAGAGTCGTGCTTGTCCAGTAGGAACTTGGGTTCCATCAGCTTAAAACAGCACCCCCGTGTCCACTTCGATGGCAAAGCTTCCAGTCACCAAGGGTGGCCTGAGAGGTCTACAGAGCTGGGCTGAGGGAAAAAAAAATGCAGTCCTTAAAAGATACAGAATCCTGGGCATATAGCTCAGCAAGTAAGGTGTTTGCCACGTATGCATGAGGACCAGGGTTCAATCCCCAGCTCTCACATCCACATCCAAACATGGTGGCCCAGGCTTGCAATCTCAGAGCTGCGGTGAGAATTCACTCCTTAGGGCTCCCTAACCAACCGCCTCATCTAATCAAATTCCAGATGAATGAGACTCTGCTTCAGAAACTAAGGTGGGTAGAATGGCACCTTACTGTGGTTGACCTCTGACCTCCACACACATATGTGCATGCATGCATACACACATACACACACACACACACACACACACACACACACACGGTTGGGAGGAGACCTCCCAAATGTTTTTTCCATAGGAAAACCACAGATCAGAGCCCCAAATACCAAGTTAGAGTATTAAAATCCAAATAAATGCAGTTTCATCACACTCATCTGCCCAGCTGCCCCGTCCACCAGCTTAGAGGTGCAGCCTCCCAGGTAAACGAGCCCAACTGCAGGCTCTGTCACCTCAGATTGTCCACCCTTTACCCTCAGCTGTCTGCTCCCTGCCACAAAGGCAGCTTCCTGCAGCCCTGCTGGGCCGAAATCCTCAGCCCTGCTGGGCTGAAAAGAGTCAGCAACCTCCAAAGCCAAATGCGATACAGCCCCAGCCCCAAAAATGCCCCCACCTCCTGGGCACGTGGAGTTCATCACCATTATTCCCTTACTATCATTCAAAACAGACAAGAATGTAAGACACCAGCTGGAGCCAGGCCAGGACAGAAGGAACTGGAACATCTCATAAAACTGTAGCCGGCCACAAACAGAAAGTATGAGAAAAAGCAGGAAGACAATGGTTGAGAACACTCTGACTCTCCCCCAAAAAACACAGATCACCTGAAACAACAGAGCACCAAGGGATGCAAGAGCACTGGTCATGGCGCCCTCAGGGCACCCTCAGAGAACTAGAGCATCCAGGACGTGGTAGGATGAGAGCTTCAGCTTCCTTAGTCTCCTCTGGCAGGTGGTAGGGAGTCCACCAGCCACGCCCTCCCCAGCAGAAGAGACTGGGTCCGGTTGGAGAAGCAGTTCAGTGGAACTGCACACACAAAGCACTTTGTTCCCCAGCAACACAGAAGGGAGAAGGGTGAGGAGACAGAGAAGGGAAGGGGAAAGCAAGCTTCAGACATTCAAGAATTCTTGGTTCTCCCCTGGGAAGCATCCACTGCCCTATGGACCCCTGTCTCTGGGAACGCTCGCTATCCCACAAAGGCATTTAAAGCCAGTTTCAACCTGAGCAAATATCTAGTTCTAAAACAAAAAACATCACAAGACGGTGAAGGCCATTAACGTTCAACCTGGCTTTCCCAGAGGAAACATGGCAGATTTCTGCTTGAACAGACAGAGTATTTGGATGACCCAAACAGTGTTAGTATTTCCAGATGAGGAGCCAATCCTTGCTTGGGTTCTTTGGGGCTCCAGCCCTGCACCCTGCTCTTCCCTAGTCGACCTCATTCTGGAGCCCCCTGCACCCTCTCCTCTGCACCTTCTGAAAAGAGGCTCCTGTCCAAGATGCCCAGCTTTGGAGGAACTGAACTCATCCTCTGGGAGGCAGAGTCTAACCACAGGTTCATCTACCTAGATAGCTGCTTCAGAAACAGCAAGAGCCAGGAAAACCAGCACCACTCCAGAGGTTCACCAGATCGTCTTCCCATTCACCTCCACAGAGCTCAGCCACTCATTCTCACCTCCACGCTTGATCTGGCGTGGGTATAGGGAGAAGGGCAGAATGAAGGCAGGAGAGCGTGAGACCCAGAGTCACATCACAAGGGGGCCAGATACCATAGAACCAATCCTAGCTTTTATTTACAATAGTGAACCCCATCCTTGCATGGGATCAGAAAAAAAAAATGTTCTCCCATGCTAGAATGTCTACCACCCTAAACCAGTATTGAAAATGGAAACTACTAAATATCTAACAATGGGGAGATCGCTAAGTGAATCCAAATCTTTGAATACAATGCAAAAATTCAAAATGCCATCTACAAAGATTTTTGAGGACTGGAGAAATCCCAACAGCAGAATGTTTGGTTAAAGACAGGGTGCAGTTCCATACAGCTGGGCAAAGACAGAAAATATACACAGTACTAGTTACTGTTTAGTCTGCCAAGAACCCATTTCCCCTTTCGCTTCTAGCTCTGCTGAGAACCTCATTCACATGCACACACGCGTGCATGCACAAACACACACACACATCACTAGAGATACTCTTATGCACAGTATGGCTGGCTCCTGGCCACACAGTCTCAATCCAGGGTGAACATCTGATCAGAGCCAGGACAATTCTCTCTTTCCCCAGAGATTCTGGGATTGGAATTGAGGACAGCTTGGTCTCCAGCGGTGGGAATTATCAGGGTACCATGCCTGGTTATTGCAGATGTAAGCCCAATGTGTCTCACCCTTCAGACAAGAGACTCTGGCAGCTGATCCAGAGATGGGAGGGTAAAGTCAACATAGAAAGAATCCAGGGGCTGGAGAGGTGGCTCAGTGGCTAAAGCACTTGCTGTGCAAACATGAGGACCAGAGTTCAGATCCAGCACCCGCATGAATGCCAGGCAGGCGTTACCTGCTTTCTAGTGTATACGAGTGGAGACCGGGGACTCCCCCAAAGCGAACAGGGCAGCTCTGGGCTCAGTGAGACCCTACCTCAATCTGTCAGATGAAGAGTAATAATAAGACATATGACATCATCTCTGCTTCCAAATGCAAGCTCGCTCGTGTGCATGCATGCCTGCCTTCAGGGTCTTTGCTGCTGCTGTGTTCACTAGTGTGTATGCATGCCTGCCTTACAGGGTCTCTGCTGCTGTGTTCACTCATGTGCATGCATGCCCACCTTACAGGGTCTCTATGTTGTATTCACTAGTGTGTGTGCATGCCTGCCTTACAGGGTTTCTGCTGCTGTGTTCACTTGTGTGGATGCATGCCTGCCTTACGTAGTCTCTGCTGCTGTGTTCACTCGTGTGGATGCATGCCTGCCTTA
>NC_022013.1:76772837-76780703 GCF_000317375.1 Microtus ochrogaster
CAGGGTCTCTGCTACTGTTATAAACACTATGACCAAAAGCAACTTGGGGAAGAAGGGGTTTATTTCTTCTTATCATTCTTGAGCCACACTTCATCTTTGAGGAAGCCGAGGCAGGCACCTGGGAGCATGAGCTAATGCAGAGGCTGTGGAGGAACGCTGCTTACTGGCTGATTCCCAATGGTGTACTCACCTTGCTCAGAACGCCCAGGATTACCAGACCCACAATAGTCTGGGTCTCCCCACATCAATCGCTAATGAAGAAAATGCACCACAGACTTGCCTATGATCAGAGAAAGGCATTGTCTCAATTATGGTTCCCTACCCTCAGATAATTCTAGCTTGTGCCAAGTTGACGTAAAACTAAACAGCACATCCCCATACACATGTATTCTTATATACATTAGACACATAAACACACACATGCACACACACGAGTCAGGCAGGGAACTCCCTGGGAGGCCATGAAGCACCCCATCATGCCATGCTTGAAGCCTGACCAGACCTCTGTTCCTGTAGACCATGGGATAAATTGAGACACTTCTAATAAACCTTCCGTCTTATCTCAGTGCTCTCGGCCGAGTTTCTGTCACTTGTAACCAAAAGAATACTAACAACTTACATCATCCAAACATTCAGTTATCCACACATCTTCCCACCGCCTCTCAGTGCTGTCAAGGGTAGTGTCTGCTTGCACACTTTTGCTTGCTTTGTTTCGTTTTGTTTTCTGGTTCTGTTGGAAATTTTTTAATATCTTTTTATGAACATTTTCATCATCTGATCGATGCACTCACCTCCAAATTTATCACTTTAATCCACCTACATGCCGTATTTGCACAACATTAAGAGGAAACTTTGTCATCAGCAGCCGTTTATTAACTACATGTCTGTGTGTGTACATGTGTGTTTGATAGCAAACCTTCGTATGAGACGTAGAGAAGGCATTGGAAATGGTCCACTAAATGCCCCTGTTTATCAAGGACAGCTCTGATGATGCAGAGCTGAGAGCTCTTTCCTCAAGGCCTTCTGGGTTCCTTCTGGGTCCTGTGTCCTTGCTGTGTGCAGCTCCGTGTCATCCTTGGCCTGCCGACCGTGTCTCCCATTCCAGCACTCTGGGGGTAGCCACTGGTGGGTTACCCCAAGGTCAGCCATTACATGTGCCTCCACAGAAAGACTGCAGTCAGGGTGTATTGAAAACAAAAAGAAAAAAAGAAAAGAAAAAGGAAGAAAACATGGTGAATAATCAAAATGGATTACTATTCAGTCACTCAAAATACAATCTGGTCGTTTGAACTAAACACACACACACACAGAGATGGAACCAGAGATTATAATGTTAAATAAAAGAAGCCAAGGACAGAAAGGAAAGAAAAAAACGAGGCGGGGGGTGCAGCACAGAACACAGCTTCCGGCTCAAGATGTGATGTGTTGAGACCACGTGTCTTTTCTTCACTTGCTCCTCAAAACCACAGCATTCAGGGCTCTTTGGGACTTGTCTGTCCCCAGGAAGGTCTCCAAAGAGCTGTTCCCCCAAAGCCCTAAGCCTCCCTAGGGGAATGCGAACACTTGACTGCCACTCCCCCTAGTGGCAGCCTGATGAATCCTCCTCGGTTACTCTGCCCACCCCACCCACAGGGAACAGGTTTCAAAGTGTGTTCCAGACCATCCTAGCGCTTCAGAAAAAGCCACCCAGGAGAAAGGGGGCGTAGCCTTGAAACTTGAAGACAGCGAATGAGTCTGCATTTTCAGTGAGACCCCATAAATGTCAGCCTGCTTGGGAAACTGCAAGGCTTCCGCTTGCGGTGTGCTCCATGTTCAGAACTTTTGAGACATAACCAGATAACTTACCTCTCGTTGGATGTGAACTATCACAGTATTTCCAGTCTTTTTAAATACGTGTTTATTTATGTGTGTGTGTGCCTGTGTATGTATGCACGCATGTGTAAAGGGGTCCATGGAGGCCTGAAGAGGGTATCAGATCTTAAACAGGGGCAACAGGCTGTTGTGAGTCACCTGACGAGGGTGCTGGGAACCAAACTCATGTCCTCTGGTCAAGCAGTGTGGTGGTTTGATCCAGAATGTCCCTCATAGGCTCAAAATATGAAGGCCTGGTTCTCAACTGGAAGAACTGTTTGGGAAGGATAAGGGACTGTGGTCTGGTTGGAGGTGTGTCGCTGGTGGTGAGCTTAGAGTTGTCCAACACATATAGCATTCCCAGTTCTCCCCCCCCCCACATGGCTGTGACTGCTGAGCCACGCCTCCGTCTCCCAGCATCTCCACTGTTAGACAGAGAAATTGATGCTCGGAGTGTTCAGTAGGCCATCATCAAGAGACGGAAGGATTCCCATCAGTCCCTGGTCAGTCTCTGCTACACACTTTCCCACTCACCTCATCTGAAATAAATTAAATAATGAAAAAGCCAAATAACTTGTTTATGTCATGCGGAAGTCTGAGATCTGAACAGTGACAAAATCAAAGTCCCCATCCATGTTGTTCTTCCTGGTTCCTATGTCACTGGTCACAGGAAACAGGAGAGCTTCCCTAGGGGAGGAGTAGAGGGGATGGGATGGGCCACTGATGTGGGAGTTCCCTCTGTGTGCTGTGATTACCATTAATGAATAAAGACACTGCTTTGGACCTATAGCAGGGCAGAACTTAGCTAGGTAGGGAAAACTAAACTGAATGCTGGGAGGAAGAAGGGTGGAGTCAGAGAGAAGTCATGGAGCCGCTGCTGGAGATAGATGTGCTGAAACTTTGCTGGTAGGCCACGACCTCATGGTAATGCACAGATTAATGGAGATGGGTTAAATTAATATGTAAGAGTTAGCCAAGAAGCTAGAGCTAATGGGCCAAGCAGTGATTTAATTAATACAGTTTCTGTGTGATTATTTGGGGGCTAAGCAGCTGAGAATCAACAAGTGGTCTTCTTACAACAGGCTGCCATGTTGGGGAACCACAGGTATACTTCCTGGGGGCATTATGACATGCAGGCGCGGCCTGTCTTTCTGAGACAAGCCTGCTTTAGCAGCAATAGCACAGTCTGTAGGCATGCCTTGTCATCTGTTAAAAATGAAGATGATTACAAATCACACTGAAAATTTTTCTCCTTTTATTATGGGAGGCTCACTCATGCCATGGCACACATGTGGGGTGGATGGCTCTCCTTCCACCATGTGGGACTCTGGGGTTTGAACTCAGGTCATCAGGCTTAGCGAAAAGCACCTTTCCTGAGTCATCTCACCGGTCGGATACCTCACATTTTAAATGTCACATTTAAGCGCATAATAAGTTTGGAAGTTTAATTCTGACAATACAGGTTTTGGGGATTTATCACGCTGGTTTTGTATTTGGTTTTTAATTTGTTATTTTGTTGTCATCTGATCCTGCTTCTGTCTCCTCCTCTTCCTCTTATTCCTCCTCCACCTCTTCGATTTGATAAAGTAGGAATCCAAAAAGATAACTTCCAGGTTCACGTCACTGGAAAGTGTGGCCTTCGGGCACAGCCGGCTCCAGAGGTTTGCTGTTGAGCCTGAGAGAAAGGAGGTAGCATCAACTGCTAGAAACGCCTTGGTCCCTTTCGTGACTGACACAGGCTTCCTTCAAACAACTGCACGGTGCTCAGAGGCTGGGTGGAGCCATTCTTCCCACGCTCTCGCGGGGACCTGTGTGGAGTGTTCTTAGAGACTGGATCCTCCCACCTTTAGTGATTGCCCAAGCTCCTCTTCCTCTGCTCTTTCTGTGAAAGCCACAGAAGGTCGTAGGGCTTTCAGAGGAATGTTTCTTAAAGGCTTAGCTCTTAAGATGTCAATACACATAGATGTATGCATGTACGCACTGCTATTCATGGTCAGTTTCCTCAGTGATAACGCTTTATACTGACCAAGGTTTCCCCTATGTCTGCTTTACAAATATATCTCTTAGAACTCCAAAATTAGCCTGGCAAAATACACACATTCAGCAATATAACTGCAGTTCAAGGTCAATTAAGCTACAGGGGGAGGGAGAGGAAAATACAGAGGGAGATGGATATGTACATATTTAAATTCACATTATGTGTGTGTTTGCAAGACACATAAAATGGCAAATAAGGAAACTTCACAAAAAAAAATAAAAAGACAGACAGCTAGATAGCCCCAGATTTTAATGCCACCCCCAAGGTAGAACAGGTGGCGAAAATATAATAAAACATGTTGCAAGGAACTTGTCATGAATTTTAAAAACAAAACCGCCTACAGACCAAATAAACCGCTCTGACACTGTGCTGAAACTGAAGTTCCCGAACTATTTTAAATGACAAAGCAGAAGCTCCCTGGAGAGGAGTCCAACAGAAATGGTTGGAGGGCAATTGCTGCTGAACTCCTACAGAAGGGAGTTTGGAAAGAGGACGCAGCCTGCTCCCTCTGCCACAAAGGCCACGTGCAGATGTCCACAGCCAGACCATGTGCAGGACCAAGGCCCGTCCACAAAGGCCCCTGGGAGCCCTCCCATGCTCCTTTGACCGCTGGCGTCTCCATGCATCTGTGACAGGAAGCTGGGCTCAGGCTCCTGGGCAGCCATTCCAGGGGCCCTGTGTGAAACAGTCTGGGGACGATGGACGGTGGTTCTAGATAGTGCAGGCGAGCAACCCACCCTCCACGGTGCCCACCTTCCTAACATCCGTCTGTTTGGTCGCTGCAAGCAGCAGCCTGGGCTTTGTCCTTGGTCAACAGTATATGAAGAACTCATATTTCCCTGACAGCAGAGGGACTGGGTGCTACCCAGAAATGACCCTGACTCAAAGCAGCCAGAGCAACAGCATAAACCTCAGCTCCTCCAGCGCTGGGCTGACTGCAATATGCTGATTAAGATAATCTAGGTATCGGACAAGTGTGCACATCTGAAATCCTGGTGCTTTGAAGGCTGAGGGAGGCGGATCTTGTGTTTGAAGTCATCTGGGGGTATACAGCAAGATCCCATCTAAAAGAGGCTACAGGTGCAGCTCAGTTGTAGGATGCTTAAAGAATGCACAAGGTCCTGAGTTCAAGTCCCATTACCGGAGGTAAAAAGAATTCCTCAAGGATGAGGGTTAGGAGGTGTGGGCACCAGCCTCCTTCCCTCACGAGTTCAAACATCTGAAGGAGCTGAAAAGAGAAAAGCCGAAAGAGCTTACACAGTGAGCAGGAAGCCTGCGTCCATTCTAGACCAGCAAGCATGCAAGAAAGAGGTCCCGAGTTCAATCCCCAACCGCCCTTAGAACATACACAAAGAAACCTGGTCCCCACGGTTTCCAGGATACATGCACATCGCATTCCTGAAGCACTGTTCACAACACCTACGTCAGTGCATGAACAGATGAATGGATAAAGAAATGTGACCTAGCTACATGACAACGTTGCATCCAGCTGAGGAGGAGACAGGGATTATGACACTGGCGGGGAAAGTAACAGACCTGGAGAATGTCATATTTAGTGAAATAAGCCAAGAGTCAGGGAAAGGACAACATTATGCAGATTGAACAGGAGCAAAATGCATGATATAAGTATAAAAATATCACAGTGGAACCCATTATTTTATACACTTAGTGTATGCCAAGGAGACAATACCTGCTCAAGGTGTCTCTGCAGGGACGCCAGGAGAAGCTTCCTCTTCGAGCCTATAAGCCAGAAGCACACTGGCTGCTGGTGGCCAGCGCAGCCTTCTCCATGGGTTGCTCCCACTCTAAAGGACTTGTTGGCTTTCATTTCCTATTGCTGTGGTAAAACACCCTGCAAGCGCATTTAAGGCAGAAAATGTTTATCTTGGCTTGTAATTCCAGGTAATGAACGTCCATCATTACAGTCAAGGCAGCCAGAACCTGAAGCAACTGGTCTTAACACATCATGATCACGAACAGTCAGCAATAAATTAATGGATACTTATGTCCAGCTTGCTCTTTCCACTCTTATACAATTCAGGATCCCCTGCCCAGAGAATGGTACCGCCCATAGTGGGCAGATCTTCTACTTCAAATAATATTATCAAAATAATCCCTCACAAATGGATTCAGAGGCCAACTTAATGTTGACAATCTCTCATTGAGATTGTCTTTCCAAGTGACTTTATATTGTATCAAGTTAATAATTCAAACTAACCATCACATGGCTCTACTCCCAAACCTATTCCCTAAGCTAGGGGTCCAGGTTCTCAGTGCCACTGGTGGGCCAGATGTGGTACACCTTCTGTTTATATCAATAAAGTTTTATTGGAACATGGCCTCACCCATTTATTTCTGGTTGTCCACGCTGTTTTCCTGTGATACATATGGACAGCAACAAGCATGGCTAGCAAAACCTTACATACTTATTTTGGGTGCCTTTCCAGAAAAAGTTCATAGACTGGCCTGGAACTTCACTCTAGTGTGTGGGTATACTATCTGTGCTTTCTATTGCAAACTTAAGGAAATCCTGCAATCCTCAAGAAGTATTTCCTGCTGATACAAGAGAAAGGGTCCTAAGACTTCCATGGTCAAAAGTTTTAATCTTCTGTCTCTTGGGTCTTTGTACACCACCACCCTAGGGAGCATACCTCATAAACCAATTGTTCCATCCCTGTGTTTTCTAATAAGTGTGGGCAGCATGCTTCAGAATAGCTATGGAAAAGGGCAGGTACTCCTATGAATTAATATTAGGACCTAATTAGCCACTGAACCCAGCTGATAACAGCCCACCATACTCCTTTGCCGAAAGAAAGCTCGGGTGGAAGAAGGGAGAAGAGAAAAGGAAACAGATAGCTAATTATGATAAACTGGTTTCCTTGGTAACAGTGTTTATAGCGGCAGTGGTGCTGGCGGATGTCTAATGATAAACACAAAGGTTTGATGGGAGATTATAAGATGCCCACTGTCTCGAAGCTGGTCCTACTCTAGCAAAGGTAAAATCAGATACAACTTGAATTTCATCCATCCTGGAGAACTCAGAGGATCTTTCTAGACTTCCACCTCAAACCTGTTAGTACTTCATTCCCTGAGGGCCAGAGGTTAGGAACGTGGAAACATATTTGCTGTGGCGATGGCTCTTGTGCCCATTCCACCCTCAGAGTTTCAGGCAGGCGCAGATTTACTGCCCTGTGGCTTGAGGAGGGCTGTGCAGCGGTCAAGACAGGAGGAAGCAGGCTGGGCCCCTCACTAGCTCGTCAGCCATCAGAAGCAACTCTGAGACTGCTGTTTGATATCTTTGGGGAAGTCTGTGTATAATTTCCTGAGAAGAATATTTTGATTAAAATATTTTGGGAAATTACAGATATTGTATTAATTACTTCTGAACTATTTGGGGCAAAATACTTGAAAATAACTTAAAGGAGAAATCACTATTTTAACTCGAATTTCAGAGGTGTCAGAAAGGTAAAGCAAAGCAGTGAGTGGTATATAACCCCGTCCTCCAGGCTCTGTGTTTACCACATACTTGACATGTGTGCTGTCTTGTTGTGTCTCAACTCAGCACAAGCTAGAGTCACTTGAGACGAACTGTGATTGAGAAAACGCGTCACCATATCAGCCTATGGGTAAGCCTGGGGTGCATTTCCCGACTGGTGTGGGAGGGCCCAGCTTACTGTGGGTGGTGCTACCCCTGGGCAGGTGGTCTGGAATGAGAAGAAAGCAGGTTGAGAAAGCCACAAGGACCAAGTCAGTGAGTAGCCCTCCTCTATGGCTTTCGGTTTAGTTCCTGCCTTCAGGTTCCTGCCTTGAGTTCCTGCCCTGACTTCCCTCAGTAATGGGGTGTGACCTGAGAATTGTAAGCAGAAATAAAGCCTTTCCTTCCAAGGTTGCTTTTGGTCATGGTGTTTTATCACAGCAATAGAAACCCCTAATAAGAAAACATGTATTTATATACATATGTATGTACATATTATTAT
>NC_022013.1:76781728-76785158 GCF_000317375.1 Microtus ochrogaster
GTGGTGGTGGTGGTGATAACGACGGTTGTGGTGGTAATAGTGGTGATGGTGTTGTTTTGGACAGGGTCCCAGTCTAGCCTCAAACTCACCATAGAACCTGGGATGACTTTGAACTCTGATCCTGCTGCCACATCCTGTGTGCTGGGATTAAAAGTGTACATGGAGATGATCTTTTACTTCTTCCTCTGTAACTTTCTCTTCAAAATCCCTTATCTTCCAGCACACAAAATAAAACTATCAATCTCCTCAAAAAAATCCTAAACATCTCACCTCCTGGAATATTAAACAAACAATTCTTCTCGTGTCAATGACAATAACTGGTCCACTCCTCCTCAGAAGATGCTGGAAGACAGAAACTGATACATATTCCCAGAACAAGCGTAAAGAACACCCTCAGAGGCCTGGACACTACTGCTGGCAGTGTGGGACTGGCACTTTGCTGGCTGCTGCTGAGGTCCCGTGAAGGGGCAGGGTGGACTGAGCACTCATTTGTGACCATGTGTCCTGGCCGGGCCACTCAAGCCTGGGCACTCAATGACTGTTCGAAATGACAGGCCACCAGAACACCTCCCCGTCACATGGTGATTACAACTGCAATCTCTGCTTCCAAGACCCAGAATCACACACATTGACATGCACACAAGCACATACATGCACACATGCAGCCACACCCACATACACACAAGCACACATATATATATACTTGCACACACAACCACAACTCACACACATGTGCGCACACACATACACACACATGCACACAAACACACACTCACACACATGCACAGATCAGATCATCTCCATGCTGTGTACAAAGCTTCCCTCAGTGGATTCTAAAAGCTCACAAACTGTCCTCACTATTTCTAGATTTGGTTAGCCAATCTGTACTTAACCGGCTAAATTTTTCTGTGCTGTTCTAGACGCTACATCTCTAGTCAGCATTTGGCTGTTCATGCTGACAAACTCTTCATTTTTAATTTACTTCATGTGTCTCTGCTGCATTCAGGCAAGCATATCAAAGTGTTCAAATCCAGAACTGTTATCTACTCGTAAGAGCTGATGAGGGAGACAGATACCACTGAGTACTGGGGTAGAGATATCTCATTAGAGAGTTAATTATAAAAAGGTGTACATTTGCTTAATCAAATATAATCTTATAAGTAATAAAAATCAGTCAAATAAACTTTTGCAAACCTATCTTTATTAAATTTTTTTAAATCTTGGCATAGTGGTTCAGGCCACAATCATAGGACTCAGAAGGCTGAGGCAGAAGGAGACACAATTAGGCCTTACTTGCTACACACTGAGACCTTGTCTCAATAAGAGTTGTAAAACACATTTCATTACAGTAAAAATAAATATCCACAGTGGTTCTCAACCTGTGGGTTGCAAGCCCTGTGGGTCACATAGCAGATATTTACATTAATATTCATAACAGTAGCAAAATTACAGTTAGGAAGTAGCAACAAAATACTTTTATGATTGGGTTCACCACAGCATGAGGAACTGCAGCAAAGGGTCACAGCATTAGGAAGTTTGAGAACCACTGCTTTAGAACTTTACCAACTAGAATGTAAATTTCCATGTATGCATATGCATGAACATGTATGTAAAAGTATGTGAACCACTATACACACATATGACCATTTCATGATTTACCTGTGTACATAGTGGAAACCCTGAAAGGAAGCACAGGAAGCCAGACTCTGGTCCTGAGGAGCGACTGGAAAGTATGTAATTTTTTTTCAGCCTTAAACATTTCTATAGTGACTATGTATCATTCTATAATCTGAAATAAAAGGTTTGTTTAAAAAATATTCCAGCTATGAATTCTGCTTCTATCTTGGGTTTTTTCCAACTCTATCAAGCCATCCTTAAGAAGCAAAAATCAATGAGACAGGAGAAACCTGATTTCTTACACACTTCGAGGCAGCACCCCTCCTCCGTGTCCTCCGTGTCTCCCAGAGCATCCAGCCCCTTTGCCAAACCCCTCACCTGCCCTGCGGCTGGATCACAATGGCACTATGGCACTCGTGTGGAGTATCAGCCACAAAAATGAAAGAAAACGTCATCTTTTAACATATAAAAGAAAAACATCAATCTCATTAAAAATGATCCTATGGTGGTTTGGAAAGAAATGGCCCCCAAAGGGAGTGGCATTACTGGGAGGTGTGGCCTTGTTGAAGGAGGAAGTGAGTCACCAAGGGGGTGGGCTTTGACTTCTGCTTCACTCAAGTTTCCCTTAGAACGACATTCAGATTATTTCCTGTTGCCTGCAAGATCTAGGACTCTCAGGTACTTCTTCAGCACCATGCCTGCCTGCACATCTCCATGTCCCACCATGACAATGATTTATAAGCCACAACCCCAATTAACTGTTTTCCTTTGTAAGAGTTGCCCCATCATAGTGTCTTTTCACAGCAATGGAAACCCTAAGACAAATCCTAAATAACCTACTGAGCACCCCCAGCCTGCAAAGACAGAATGTATATTAGTAAACAGAATTCTTTGCATGCCAGTACCTGCACTTAGTTCTCTCCTACCTCAGAGGACAGGTAAACCCTTAAATCGTATTTGCACAGCTAACAGGACTCATAAGAGTGACCTGGTTCCCAAGACCAAGCCTTGCCTCCATGCTGAGTTCTGGAAGCTGTTGCTAGCAGTTTGGGAAGAGCATCTCCAGTCGGCCCTTGGAGTGGAAATCCACACTTCCCATGTCATCCAGGTCCCACCCCTGAGGATGGAAAGAGAGGCTCAGGGTACCCAGTGGTCAGTCAGGGCTGGAAAAGACACCACCAGGAAGGGAAGGGCATGGGGCAGAGTCAGTCTATCTGCAGTTTGAAAACAATTCAATAAATGCCCAAATTCTACGCTTACTGTGACAAGGTGCTCTTCTCTGGAACAGCAGGCAGTAGACACTGTACCTGCTTTTACACTGTAACATCCTTTACCACATGCTCTTGGCCACACCTCCCTGGCCCGCCAGCTCAACCATCCCCAAGAGGCTTTGCTACAAGGGATACAGGCTGCTTTTTCAACTTTAAAAAATACTGAAACACAGGCCCCGTTGTCTGTACATGGTCCACACCTCCATATTTGATAATTTTGCAAATATGGGTTCAAACAAAACAGCTACAAACTACCTGGAGAGTTCCATCTGCTCCCTAGTCATGAGCCTCCATGGGTCTGGTAAATGCTAGCTTTAGACTGCAGACTGGGTCCTGCAAGCAACCATGCTAAGCTGCAGGCTCCAGAGACCTGTGCAAACCTGGGTCAGGGAGCATAGGATGTCATCTCTGCAGCTAGACCATGCCCTGAAGCACCCCAAAGTGCCACGAAGCCTAAATCCATCCTGATTTCTCTTTGCTGTCTTAGACCATCACAGTGGCCATGTGCTATCCTCATCAGAGACCAGTGGGACAGGAAGTGA
>NC_022013.1:76785444-76794053 GCF_000317375.1 Microtus ochrogaster
TGCTACTCTCATTGGAGATCAGTGGGACAGGGAGTGAGCATTCAGGAAGAAGAACACAGACGTTGTGCTCAAATCACACAATGCATTGATAGTAATTCTTTTTTTTTTCTGAGATGGAGTTCTTCCATTATGTCCCTGACTAGCCTGAAATTCACTATGTCAACCAGTCTGATCTCAAAATTACTGCGATCCTCCTGCCTCTACCTCCTGCCCACTGAGATTGCAGCCATGCATCACTGTGGCCAGGTTACATAATGTTTTAAGAATAAATTAACTGGAACTCAAGAACAATGGCAATTTTCTTTTTTGATCCTACTGCACGTACTGGCTTTGGGGGAGCCTAGGCAGTTTGGATGCTCACCTTACTAGACCTGGATGGAGGTGGGTGGTCCTTGGACTTCCCACAGGTCAGGGAACCCTGATTGCTCTTTGGGCTGATGAGGGAGGGGGACTTGATTGGGGGAGAGGGAGGGAAATGGGAGGCGGTGGAGGGGAGGAGGCAGAAATCCTTAATAAATAAATAAAAATAAAACAAATTTTAAAAGCTTCAAAAAAGAATAAATTAACTGATTCGTCCTCCACTTAAGAAAGGAAACCATATACAAGACCCACATCTGGTTAAAAACAGGTGTTTTCCTAAGCGAATGGGAGTTTCTATGTGATGGGCAGCTCCATTCTGGCTCCCCTGAGGCTGTGATAAAACGCCTGAGGAGAGCAACTCCACAGAAGAAAGGTTTATTCAGTTCACAGCCTCAGGCTACAGGACTGTCTTAGGGTTGGGGTTTCTGTTGCTGTGAAGAGACACCAGGACCATGGCAGCTCTTACAAAAGAAACACATGTCATTGGGGGTGGCTTCCATGGTGGCATGCAGGCAGACATGGTGCTAGAGAATGAGCCAAGACTTCTACATCTTGATCCACAGGAAGTGGACTGAGTGTCACATTGAGCAAAGCCTGAGTTCAAATCCTACCCCCTCAGTGACACACTTCTTCCAACAAGACCAGACCTACTCCAATAGAGGCATACCTCCTAATAGTGAGTCTCCCTATGAGCTTATGCTGTTTACAATCAAACTACCCCAGGTACATAACTGAGGGGACGTCAAGACGTGAACACAAGCTGCCAACGTCATCACATCCAGTCAAGAGCAGAGCGAAATGAATGTGTGCATGCTTGTTAAAAGTCCTCTGCCCAGGGAACGATGCCGCTCACGGTGGGCTGAGCCCTCCTACGTGGATAAACAAAATAAAGATAATCCCTAGAGACATGGCCACAGGTCAGCCGGATCTAGACAGTCCTTCACTGAGATTCTCTTCTGTGAGGACTCTATGTTGTGTCAAGTTGACAATTAAAGCCAGCCAGCACAACAGAAGAAGAGTGGCCCACGAGAGACAAAGCGATTTGCGTCCTAATCCCAGAAGAGCAACCTTGGGATAAAGACTAATGTATTGTCATCTTCTAAGTTTTCTCAAGCCCTTCAACTAATCCAATCAAAGTCACTCACTCACTCAGCCCAAGAAACACCGAGTAAGCACTCTCTCCGTCAGTGCCAAGCACCTTCTCATTTACTCCTCTGCAAGCCTGTCCCACGGGGTCTGTTAAGTGCGGAGGAGGGAGAGAGGCAGGCTCAGTATGTAGCTTCTCTACTGCACCTACAAGAACACGGTTCTGCTTGGAAAGACTGAAGATGGCGTTCACCACATCAGTTGGGGATATTCTGCATGCTGTGGAGTTTCCAGCTCTCGTGACTTAAAACAACCTATGGATGTGGCATTCCTAGAAGCAGGAGGCGAGAAGAGCTCTGCCCCAGAGCCGCTTCTATCTTCTTTCCTCTGAGATTAGGAAAGTTTTCTTTGCATCTTCATTTTTCTATTGTTTTGAAAACTAGTACTTTATTTGTATTATTATGCTAATCACCCAGACACTTTTACATAAATAACTACGTGTTTCCCTAATTATAAGATGTTTAAATGCCACTAATCTCCACAATGGAGCATGAGATGTTGTTCTCTTGAAAACCAACAACCATTTTTCTTGTATCCTTTGTGAAATGAAGTGGAATAAAGCTTTAGGGCAGTGAGAATTCTCAGTGAGAAAAAAGAGTTGAAGCCACGGCTGACAACCTGAGGTCCATCCCAAGAATCCACGCCCTGGAAAAAGAGAGCCAACTCACGCACTGTCTTCTGCCCCTAACAATTGTTCCATGGCACACAGACCTCCCTCCTCTACAACATACATTAAATAAATGCAATAAAAAAAGGCTTTACATTAAGTCACCTCATTGCTGGTCAGAAGTAATTTCATTTTCATTTCTATCTGTGAAATACAACAATTTAACCCTCGGGAGTTCCCAGCCCCAGCTGCTCTCGGCGTGCCGCTCAGTCTGTGTTCTGTGCCATTATCTTCTCCGTGCTGACATCCCACCCTGGTGTCTGCTGCGGCTGGGATGCAGGGTGGACTCCAAAGTCCCCTGCTATAAGCTCTGTCCCCTACGGCACTACTGCAATCTTTCAGCAGGTGGGATCTAGTGGGAGGTTTTATATCACCAGAGTATGGCGTCAAACAGGGTCACAGGACCCTTATATCGTCTTTACCTTTGGTGACCTGGCTGTGAGGTGAATGGCTTCCTCAGCCACGCCCCACACACAGGGCTAACCAAAGGAGGACTGCGACCTTCAAAGTGTGAGCCAAAATAAGCCTTCCTCTTTCTCGCCCGGCTATCTCAGGTATTCTGTTACAGTCTGGAAAATGAATTAACGCAGTATCTATTAAACTTCATAAAAATGAAGAGTTTATCTATACTTCTGAGGGAAGGCTGATAGTACAGGTGGATGGCATAATGTCCTCGGACACCACCTCCACCTCCACCTCTTCCCCTGGATATCTTCCCCTGAGTGGAAATGATGCGGGACGGCTGGCCATCCAGGGGATTGATTCACTCTGAGACGCAACACAGCAGAGGCTGGGCTCTGACTCGGGACAAACTAAGGAAGGCTGTGCTTTCTTACTTTATTGTGGCCCCAGGAGACACATTGGGAAGCCGCTCTCGCTCTAGACACACCATTCGTTCATTGCGTAAGGAGAGTGCCATGGTGCCCGGGTGGAGGACAAGGGACAAGCTGTGGGAGTCAGCTCTCTCCTGCCACCATGGGTCTTGATGCTCAGGCCATCAGTTTTGCATTGCGTGCCTTCCCCCACTGAGCCATCTCGCCAGCCCCCATTCATATCTTTTTCTCCTTTTTTATTTTATCTTTTTAAACAATCCTTTTTATTTTACATACTAATCCCAGGTCCCTCTACACCCCTCCTCCTGCTTCCCCCACCTTCCCCCGACTCCACTCCCCATCCACTCCTCAGAGAGGGTGAGCCCTCCTATGGGGAGTCAACAAAGTCTGTCACAGCACTGAAGCAGGACCAGGCCCTCCTCCCTGTGTCTAGGCTGAGCACGGTACCCCTCCATAGGGAATGGGCTCCAGAAACCCAGTTCATACACTAGGGATAAATCCTGGTTCCACAGCCAGCAGCCCCACAAACCGCCCACCCATTCATGTCTCTTAAGAGAACACATCCATGGCCGTGTGTCAGCACTCATGATGCTTAGCACTGCAAACCTGGTCCAGGCATTGGGTAGGTCAGGTAGAATCAGACTCATCACCCCTACTCACCCTCCAAACAAGCAAAAAGGTCACGTGGTGAGAAACGCGGTAAATGAGGGAAGGTGCCAGGAAATGGGGATCACAGAAGTGACTCAGACCTGTCCCTGTCTGGTGAGAAGACGCGAAGGACACAAACACGTTCTTGTACCTAGGGCAAGAGGTTGGTTTAGGTTCTGTTTCTGCTTTTGTTTGATGGGTTCTCATGTTGCCCAGGCTGGCCTCAAACTCACTACATAGTTGAGGATGATCTCGAACTCCTGATCTTTCTGCCTCTACACCTCAAGTCCTGGGACTGCAGGTGTGTGCCAAGGTGCCCAGCCACAAGGTAAATACAGACAGCAAGGGGCCTTTTCTGTGCTCCTCGGAGCTAAGTGCCTAGCCCACGCTCCATGTAAAGCACAGCAGCCCCAGGCAAACATTTCTCACAGTGACAAAGAATTCCTATCACAAGCCAGGTGTAGTGGCACACACTTGTAATCACAGCACCCTGAAAGCTAAGGACCAGAAGTTCAAGGCCAGCCTGGGCTATAGAGGGAGACTATTAAAGAAATCAGAATTCAGGTAATAGAGGCAAGTGTTGACATTCAGACCTCAGCTGTGCCTCTTCTTGTATGAGACCTGGGATGAGTCACCTAATAGCTCTGTGGCTCAGTTTTACCAGATGAAAATGTCACATGCCCCCTTCACACTATTATGACAATTAAATGAATTCAAGGACCTTGGCATAAGGCCAGATACCTTGACTCTGATGAGGAAAAAAATGGGGAGTGGTCTTGAACTCGCTGGCACGGGAAAGGAATTTCTGAACAGGACACGGATAGCACAGACACTAAGATCAACAACTGATAATGGATTCTCATGAAACCAAAAAGCTTCTATACAGCAAAAGCCACCATTATTCAAATAAAGAGATAGCCTACAAAATAAAAAAAAGATACCAGCTAGCTATTCACCTGATGGAGGCTTGGTTTCCAGAGTGTACAAGGAGCTCAAAAAATTAAACATCAAGAAAACAAACCAGTTTAAAACTGAAGCATGGATCTAAAGAGTTCTCAAATAAAATATACTAAGTATATTTAATTTTTATATATTATATTTTTATATACCGAAACAAAAATGACTGAGTAGCTGGGCGGTGGTGGCACACACCTTTAATACCAGCCCTTGGGAGCTGGAGGCAGGAGGATCTCTGTGAGGTCAAAGCCAGTCTGGTCTACAGAAGAAGTTCCAGGGCAGGCTCTAAAGCTACAGTTTTTCTGTCTTGAAAAACCAAAAAAAAAAAAAGTGGCTGAGTAATATTTTTGCAGTCAAGACATAACATAAAACTAAAAGCTTCAGCATCTGTACCCATGACAGAAATTAAAACTGAAACTATTTTGAGAGTTCATCTCACCCCAACAGAATGGTCAAGACCCAAGAAACAAACAATAACGTGTGGGCATGGATGTGGGGAGAGGGGAAGAGGTATTTGCTGCTGGTGAGAACACGAGCTGGAACCACCACTGTGGAAATCAGGCTGGAAGGCCCTGAAAATAGGTCAACTGCAAGACCCAGCTGTTCCACCCACGAACAAGTTCCCAAAGACTCTGTCCTAAGATCCAGCTGTGCCACTCTTGAACTGACTCCCAATGACTCTGTATCCAACCACAGAGATCTGTGAACTCTGCAAGTGACAACCTGCCTGACAAGAGACACTCACTTGTACAATAGTGGCACAAATTTAATAGGAGTAGCCAGTCACTTTCTGATGGCATCTAAGGCCCCATCCATGACATGGAACCCATACCTGGCACTGTTAAAGGGACCAAAAACCTGTGGATAGGTAGGACATAGGCCCTAGGGGAGAATCCAGTGTTATTAATCTTGCTAAGTAGTATTAAAATGATTCCTCATGACTTATTGCTACACTTGAAGATCAAAGCAGCCCTCAGCACTCACCAGAGAGGCAACCTTTGTAGTGAGAGGCAATTAACACTGAGACCATGGGTCAGTCAGTGCACAAAGGACACTGGGGGTGCCTGGCCCTGAGACCACCAGCCAGTCAATGCACAGAGGACACCGAGGGGTGATCAGCCCTAAACAGGACACATTTATCACATCCACTCCCCAGGGCTCAGGGATCTTCAAGGAAGAGGAGCCGGGAAGACTGTAAGAGCCATAGGTACCTTCCAGATGCAACAGGGCAGCTGAATCTATAAATTCATGGAGATTGTGACATCGTGCAAAAGACCCGCACAAGCCAAGCTCCAGCCAGACAAAATCTCAGCATTAAGGGGGAAGATAGGCATGAGATTCCATCCCTAACCAAGCAGCTGTTAGCATTAGATAGCTACTGGGAAAGGAAGAAACTAAAGAAAACTAACGATATGACACCCAGTCGGTCAGCCACACTCCAGGGCAGGCTCCATTCACAAGACTAGTGTGGTTATCCTTTGCTTTACAACTAATATCCACTAGAATGAGCACACGCCATGTTTGTCTTTCTGGATCTGGGTTACCTCACTCAGAGTGATTTTTTTCTAGTTCCATCCATTTATCTGCAAATTTCTTGATGCCATCATTTTCAACTGCTGGGTAATACACCACTGTGTAAATATACCACATTTTCTTTATCCATTTTTCTGTTGAGGAGTATCTAGGTTGTTTCCAGGTACTGGATATTCTGAATAACGCTACTATAAACATAGTTAAACAAGTATACATGTGGAATGATTGAGCATCCTTTGAGTAAATACCCAAAAGTGGTATCACTGGGTCTTGAAGTAGGTTGATTCACAATTTACTGAGAAACTGCCATATTGATTTTTAAAAACCTTTAAAAAAATAAGCAAAGGAAATCCTCAAAACAACACCTACCGTGTAGTAACTGCTCAATAAAGTATTAGCATCTCGTCATTGTTAGGAGGGCTGAGGAGCTGGCCATGGAAGGGCTCTGAGGTTAATTCAGTCATCTCAGACTCTTGGTCCACACTCTTGCCCACTTTCTCTGTGGGTTAGCAAATGTCTCCATAGTGAGACAGCAAGAGGGCCCAGAACACATTTGAAGGCCAACCATCTCAACTGCCTGCTCACCGGGCAGTCTAGAAGTGGGGCAGTTGTTCTGTGTTTCATATTAAAACACAAGCATGTGTTCATCTCCCTACTGAAGTCATCGGTCAGCCACTTGAGTATGAACAAGATCCAGACCTTTCTGTCAGAGCCATTCTTCACTGGGAAGATGGTGCGCAGAGCTTGTTGGGTATGCGAAAGGAAGAAGAGAAACAGAGAGAGCAACAGCACCGGGGTCTGTGGTCGTACATTTCAAACACAGCCTTCTACCAGCTCCACAGAATGGCTCTTGATATTGACACTCCCTTCTCGCCCAGGGAAGATGTCATCACTATGAACTCTCTATGCACACAATGAGGAAGTAGAGGCTCACTGATACCATGTGATTTCTCTAAGGTGGCTCAGCTGCTGAAGATGCTCAGTCCAGCTCTCCCAGGCACCTCCCTTCATCCTGCCTACGGCCCAGTCTCACCTCTCACCAGCCAGGGCACCGTGTGGCCCTGGTTCCCTCCCACCCAAAGCCACACAGGTGGAGGCAGACAGGCCTTGTGCTCCGCTTTCCTGCGTCAATCCATTCACTGAAGCACCCACAGCAGGCCCAGATGTGTCAAAATAAAGGAAGAGGGGAGGAAAGGTCATTGTTCCAAACCATTTGCAAGAATATCTGAGTTAAAAATGGAAGATTTGTCATTTGCATGGTGAAGGGAGGGGGCGAGGAAGCATTGTTAGGTGTTGGTAATGTAAAAACCGTAAGTATGCTGTTATTTATGTAATTAGTTATTGCTTTCATTATGGGTGCAGTCTTAATGGTTATAGTATTTATGTATAATTACCTTAATATTCACTGAAATTTCCAAGTAGCTCCCTAATTAACTGTCTCAAATATATAATTACATTGCATCTTTACGCAAGACTTGCCTAATTAATGTAGTTACACCACTTCTTTTGTGATGCGCATTATTAAATGCTCTTTGCATCCTTCTTCTGACTTCTTGTAATTCACGCTTTACAAAAATTAAGACCTCGAATTAGAAGCCTTCAGAAGCAGCTCAATCCTGCAGCAGAGCCGAGGCTCGGGGAGCTGCAGTGCGAATACAGCCTCATTAGGAGCCTCTCCTTGCACCGCTGTCCTACCTGGAGGTGAGAGCCTGGTCTGGGCGCAGGCTCATTAGCCCAGGCAGCTGGAGTGACAGCCTCAGGCTCACCTCTTGCCAGTCCCCTCCCCAGGGAAGGCCACCCTGTGTCCCAGGATCTCTGTGTGATGGTGGGCTTAATCCTACAACTTCTTCCACCAGGTACTGCTGAAGCCAGCTCTCTGAGCTTTGATTTTCTAATATGGAAAAAGAGCCTGGCTCCTCAGGAAATTCTTCAAGGATTAAAGTTAAGTACGGCAGATGGCTCAGCTGGCAAAGTGCTAAGTTTGAACCTAAAAAAAATCCACATTTAAAATACCAGATATGAGAGCACACTTGTGATCCCAGGGTTGGGGAGGTGGAGAGCCAGGAGTGAGAGCACACTTGTGATCCCAGGGTTGGGGAGGCGGAGACAATTTCATGGTGCTCACTGGCCAGCCAGTCAAGCCTATTTGATAAACTCCAGGCAGTGAGAGAAACTGACTCACAAAATACAGATGATGGAGCCTGGGGAGCAACAGCTGAAGCTGACCTCTGCCCTCCACTCGTATGCACACTCACTTGCACATGTGGGCACACATCCACATACATTTGAAAACAAGACTTGAAGAGCTAGTGAGCCTGAAGAACTCTGGAGTGTTCTGTGGATGCAGTATAGACGTGGGTGGTTGTGGTATAGACATGGGAGGTTGTGGTATAGACGTGGGCGGTTGTGGTATAGACGTGGGCAGTTGTGGTATAGATGTGGGCAGTTGTGGTATAGACTGGGCA
>NC_022013.1:76794271-76795787 GCF_000317375.1 Microtus ochrogaster
GGTTGTGGTATAGACGTGGGCGGTTGTGGTATAGACGTGGGTGGTTGTGGTATAGATTGGGCGGCTGTGGTATAGACATGGGAGGTTATTCTTAGAGCTTTTCTTTGCTTCTCCACCAGATCAGTCCTACAGCCCATGCTGCCAAGCACAGCGCCCCAAATCAAGCTCAGAATAAACCTCGTATGTATGGTGTCCTGGACACAACTGATGTTTTTCTGAACTCAAAAGCTAAGCACAGTAGGGCCTGGCTACTGTACAAATGGGAAACTAGCCCTACGTGTTCAACTTCTAGTTGTGTGCCTGGATAATTGGGCCAGGTTCAGCTAAGGAACTCCGGCTGGACCAGATTCAACTAGTTTTCTTTCACAAGAGAGACGGCCAAGATCTTTTTCGTGTGCTTCTCATCTCAGACCAGGCTGACCCTGTGGGGTTGATCATTTGGAAGCATTTGCAGCCTTAGGTAAACAGCTACAAAATCTGGACCTTTCAGAACACCTCATGAGACAACCCAGATAGATTCTAAGGCTGAGAAATCCGTGCTGTTGTTCATAATTCACCATGAGGCTTTACCACCAATCTAATCACATATCAGTAGTGTGTCTCATGCATGTGTTCCAGTGGGTGCAAATGTAACCAGGGGCATGTGCTGACATGTGTGTACACATTTTGCAGTGGCATATGAATGTGTTTATACACATGTGTATACAGGTACACATGTGTGGGAACACAGAACACATGTTCATGGATACACGTGTGTGCTGGTCCATGTACATCTATGTGTAAATACATGTGTGCACAGGCACAAGCGCACGTGTGTGTGTGCTTCAGGCACCATACATTTTATTCTTCAGGCTCCCTACACTTTATCTTTTGATTAGGGGTCTCTCACTGGCCTGGATTTCAGCAATTTAGGCTGGTCTGGATTGTAGTAATATGAGTGGCGGGGCTGCATTCCCAGCACCCCGGCTGCCTGGCTAGCTTATGCCCCAAAATAACAACACACAAATTGTATTCTTTTAAACACTGCTTGGCCCATTTCTATCTAGCCTCTTCTCAGCTAACTCTCGCACCTGACTAGCCCATTTCTAGTGTAGCCCACGAGGTGGCTTACCAAGGAAGATTCTAGCCTACGTCCATCCTGGGTCGGAGCTGAATTGCGTCTGCCTCAGAGAGCAGAGCTATGCGTCTGCCCAGGAGAGGGGAGCATGACGTCTCTGTTCCAGAGCAGAGCTGTCGAGTCTGAGCTCACTTCCTCTTCCTCCCAGCATTATGTTTTAACCTATGAGGGCCAGCCAAGCAGTTTCTTTATTTTTTTAACCAATGACCTTCCTCCATCATTTCCCCTTTTTCTGTTTAAACAAAAATGAAAGGCTTTAACTTTAACATAGCAAAATTACATATAGCAAAACAGTTATCAACCAAGAATTACAGTTACAATATTTATATCTATTTTATCTTTTATCATAACAATGGAAAACTATAACTATAACTATCTATCTATTCTGCAACTCCATCA
>NC_022013.1:76800112-76809431 GCF_000317375.1 Microtus ochrogaster
GGGTGCTGGGGATGCAGCCCCACCTCTCTTATTACTACACTGCCTGTGCCAGTGGAGGAAGCAGAGGCAGCACACGAATGAGAAACTAGGGGAGCGTAAGCTTTGAGGTCCGCGCTCTAAGCATTGGGCTAATTCCCAGAAACAAGAGTCAATGGGGTAAGAAAGAAAGCTAAAGTAGGCAGGAATGGTGAGGCCAACAGGGCCAGACTGTTGAAGCTGGCCAGAATGACACTTGGTGCAGAGGCAGCAAGCGCAGAAGAGATGAGCATAAGATTCACAATGAGGCCTCTGGACTTGATGCAGGCATCAGCAGAAGAGCAAAGGAATCCAGACAGATCATGCCCAAGAGCCAATTAGAGTTACTTATTCACAATTAACATAAAGTTTCCAAGAGTCTAGTAACTAAGCCCTTCCTTCCCCTAGACAATAGTTCAGTCTTGTAAATTCAGATCTGCTATCAGGGAGGCCTTCTCAGCAGCTCTATGTGTGCTCACACTTAGATGTGCACACATACACTCAGCCCACACTAGCCCCTTGCCCTGCTTCACTGGTCTCAGAGACACTACCACCATCCTGTGCTGTATGGTGTACTTCTGTCTGCATTTTCCCACAGGCCTGGGAGCTACTTAAGGAAAGGCTGGATCTATTTAGTTCCATGTTTGCCATCCTCAGTTGCTGGGCAATGCCTGACACACAGCAGGCTCTCGGTAACTACCTGTTGAATTGGGTGAATGAGGAAATGGATGCACATCCCATGCCAGGAACCAATCATCTGCGTCTGGCAACACCAGAACAGCATTAAACGTGTTAACCAGAATAGCCATGAATGCTGGGAGAAATGCTATTGTGTTTCATAATAACTCAGTAAGACTGCCACCACAGAGGCCAAATCAGCTCATCAGACTGCCTATTCCACCTTGCCACCCAGAAGATGACAGGGTGCCCATGGCTGTCATCTATCAATGCATTGTTGGAAGATCATCTGTCTTTCATGGAGGAGGAAACCAAGGCCAGAGGAGAAAGGGGACTTACCCGAGACCAACTGCTTGATGAGGATAAAAGTGAGGCTCAAACCTGTCTTCCGGCCTCAGATCCAACCTCAGCTCCCATCACATGCACTGCTATGACGTGCAGCCTGACTGAGTGGGAACTCTTGAGCCCCAGTGTGAATTGAGGTGTGTTCCCTGCTCCTTCCCAAGTTCTGAGATGATTGGAGAGACAACAGGGATACAGATGAAATTATCAGACTTGATAGTCTGAAGTCACACAATGCAGTGTCTGATGGCCTGTCTGAGTGTCTGCAATACAGAGAGGAATACACCTTCCTTCCAGTGCAGGGGCATCATCACCCACTGTGACATGTCAAGACGTCATGCACAGGGGGCTTTGCTCATAAAGCTGGAAACGCAATTCCACAAGCTGCAGTGGAATGGTTCCCCCAGGACATGCAGCCCAGGATGGGACTGAGTGATTGTAGGAAGAACTGCTCTAATGGCTGGAAATGTTGAGCGTTTATTTACAACACTTTGTAAGCTTGCCAAGAAGGAAGCAAGTGTTAGGCAAATGCTCTTCTCACACCACGAATGGACTCCATGGCCAGCAGGAGTCCGTTCTTATGTGCATGACTTCCCACATATGTAAGTGTGTGTGCCTGATGCCTGCAGGGATGAGAAGACATCAGATATCCTGGTAATGAAGCTACAGGAGGTTGTGAGCTGTCAGGTGATTGCTGGGAACTGAACTTGGGTCCTCTGCGAGACCAGGAGACACAACCACTAAGTTGTCGCTCCATCCCCAGATTCTCCTTGATTCACCATATCACTAATCTTACACCTTTCTCATCAATAATTGTTTGTTGAGAGCATCTCTGTGTCCAGTGGTCTCCTTGGCAACAAATACAAAAGTATTTAATAATCACTTAGCACCTGCCACAGCAGTGCTAACAGCCCATATATATTAACTCCCGACCTTGAATTTAGTCTCATTCTATCACTATCCTGGGGTGCTAACGAAGTCAACCTCCCACCCTCAGCTTCAAGAGCCCTGCTACATAATGAGAATTTTGGAGTCAGTCAGTCATTTTTATTTTATTTTTTAAATTTTAACTTTTTATTGATTCTTTGTGGATGTCACATCATACATCTCGATGCCACTCATCTTCCCATCCCTTCCATCTTCCCTCTGCTCTTGACACCCCCCAGGGTAAAATAAGATAAAATTGAAAAGAAAAGAAAAATCTCATTGTGGAAGCCAAAGTGTGACACAGTGAGTCACACGGTCCTTTGGTCCATACATTGTTACTTGTAAGTGTTCATTACAATGAGTCATTAGTCTTGTTTGAGGTCTCTGGGTTTTGTTACATCATCAATACTGGGGTTCTCACTGAGGCTGCTCTTGGATATCCTGTTCTTGTCCTGTGTCATGGAGATTCCAAACTTTGGATCTGCAGGGCCAGCCCCTTCACATGCTCCAGCAGATCATAGATGCAATGGATAATGGGATGGGCCAACTCAAAGTTCTGGTTCTGGGTCTGGATGGTTGCTGGATTGGCCAGCCTGCCAGCTCTCCCTCATCCTCAGTACCAGGATGAGCTCTCCAGCAGCACCTCCCAGCTAGTGCATCCTATGTAATAAGCAGCAAGGGGTAGAGCCAATTCTCCTGCTCTCATGTCCTCACAGTCAGCTTGCCCATACCTACACCACCAGAGCCAGCTCTACTGTGTTGCCTAGGCAAGGTGTATTGGGCCACTCTGCCTGCTGTTGCAGATGATGAGAGGCAGAGCCAGCCCTCTTGCTCTAGTGACCTCAGGGATGGCTCTCCCAACTGCCACAGGTCTCAAGGGTCACGGAGGGGGCTTCTCTCCCTTGCCCACACCACCATATGGTAGATGTGGGGCAGGGCCCAATCTGTGGCACTCACATTCTCAGCTAGCTCACCTATGCCTCTGTCAACAGGTATTGCCTACTGTATTGTCCAGGTGAGGTACAGGACCCATTCTCCCTAGTTCTGCACCTGGTGAGGGGGAAGGGCAGTTCTCATCCACCACAGATGGTAAAGGGCAAGTGGGGAGGGAATCTTTTCCCTCTCCCTCACCACCATATGACAAAGGGTGCAGGACCAGCTACCCCACTCTCATGACCTCAGGGCAGGCTCACCTATGCCTCCACCAGAAGGGTTGGCATGACTGTGGTGCCCAGGGGAGGTACAGGGCCTTCTCTCCTAAGTGCTATAGGCATGAGGGGTGGGGGGCAAGGTGGCAATTCTCCCCCACCCTCACTGCATGACAGATGAGAAGCAGCACTAGCTCCCCCATGCTTACATGCTCGGGGTCAGCTCACACGCACATTCACCAGTGGGCTCAACTCTACTGAGTTGTACAGGAGAAGGTTGCAGGGTCTGCTTTCCCTAGTGCTGCATCCAATGAGGTGCAGGGTCTGCTTTCCCTAGTGCTGCATCCAATGAGGTGCAGGGTCTGCTTTCCCTAGTGCTGCATCCAATGAGGTGCAGGGTCTGTTTTCCCGAGTGCTGCAGGTGAGGTGAAGGGTCTGCTTTCCCAAGTTCTGCAGGTGAGATGCAGGGTCTGCTTTCCCGAGTGCTGCAGGTGAGGTGCAGGGTCTGCTTTCCCTTGTGCTGCATCCAATGAGGTACAGAGTCTGCTTTCCCAAGTGCTGCATCCAATGAGATATAGGGTCTGCTTTCCCGAGTTCTGCAGGTGAGGTGCAGGGTCTGCTTTCCCGAGTTCTGCAGGTGAGGTGCAGGGTCTGCTTTCCCGAGTTCTGCAGGTGAGGTGCACGGTCTGCTTTCCCGAGTGCTGCAGGTGAGGTGCAGGGCCTGCTTTCCCTAGTGCTGCATCCAATGAGGTGCAGGGTCTGCTTTCCCAAGTGCTGCAGATGAGGTGCAGGGTCTGCTTTCCCAATTTCTGCAGGTGAGGTGCACGGTCTGCTTTCCATAGTGCTGCATCCAATGAGATACAGGGTCTGCTTTCCCGAGTTCTGCAGGTGAGGTCCAGGGTCTGCTTTCCCTAGTGCTGCAGGTGAGGTGCAGGGTCTGCTTTCCCGAGTGCTGCAGGTGAGGTGCACAGTCTGCTTTCCCGAGTGCTGCAGGTGAGGTACAGGGTCTGCTTTCCTGAGTGCTGCAGGTAAGGTGCACGGTCTGCTTTCCTGAGTGCTGCAGGTGAGGTTCAGGGCCTAATTTCCTGAGTGCTGCAGTCAGTGAGCTGCTGGGCCAGACCACCGGTTCTCCTGACCTCAGGGTCAGCCCTCCCACCTGCCACATGTGGTGAGGGGTGGTTCAGTCATTTTCAAACTCAGCTTTGAAGAAGTCCTAAAAACACTGAACTTCAGTAGTGAAAGTAAACTTCAAGCTGTTTACCAATCAGGAAAAAAAAATACCCCTTAGTATATCTTATACCAAGTGTCCAAGTGTTAGCATATGAGACATCTTGAATGCTTTAACTCTAGTTCCTATAAAATTAGAAAATGTTGGGTGGGTGAGATGGCTCAGTGGGTAGAGGTGCTTGCTGAACTGACATGTCTGTCAACCTGTGCTCAACCCTTGGGACCCATATGGTGGAAGGAGAAAGCTAACTTTTGTAAGTTGTTTTCTGACCTCCACATGGGCACTGTGGTGCATATATGACCCCCACACACACACATACACATTAAATAAATTAAATAAGAGGTATAAATAAAAATAAATAATTTTCAATTAGAAAGTGGACTTTCAACTTAGGAAGTTAATTTTAATTATTTATTGTTATATATTGGAATCTCATAAGTAAAATAATTTGATAAAAAAGTAGAGTTGTAGAGATGATTTATCAATTAAGAGTACTTGTTGCCCTTGCAGAGGATCAGGTTTAGATTCCCAGCACCCGAATGCTACTTTACAACCATCCCTAACTCTAGATCCAAGGGATCCAATGGCCTCTTCTGACCTCCAAGGGCACTACACATGCAAATGGTACACATGCCACATACCTGCTTGCAAGCCAAACCCTCATACACATAAAACTAAAAAACTTTGCTGTAGGAACTCCTTTAGTCAGTAGTCTTTAAGATACCATCCCACTTGGGTGTGGCCTCTTATACTATGCACATCAATGTAAAGTTGAGGTGCATGCGTGCATGCACGAGCTCTCTCTCTCTCGCTCTCTCCTTTTGGATTCAGTTCCTGTTCCCAGTTCGTGCAGAGGACTGTGATCTGTGGGTCTACCCCTAAATAAATAACCCTTTATTATATGCAATTCTAAGATAGTGTGGGATTACTTTGTAACTTCCAACTTAAAAACTTTTCATCTATATTTTTAAAATGAAGTATGCAACTTGCTCACTTGGACAACCTCTACATAATCTCACACTGCAAAATGCTTTCAATTCTGTGTGTAGAGAGCAGGACACCCACCCACAAGGTGATTACAACAAAAGCAAGCCACATGGTGAAATGTCACACAATTGTTCCAGCTACCCCTTTAGTCGCCTTTGCTAACACATGCTCACCCAGAATTGAAACTTCATTTCCCAGTCTCCATTGCAGCGTGTAGCCACGTGACCAAATGGACTACAGATAGAGGTAAAAATTAGGACACACCCACTGGTTAGAACACAGGCTGCCATTTTGGACTTGGATGTAGAAGCTATAGGACGGCAGAGCATCTTGGCCTGGCATAGATAAATTCTCTTCTGATTTAAATCACTGCCGCTTGGGGAATTTTCCAGCTCCCGGCCAGAACTCCTCCTGGAAACAGGCCATCATCATGCACTCGAGGTCCCTATGGAGCTGTAAGTTTTCCTCCACCTAGCTAGCTTCTTGAAGCCATGAGACCTTCAATTGGGCATTTTATTGAGGCTGTCAACAGATCATATAAGTGAAAATAGTCATGATGGTTAGCTCTTCCCCTGTGCATGTCTCTGAGACTCGGCCATACATGTTGGAAGTGAGAGTAGTTTAACTCCCGTCTAACAGGACCCTAGCAGGGAACTGCGCCATGAAGTCACATGGTCATAGAAGTTTTCATGTGATATCTCCTAGACACTTGTCACACCAAGACCCAAGAGGACCGGCACACATGCACACAATCCCTTCCATTCTAGTGTATTTCTGCTGCTGTGATAAAAAACACCCCAACCAAAAGCAGCTTGGGGGAAGAGAGGAGTTTTATCTCAGCTTAGAGCTCTAGGTCACAGCCATCACTGAAGGGAAGTCAAGGCAGGAGCTCAAATATCCACAGTCAAGAGCAGAGAGTAGCAATGCTTCCTGCTTGCTGCTGACTTTCTGTATTCTTACATGCGGCAGGACTCCCTGCCTAGGGAATGGTGCCACCCACAGTGGGCTGGGCCTTCTTAGCTCGGTTAACAGTCAAGACAATCTGCCATAGAAACACCCACAGGCCAACACGATCTATATAATTATTCATTAAGACTCTCTTCCTAAGTAATTCTACGTTATGGCAAACGGACATTTAAAAGTTGCTCTCACACCATTAGACTTCCAGCATGTCCTTACATATCACCTATGTATTTCACATGTGTAATCAGAGTGTATGTGTTTATGGCCAGGAACAAATTTATTATAAATTAATGGGCATAAGCAACAGCTTACAAACCTTCCAAGATCCTCGGGGACTCTTGCAGTGTCCATGTGTGTGTTTCTAAACTGCAGAAGCCAGTTCCTTCATCCTAAGCCCCGAGCAGTTAGGTTCTCTGACCTTTCACCCTGACTTCCACTGCCACTCCAGTGGGGCAGGAATGAGTGGATCCTGCTCAAGGAAAGTTGAGCTACCTATACATTTAGTTTTGGTTTTAGAGGTGTATGTGTATGGTTCATAATCCCCTACACTGATGTCTGGTAGACTCTGAGGAGGAGCACTCCTGCCTGGAGCACTCCTAATATAATCCAATAGAGGATTTAGGAACAGTTATTTCCAGGCTGGGGGTGTAGCTCAGTTGGTAGAGTGTTTGTCTAGCACACACAAGATCCTGGGTTCTATGCCTGGCATGGTATAACCAGGTGTGTTAGCCTGCAATGCCAGCACTCTGAGAGATGAGAAATTGAAGGTCACATAATGAGTTTAGACCACCCTGGGGTACACGAGACCTTCTCAAAACAAAAATAAAAACTTAACTAAGCCCAAAAACCACAGAATAATTGTTCCTTAGTGCGGCATGGTGGCACACACCTAACTTGGGAAGCTGAGGCAGGAAGTCAAAGTTTGGCGCCTATGATCGTGTCTCTAAAAAGAGAAAGCTAAAGAACTTTTATAAATAAGCTGTTCCTCTAAATGTATAACTGTCAGTTTGTGACCTGTGGTGGTAGAACAGAAAGAAATAAGCAGATCTAAAAGGCAGCTGGGAAGGGTATCCGGAGGCCCCGACTGGGGTGGGGGGGGGGGGGGGGGGGGGAGTGTGGGTGCAGAACCAGGACGAGCCAGGGTAGGAGGCACACAGCCTGATCCCCAGCCCACTGTAGGGCGAAGATCACCTCCTCCAGCCTCCCGTTTCTTTCTGACCATGTCCTGTGTCCTCTACCCATGCCACAGGAGTTAGCCTCATCTCCGTGAGTTCTTTTACACCCATGGTTAGGCTCCAGCCCTGCCTGCCAATGCCACCTGAAGCCAGCCTTTGGATAACGGTATGCCCATGGTCCAGCAGCAAGAAGACACTGTCTACAGAGAAGGAACCCCCACAGCTTAGCTCTGCCATCAACCACAGCCACCCACAGAGCAGCTGACTAAATGCAGTCAGAGGAACAGTTTACTTGCCTACAGGAGCTGGCCCGCACAGAATTAACTAACGGGGCTCTTCCTATAGGCGTCACTGGGGCCAAGTTCCCAGGCATTGCCACCTCTGCCAGAGAGCTATTAGAGTCCATCGGAGCAGCATATGTCTCCGGTGGCATCTTTTATTTGTACGTACAGAGGAATATGGTCTCTGCTGCCACTTGACTGGATCACTGTGTTGGTGGCGCACTTCAAAACCATGGCATGAGGTGAAGAAACGGTATTAAAAGGAACCGTGAGTTTCCACACCTGAGGATCGCCCCCAGGGAGGGCCCAGAGCTGAAGCTGAAAATTCAGCCGCCATTGGAAACAGCCTGTACTCCAGAGAAGGGGCACCTGGGAAAATGGGAACGTTTCCCTGTTTTGAGGTTTTGTCTGGTGGCATGTGTGTTCAGATACGTGTGTGTGTGTGTGTGTGTGTGTGTGTGTGTGTGTGTGTGTGTGTGTGTGTTTGCGTCCACACGGATGTGGAGGCCAGATATCAACCTTGAGTGTCATTTCTCAGGAAACCATGCACTTTGAGTTTTAAGACAGGGGGCTTCTCACTTTGACCTGGAACAATGCTGAAGCTGGGCTGGCCAGATGCCCCTGAGATCCTCCAGGCTCTCCTACCCAGTACTAGGACACCACCAAGCCCCATATTTTTATGTGGGTTTTGGGGACCAAATCCAGGTCCCCGTGCCTACACGGTGTGCACTTTGCTGGCTAAGCCATCTCCCCACGGAGGTGAGGGACAGTTAGACTGAAGCTGTTAAGTCTCTCTTGGCTTTCCCAGCCGGTCTTAGAGACAATATTCAATGCATGCCTCCGGCCCATCATCCAGCCTGAAAAACATATATGGAATTTTCCTTCCCCCAGATCAGGAGTTTTCCGTTGTCTTCACCCCCACCACCACCTCCCCATATCTTATGAGACCCAGATAGTTACCAAAATAACCAGTAGCTGCAACATCTGGAAACCCAAACAGACGCAGGAAAAGTACTGCAGGAGGGAAGGGCCATGAAAACAGGAAACACAGAGGGGAGAATGAAAAGATGTCAAAACAAGGTGGCCTGGCCCTGCAGCCAGAGAAGAGGTCAGAGGGGCCACAAGCTCGTCCACCACCCAAGCTTCTCAGAGTCCTCAGAGAATCACCGGTGACAGGGTCTCGTGCCTGAACAAAAGAGCCACCATGTTTTCATCTCTGTTTTACACAGTCACAGACTCCCTCAAGATCAAGCAATACTAGCAATAGTGACATGCAGGGAGGGACAGTCAGCACTGTGAGGTCACCTGAGCCCCAGTCTGGTGCCAGGGCCCCCAGAAGCCTCTCCATCCCCTGCATCTCCTTATGATAAGCCAGTGACATTCTGCCTAGTTAGTTCTGCCGTTAGCATTTGACCAATCTAAACTAAAAATGGCAGGCAAGATGGTTCCATACATAAGGTCACTTGCCACCAAGCCTGACAACCTGAGTTTAATCCCCAGAACCCAGATGGTAGTAAACAGGTGATCCCTGTAAGTCAGCCTCTGACCTCCATATGTATACAGTGATGTGTGCAT
>NC_022013.1:76809562-76824172 GCF_000317375.1 Microtus ochrogaster
GATAGATAGATAGATAGATAGATAGATAGATAGATAGATCAGAAAATTTTAAAAATAAAAATAGTTTTGCCCACACCACATAATACTTCTTTTCTGCCAGATTTCCAGCTCAAATCAAGGTGCTGCATCTACCCACAGCCAAGAGAAACAGCACCCAAAGGTCTCTCCCAAGCAGGGAAGAGTTGGTACCTCCACAAAGCATGGCTCACTCCCTGACAGGTAGAACTTTCAAAGTTAGAGGGATCCCAGAGTCCGTGAAGATCAGTCTTCTTAGACGTGAATTCTCCCAATTCGTTATGTTCCAAAAGAGAGATGCTTAGCAGCTCAGCAATCTGTAGAAGCAGCATATACATCAACAACCCTGAGGCTGCTCACCTCCACCACAGCAACAAACAGCTGAGTGCTTATCTCTGTGTGTCTTCTTCAAACAGTAAGACACCAGTGCCACCATCTCTTTGCTCCTCCTGTTCCACGTGTCAGGATGGAATACCACACTCTTGTTTGGCTTGTCTGGTGGGTTCTCTGGCTAGTGAGCTGACCTCCTCTTGCTTCTGCAGCCTTCTCTCAAAGAAGTCACCACTATCGTGAGGCGCTGTCTTCAAGGAATGGAAGTGTTCACAGCCAAGAGCTGGGCAATTGTGCCATGGAATTCGCACTGCTCTCCCCTGGAAAAGTGTGGGCAGTGAACAGGAATGAGAAGATACCCACTCCCTGTGACTTCTGGAGATTTCTTCCCCAACCATCTAAGGTGGTCACCACCCTGCATGAGGGAAATATAAAGAGCTCTCCGTGGTTCTTTCTGGCTCCAGTGGTCACCAGATTGGTTTTTTACCAACAATTCCCCTTCCTTTGATCCGAAAAAGGATGAGGCCATTGCCCGACCTCAGGGAAGGATCCCAGCCCTTTGGCACATGACTCTGCCAGAGATGGGCCTATCGAAGAGACTTCTTCTCCCTGGAATGTCAGGTGGAAACCACAGAACCTGGGCCATTTCCGACAAAGTTCGATGGTGACATCTTCCCTCCTCCCCAAATCCCACTGGACAGTGGCTTCATTGTCTAACATTCCCAGAGTCCAGCTATAAATGCATGCTTGTGTAAAAAAAGCACCAGCCTAGGCCGAAACCCAGAAGCAAGCCAGCGGCTAGAGCATTCACAAGTGGAGAGAGTCACGAGCTAAGTTGGGGATGAAGGGAAGTGGGGCAAAGCTAATCCAAAGCTTCGATGGATGAAGCAGAGTCTGGTAGGTTTCTGCTATATCCCATGGGAATCTTTCTTCGGGCTGTTTGAAGTAAGGTCTAAGGAGCCAGGGTGGACACAATGCCCAGTATAGGAGGCTTCTACTTCCCGGGGCCCCCAGGGAGGCCCTCAGCCAGACTGGCGAGGAGGTCTGAGGGGAGCTTTTCGGCACAAAGCCACCTCCCTCTTGAACCCTCCTCCCCTCAGGTTTCTTTGAGATGGTGCCAGGGTTTCACATACTGGCTTGGGAGCAGCCCCTTCCTCATGAAAGGCCAGGCAGGAGGGGTTTTTGTTGCCTACACTGCTGGGAGGGGTGAGGGTCCAACGGTAAGACCCCCACGGGGAGAGACCTCAGACAGCTGTCTGCCAAGGCACAGAGGCACTTTCTTATTTTATGAGAAAGAAAACAAACAAACAAACAAAAAGATCTAAGGAAAGGGGAAAGAAAGGTAACCACGGAGATCATCCTAAGGAGCCTAAGACGGCCAACACCGCCAGCCGGGCAGTGGGACGCTCAGCTTTGTTCTAATAGAAGATTGGAGGCTTATTTGGACCAGAAAAAAACAAAACCATCAACAGATAATCAGATGGCCCTGGACTGGCTACAGAAGACTATCTCACGACTTCCATGATGCTTGCTGGCTTCCTATGGCGATGAGAACCTCCCCCCAAGTCTGCCTTTCTCCGAAAGTTGAGTTTTTGGCATGGAGCTGGGACCCTGGCAGTGAGGGATTAGAGTGTCTGGGGCCTGCTCTGGCCTTCTCCCTTCCTGTACCTGCTGCTGAATGGCTCACTGGGAACCTCCCACAACCCCTCTCTGTGTGTGCAAGGGTCCCCCGAAGTTTGGAGACAAGATGCAAGAAGTCTCACTGAACTTCCTGGGAAAGAAGAATCACTACCACTGTCAGACCGGGACAGGACGATAAACCCTAAGGGGCCGCGTTAAGTCACCAACACTGGTGCTGCTCCTGCCTGGCATGTGGAAGACGCTGGGTGTGAGTCCCAGCATACACACACAAAGCCAAAACTTACCTCAGTGACAGCCCCAGAAAAAGAAAAACCTGTGCTGCTTTGTTTGTTTTGTTTTATGTGGTCCAAGTGACGCTCTGCCTGACAGCCAGCATGTGAAACCCTGGCACCCTCTCAAAGGTGCAATTAGTACCTGTGCCGCGTTGGGATCCTAGACTAGGAAAGGGAGCACTTGCAGGGAGCACTCACCTCCTGAAAGCGTCCTCTGTGCAGCCAGCATCTGAAAGGGAAAGGTCACAGCAGGAAGGGACATTTTTTTCTCTGTAACCCTATTGGCTTGCCAAGCTCCTAGAATCAGCAGTTAGGCCAAGTCCATGTTTCCTAAGACCAAACTGGAAATTTATATCTTTCTCAGCCCAAGTGGAGTCTACCTGCAATCTCTAACATTTAAAATTGGGTAGTAGGTGGCATAGAACAGCACAAGGAGATATAGAAAGGACATGGAACACACATGCATACATGTGCATGCACAAAAGCACATGTAAATGCACACATGCACACCAAAATATACATGCACGTGCAAACATACATATATGCATATATGTGACATGTGTGTACCCACGTATACATGGACACGTGTGTACACACATGCACTGATACTACTCCCCATTTCCACACACTGCAGAGCCCACCTAGCCCTTCCCCCTCACCCTCACCAGAGGGCTACACAGAGCCACAGAGAGAGCAAGTCCACACAACAAAAATGATTAATTCAAGGAGGGACAAAGGCTCTCTAAAAACTCACATCTCACCTGCCCCACGATCATCAGCTTTAAAAATGGAAACTGGGCAACGGTTATTGGTGGTGGTGGTTTTCAGTGGTGACAGCGTTAAGTAACAGAAACATATATTACAGTTTCCTGGCACCAAAACATAATCTGAGGAACACAGAGGTGATGGTTAAATGTGATTGGCAGCCAGGGAGCCTAAGTTTCAAAAACAACTTTTTAACAATTGAGGAAGTCTCTCAGTTGATAGAGAGCCTGAGTTCCATCCCCAGCACTGCATAAACCTAGCATGGCAGGCACATCCCTATAATTTCTGTCCTTGGGAGGTGGAGGCAAGAGGATCAGGAGTTCAGGATGAGCTTGAGCCACATTAGCCAGCCTGGGCCACGTGAGATCGAATCTTATTAAAAAAAAATTTAGTCACTTGTTTTAAACAACAAATATTCTTTGTGTGCTTACGGAAGGCCAAGTGGAAATGGCGCTGATGCGGGCGCCGCTTCTGCCTTGCTAACAGGGACAAAGGATGCACAACCTTATGGATAAAAATAAACAATACTTAAGATAAATAGAGACAGACGAAAGGGAAGGGTGACCACTCTCTGGTCCTTGGAGGGGAGCACAGTCTCATTTGAGGACTTGAAACTGATGCTAAAGTCTAACCTACAGGAGAATCCAAGCTTTGGGAGGAGCAGGAGCGAAGGCAAGGAGCGAAGGCTGGGAGAGACCTGGGCGGGTCATCTTGGCCAGTCCTTCCCCAGGGCACCAGGAGAGGCCCCTCATCTGAGCGCGTTATCATTGCTTTCAGAGGTAGCACCATCAGAATTTCTTCCCTGCCTGAGTCTCTTTTACTCGAGTTCCTTTCTCTCTTTCCCTCTTTGCCTCCCAGCACAGCGCACACAGGCACAGAGTGAAGGGGCTTCCCAGAGAAAATGAAGTCTTTTCTTCAAGATCTTAGGACCACCCGTAAGCCGGGCACATGACCAAAACCCCCGAGAGGAATGTGTGAGTCGGAGGCCCCAGTGGCTGGGTAGACATGCCACCGAGTCCAAGATAAAAGTATCTGAGATCTGCTCTGCCTTGTTTGTTTTCTCCTTCCTCAGTTCTGTATGAACCACACTGGTTACTAATGTGCTTTTTTTAAAAAATACATTTAGAGTCTGAGAGGTGAGAAACATATCCCGGTGGCTGACAAAAAGCATGACTTTTCGTTCTATCAGCAACACTTTCCCCATCCTCCATCTGAGCCAGCGCCAGCCTGTGCAGTCTTCCCTTCCCTGTATGTTGTGCGAACATTCAAAAGTTGGACAACAAGGCTTTAATTCAACTTGATCATCTTCTCAAAAGGAAAAATTAGAAGAGTTTTTTTTTTTTTTGTAAAGACAAAAAGAAAAAAAAGTGGGGGGGAAGAACAAAAGTTGGGAGAGGCCAGACTCAATGGATATGATCTGAATGCATATTTGTGTTACAACCAATACAACCAGCATCAGAGAGGGACCAAGATCAAATAAACGGTGGACCCTGACAAAGGGAAGAATGGATGGTATTGGAGCCATCTGCTCTGGAGGACACCCAAATCTGTCTGAATCCGAGAGGCCAGACTACCAGCTATTCTAAGACGCCCCATTCCAAGAGTGCCCGACGCGGGGCTGCACAATCAGTTTCTCTCACCATCACTTTGGCTGCAAGTTTTTTGTGCAATTAAGTAATTTATTCCTTTCTTCAGCCTCCTGATTCTAATGAAGCCGAGCCACAAACAAGCCTCAGTTGTTCCTATTCAAGGAGCCTGATTGCATCTGGCCGTGATTGCTGAAAACCCTGAAGAGGAAGCAGGGAAGGGAAGCATATTGTTTGGGGGGTAATAGGTGAAGACCTGCCTCTCTTGACCTATAATACATTAGTGTCACCGAACATTTGGCAGCCTTCAGATGATTAGCAATGAAGATGAATCAAGCAAAAAAGAGGTAGGAATCTGCCTCCCCTGAATCACCAGCACTGCATACATTTGCATGCTGATTAGCTGTTCTTTTGTCTGTGTTCCTAATTATTGTGACACGTTATGTCTTCATCATGAAGATTCTGATCTGTCTTGTTCAAAATGCATGTGGAAAAAAGTGCTGTTTATTGATTCAACATGTAACTTTTATTTCTATGTTTGCTTTAATTAAATACATATTTGATTGCCTCTGCCTGCTGTCTTTTTTTTTCTACTTTTTTTTTTTTTGCTCTTATTTATTTCATCTTGTTGACAAACACACAGGTAACCTTCCTTTATCAGGCTCCGAGCATTTGGGGCACGCTGCCTCTCTTGCTCAGCTTCCCTTTCTCTCCATCTCAGGGGTGTTCATTTTCATTTCCTTGAGGAGGAGGAGGAGAAAATGGGGAAAGTGAAGAAGCCAAGGTTTTGGTGACTGTGGAGGGATGGGGACGGACAGCCTGGGGCTCCAACCTGAACAAGAGCAGGCAGGCTCTTGGTGCCTCGAGAGAAGGGCTTTTCAGGGGAACCCAGGCAGCAGAAGGGGGTTAAAAATAACATGGCCCTGTGAACACAGGAGGCTCTCTGTCATCCCCAGTTGTCTTCACACTTTATTGCAGACGGGGGTCTGTGAACTGGGCTATGAGCATGCCTGTGGCCTGGGTCAGGCCTCCAGGTCTCTGCTGAAAATCCGGGTAGACAGTCAGGCTGTTTGCCCGAAGCTGGACTTATGTCTATTTAGCCCCTCTTTCGAGAAAGGGAAGCTGAAAAGGAAAAACATCGGACCTCACACATTCCCCAAGCAAAGCAATCAGGAAGCCAATACCTCTAGGGACTGGGGGTAGGAGACAAAGAACTCTGGAAGGGTGAGCATGGGGGAGCATGTACCCCACTGTCTGCTGTGCCCTCTAAAAGATGGGATTCTTCCTTTGCTAGGAAGGGCAACGGAGAGAGAGCAGAAAAGGAACAGAAAGGTTTTGTTTCCTGTTCCAGCCAGGACCAGTCCTAGTCCTGATGTCCTCCCAGCCTCCAGCCAGGAACATGCTACACAGCTGTAAGGAACACAAAGCTCATTGGTGAATCCAATCAGGACCCTTAGAGAGGAAAAGAGCACCACAGAGGAGGAGCGGATGCAGGAGTAATTGAGAGCCAAGGACCCATGCATGCCCAGAAAGCAAGCCCAGCCCAACAGAATGCAAATGGCTCCTCGCTGAAGAGGCATAATGCCCACGCTCTTCCTCTTAATGGGCAATGATTGGCTGGAAATGTAATCAACGGCTCTGCCCCCAACATCTATCCCTACGGGGAGGGATGACGGGATCCATATTCATGAGAACATGGGCCTGCAATGTGCTCTGGGTGCCGGGGGCGGGGATGGCCTAGAGGAGCTCAAGGTCCTTGGAGAGCAATAATGAGACACCAAGCACAGAGCACAGGTGCTGGCAGAGCCCCTGGCCCGCCCAGCCCTTCCCTTCCCTAGCAGACCCCCAGGTGGCCATGCATCCCTGAACCTGGGGCCAAAGAGAACTCAAATGCAGTGAACCCATGCTCTGTGCATGTGTGTGTGGGTGCCCCACACTTTGCCTCCTCCTTGAAGTGAGTGTACTGGACCCGGCCCACCCACAGCACGGCACAGTCAGCAAGAGCAGGTACAGCCAAGATGGCAGCCAAGGGCACAGGTATCACAGAGGCCCTTTGAAACTAATCTTAGAACCACATGCTGAGTTGACCAAACTGTTTGCTCTGCAAAGACAGCTGGCCTGACCTTGCTGGCCTGACGTCTAATTGGTTTGCTCATGTTGCCAGCCTTACCGCACACTTCCAGGAGATCAAGGATTGTCTTCATTCTAAGATCCTGTCCTCATTGTTGCTTAGTTACTTAAATGTCCCAGCCATAAGAAAATGAAAAGAATTGTCCAATGTCCATTCTTAGCAACATTAAAAGCCAGAAACCTTCCAGTCTGCTTAACAGATAAAAATCCATGACCTGTAACTTCCTCTAAGAAGTGTCACCGTACACCATTCCCTTTGCACTGCACAATTCTTGGGTCTAATTTCTCATAGTGATTGTCTTCCAGTTCCTTCCAAACAAAATGCATGTTCCCAAGGGAAAAGACCACACATACATGCACACTGTGATTGTATTGAATTAGGGGTTTTAGACACCCTGGGCAGGAAGCCCAGACTGAACTTATATCCTGAGCCCCAGGTCTGAGGCTCTTCCATACACAACACAGGCAGTTCACTCAAACCCAAGAGTCAAAGACGCTAAATGAAGGAATGTAAGAATCAACAGATAAAGTTGACTAAAAACCACCTTATAGGGAAGTTTCAGAGTAAGGAAAGATTGATCCGGCAGTGCTGAGGAGAAGCCAAGCATTGACTCAGATCTATACAATGTACAAAGCCAAGCAGTAGCCCCACTGTAGACGAGAGACTGGGAGGACTCAGATGTGTCCATACATCTGCTGGCATAGTGTACTACCCCAGAAGGAGGCTGCTCACACCGGGAAGCGGATGCACAGTCGGGGGAGGCCCTATGGGAGATTCAAACCTCCCTCCCAGTGAACCAAAATCTGCCCTTGAAACAAAGAAACAAACAAAAATGTCTTTTTTTAAACAATGTTAATGCCAACAAGTTCTCATTGGGCCCAGAACAAAAGGGATGGAGGAAAGAGAGACAGTGGGCTGGTGGCGTCTGTGATTCCTGGCATGGGAAACAGACCCTAAGTCAGCACAAGCAATTATGAGAAGGCCACCTGTGTGTGCCACGGGTCCAGTGACTACCAGTCAAAATTGAGTCAAGGTGTTCAGGTGGCCTGTGGAAGCAGAAAGATTATGGAAATGGATTCACCAGCTCCAGAAAGATTTCAACCTGTTGACAATTTGATTTTAAGACACTGACTGTGGGTCTTAAGCCACTAAGTTTGTACCAAATTTTTATACAGACACTAAGAAGCTAACACATCTCCAGCCTCAGGGTATCACACAGCTGTGCCTCTCTCCACAAGGCCCCCTTCCTCAACAGCTGTCTGCCCGACTAGTCTAGCTGGCTCTTCTGTTGTTGCAGCAAACTTTGACAAGAAGAAACCTGGGGAAGGAAAGGGTTATTTGACTTACCCTTCGGTGCCACACTCTGTCACCAGGGAAACCAGGGCAGGCACTCAAGCAGGAACCGGGAGGTAGGAACTAAAGCAGAGACCATGGCAGGACGCTCTTTTCTGGCTTGCTCTCCGGCATGCATTCAGCTGCTTTCCTTCAGGCCACCTATCTAGGGTTGGCACCACCCACCCCCAGTGGGTTAAGCCTTCTTACATCAATTAGCAATCAAGAAAATGCCCACGGAGAAGCCCACGGGCCAATCTGATGGAGGCAACGCTTCAACTGAGTGTCTCTCTTCCCAGGGAAGTTGGCAGGCAGGAGCAGCCATCACTCCTACCTCCTCGTGTCTTTGGCACTTGGAGTGACTTTTCCTTCAGCATCTGTTTAAAACTATGACCTAGGGCTTGAAAGATTTCTCAGTGGTTAAGAGCACTTTCTGCTCTTTCAGGGGACCCCAGTTCAGTTTCTAGCACCCATGTCAGGCAGCTGCCTCTAACTCCAACTCTGGGATGTCAGATGCCTATACCTGCTTCTGGTCTCTAGGGGTGCACACACACAATAGTATATACTCACACACACACATACACACACACACACACGAATACATTATAAATAAATAATCACTATAATAAAGTAAAACTGGAATCCTCTTCTGCTGTGTCCTCTTTATTGTTCTGGTATCTAATTTGCCTGACATATCTACTTATCTCTATTTCCCATCGCCAGGAAAATGTCCACTTCATTACGCCCAGGGCTCGCCTATTTTACCTAAATTACCAAACCCACATCTAGTGCATGCCGTGTGCCAGGTGGATGATCACTCTCGTCCAGTCATTCCCTGTTCCTTGACTTGGATGTTTCTCCTAGGCAGGGCTCACAGCTACAGTCCCACGGGTGGCGATGACAGGTAGGAGGGGAAATAAAAGGTGAAGACAGTAGAGCATGCTAACTCAGCTAACCACAGACGTCCTCCACACACGCCCCTCCGGGGGCTCTCCAACATGCCAGGTGAACAGTGCCGATTTCTTACTGAGGGCGTAGATTATTGAGGACCGGAGGGGGATATTTACCAGTGACTGCAAACCAGTATCATCCCAAGAGTGACAAGGGACTTCAGGTCACCACCCTCTGCAAAGAAATGCCTGAAGCATCAAAGGCAGTGGGCAGTCAGGAGTATGTACTTGGGATGTGCATGTGTGTGCAAGCTATGTGTGTATGCACGTGTGTGTGCATGCTATGCGTGTATGCACATGTGTGTGCATGCTATGCGTGTATGCACATGTGTGTGCATGCTATGTGTGTATGCACATGTGTGTGCATGCTATGTGTGTATGCACATGTGTGTGCATGCTGTGTGTGTATATGTGTGGGGATGGGGGTATGTGTAAGGAGGTGTACATGTCTGTATGCATCTATGTGTTCAGGTGCATATGTACACATGTGCACATGTGTAGAGTGATGTGCATGTTTGTATGCACCTATGTGTCCAGGTACATATGTACATGTGTGCACACACATGTGGTAATCCATCTACCTTGTTTTTGAAGCAGGCCCTCTTCTCTGGAATCAGGAGCTCATCTTTTGGGCTTGGCTGGCTGACCAGTGAGTCCCAGGGATCCTCCTGTCTTTACTTCCCTGTTCTAGGGTTGCAAGCATGTGACATCATCACGCTCAGCATTTAACATCAGTTTAAACTCAGTTCCTCACACATGCAAGGCAGCGCCTTACAGACTGCACTGTCTTCTCACAGGCACTATATATATATCAAATCCACTGTCACCCACTGATGTGGAGAAAGAGGTCACAAGTTTGGAAAAATGGAAAACTCCCCTAAACTCTTACACTTCTGCTCTGGAGCCAGCCTCAGGTCCTGCTCTCTTCCTCAGAGTTCCAAGAAGCATGGAATAGTAGCAAAAGTCAGAGCAGGACAGGGGCCACAGGTGAAGGGATTGATCAGGGGCACCAAGAAAGGGCGTGTCTAACCTCTTGCTCCCCAAAGACCAACTCAGAGAGCGCTGAGGCCCTGCAGCACTGGCTCCCCAGGAGAAGCGTAGTCACTCACCACGGGTCTCCTGGGAAAGACGTTTCTGAGACATCTCCACTTGAGGGCCTGAAGTCCCTGAGGAGAAAGCAAAGGAAACCCTTTGAAGACCACGTGACCGGTGGGACTGCCTTTGTTTTGTTTGCGTTGCAATCTCAGTAGCAGAGCTAGTCAACAAGCAAACACTCGAAGAGACCCAGCGAGGTGTAGACAGATTTGCACAGGGCAGACAACTGTACATTCCGTTTATTTACCTCTTCTAACAAACCGATACCTGGGGTGACATTTATTAATAAACGGCGTTACCAGGTGCCTGATACGTGGCTCACAGAAATTAATTACCCAGCCCATGGTAAAATCCTAACAAGCCCACAGTGCTGTAACATTTGTGCTAATTGAAAACGAGATAAGTGCTGCGGGGACAATTTGCATTCAATGCGGTATATTAATCACCTTCAGTTCTTTCGTGATAAACACACCTGACTGAGTCACTCTCGCAATTTACCTGGTAATAGAGTCATAAGCAGAGTCCCTCGGGGCCAAGTGAAGGCGCAGAGCTGTGGGCAAGATGGAGGCCTTGGCTCTTCTGAGCCCCTCCAGCAAGTTAGTTCAGGCTCCTCTTCCCTTACGGTGTCCCCAGGGAAGTGGAGACGAGACCCTGTCACAACACTGAACTCCCAGCCTTCAACGGAACCCTTCCTTTCCTACCACGCCAATTGTTCTAGATGTTCAGAGAACAGTATGTCAGGAGGGCTGTATCTCAGCCCAACAATGACTCTCGTGTTCACTGAGTACGCCGTCTTCAAGGAAAGACGTACTGGCTGGCCATTGCTCCACACTGCCCACACACCGACTCAATGGAAAGGGAATGAAGCCTGCACGGCAAGGGGGCCGGTCTAGATTTTTAAATCTTGGGGATTCGCAGCAGATTCATGCCTGGAGGGAGGGTTCGAAAGACACCTCCCGTATGAGATACAGACCAAGGGCCACCTGGAAGGAAACACCTGGCTTTCAAGATGGAAGGAAGGAGACATGGAGTCACTATAGGTGGGAGTTCCCCGGCCATGCCATGCCTGGGTACCCACATTGTGTCTGCCTTTCCTTCAACTTCCTGGTAGTGTGTTCTCCTTGGCGTCACACACCAAACAGCCAGGGCAGCCGCTGTGAACTCAGTTTGCTGGGGCTGTTGAGCGGCACCTAGGGGCCTTACTCCCATCCTGAATGTTAACTCTTCTCAGCTGACTTCCTTGCTCATTCTGTCTTAGTTTCTCTTGCTGCCATGAAGCACCATGACCTGCAGCAACTTGGAGAGGAAAGGGTTTATTTCTCTTACTCTTCCATATCATTGTTCATCATCCAAGGAAGTCGGGGCAGGAACCTGGAGGCAGGAGCTGCTGCAGAGGCCATGGAGGGGAGCCACTTACTGACTTGCTCTTCATGTCTTGCTCAGCCTGCTTTCTTGTAGAACTGAGGACCACTAGCCCAGGGATGATCCCACCCACAATGGGCTGGGCCCTCCCCCATTAATCTGTACTTAAGAAAATGCCTTGTACACTTGTGTACAGCCAGATCTTATGGAGGCATTTTCTCAGCTGAGGTTACCTCCTTTTAAATGACTTTAGCTTGTCTCAAGTTGACATAAAACTAGCCAATACAGCCCCCTTCACCAGCTCACACAGATGCTCCAAGACCACATCATCCCCACGCTTGCTTCAGACTGACATTGGTCCCAACCTACAGCCTGCTCTCTTGGCTGTTTACTGGAGAAGCATCTGTGGCTTCTCTCTAGTTAGCACCAAGCCTGTGCTTGCAGATCCTCGCCTGTCCCCTCTGCCCAGCCAGGCTCCTGGGGCAGAGTCCCACACTCAGTATTTGTTGAACTGTTACAGAGTTTGTGACCCCTAGGAAAAGACCAAAGACTCAGTCCAGCCAACAATTAAAGGGTTTATTGATTAGCTGCTAGCAGGATGGCAGCCTTAAAGCCCAGCACAGGCATGTTGTGAGAGGAGTGCAGGGAAGGGCTTTTAATGGAAAAACCACAAGAAGACCTTCAATATCTAAACCAAAACGGTTCTGTTCTGCCAAGTTAAGTGGTTAAGGGAACTCAAAACAATTTTTGGGTGTCTGTATAAGCAAGTTACAGAAGCCAAAAAAGCAGTTAGTCCTATCATAACAAGTGAATAGTCACAGCTGGACACTTTTGTGGAGGGGATCACTGAGTCAGGGGTACTGGAAACTCACCTTTTAGAGACTGGAGTCACAGACGAACAGCTAGTGAGTACCAAAATGGATACCTAGCATAAAATGGAGCTTCTTTAGCCATCAGGGCATGAATACAAACTTACTATAATCCTGCAAAATAGACAAACCAAAACTCGAGTTATGACCCAGTCCAAGCAGGGTGTAGATCCTGTCCTCAAATGAACAAGCTTTCAGGGGGCCCCAGCTCCACGCATAGCGCTCAGAACAGCTGGGGCCCCTTTGAGACAATTACGACCATGAAATCCTATCCACCTGCTAGAGGGAGGTTCAGCCTGCTTCCACACCTTCCAGGAGCCCAAGGGAAGGGGACCGGGTATACCTGCAGGACAGAGAGACTAGGAGGGGGAAGCAGCAACTCCTCGTGCTGAGAGGACCTTCTGAGCACAGCCACCTCTGCGTGTTGAACTGCAGAATTTCCATAGGGAAGTGGCTCCCAGCCGATAAGGTATCCCATGGGCATCAGAAAGAACTCCTTTCTCAAGCTCGTGTATCCCCCATGGCTGGAGCAGGATGTGTCTCCAGCTTCAATCAGCTCCTAAGGCAAAGGCCCCATGACCTGTACAACAGCCCCGGGTGGCCCTCCTTGGGGTATGCCAGGTTGGGATTGTTCCCTCCTACAGCCCTTCATGGTAAAGTGAACCCTAGTAAAGATCACCTGTGGAGACACACAGGATATTGTACCCACTCTCAGATCTAAATCCCCTGGAGCACGCCACATGGTCACTTCCACCCACACTAGATGCTACAGAGTCACTGCCACCAGCTGCAGGTGCCGTCAGTTCTCCTACCAGGCTCTGCTTCCGTATGACACACGATAAGGAAGCTCATGCTCTCCTGAGGAGAACAATGAGCTTGCTCTGCATTCTGGGAAAAAGAACTGAACTGCTAATCTACAATGTCCTACTTCATATAAACTGAATGTTTGTGCCACCCAAAGTCATTTGCGGGAACCCCAGGATCCAATCTCAACAGGGGCTTTAGGGGAAAATTCAAGTTAAATGGGGTCCTGGGGCAGAGCCCTGACCCACCAGGACTGGTGTCCTTAGAAGATCCATACCCTTTATCCCTCTTTTGTGATAACTATGAGAAGACACTCAAAGAAACTGTCAGAGAGAGAGAGAGAGAGCTAAGAATGATAAAACACGTTCGTCTTGGATTTCTAGCTTCCAGATTTCGAAAGACATTTTCCATTATTTAAGCCACACAGTCGCAAGCATTTTGTTACAGCAACCCAAGACCACCGAGAGTATCTTCAGCATCATGGTACTTCACTCCCTTGAAAATGGGCCGCTCCAAAAGATGGGTGCACAACAAGGCAAGTAAGTCAGGGCCAGAAGAAGAAGAAAGATGAGCAATGGACTAGAGAAAGCTTTCTCCAAAAAGCTCAGAGTGAGAACCCACTATTTAAATGTACCTAGATCATCAGTGATACACGTCTTTCAGTATAACTGATACACTCTCAGCTCAGGAGCCAGGTTTGTCCCGTCGATCACAAGGTAGATTTGGTCACACCTCTGCCCTCCCTTCCCAAGCAGGTAATCTTCCTCAGAAGCAAATGCCCAGTGCACAGAAGGCAATGCAGCCAGAGCCCTCTCTGACTTTATCCCCAGTTCCCTCCTGATTCACTCCGCCCCAGTCAAACTGGTTTTGTGTATCTCCTCAGGTCACACAGAGCACAGACCTTCCTCAGGGCCTTGGCCTTCAGTGCTCCTTGAGCTTAAAGGCCCTATCCTCATTTCCCGTCTGTCTCTACTCAACTGTTATGTTACCATCCAGGTCTTCCCTAATCATTCCCTATCAGTACAGTAGCCCATCCCCTCTCTCTTTATAGTTTCTTTCTCTCTCTCTCTCTCTCTCTCTCTCTCTCTCTCTCTCTCTCTCTCTCCCCACCCTATCTACTACACCTGCTTTCTCTCCTTCACAACTCAAACTCTGTAGAATTTGCCTCTCTCTGGAAACAAAAGCTACATCACCCTGAGGCTATGGTTCGGTGTGTTAAGTGCCTGCTGTGCAAGAAGGAGGACCTGAGTTCTGTTCTTCATCATCCCCTTCCCACCCCACCCCACCCCCACCCCAAATAAAGCAGGGCATGGCAATGCACATTCCTGAAAAACAGCCCTAGGAGTCAGAAAAAAAAGCTAGTCTCACCAACTGGTGAGCTCCAGGGTCAGTGAGAAACTGTCTAAAAATAAGGTAGAGGGTAGTAGAGGCAGACATCCAAAGATCCAGCAATGTCAA
>NC_022013.1:76824272-76827544 GCF_000317375.1 Microtus ochrogaster
CCCACCCCACCCCACTCCCACCCCAAATAAAGCAGGGCATGGCAATGCACATTCCTGAAAACCAACCCTAGAAGTCAGGAAAAAAAGCTAGTCTCGCCAACTGGTGAGCTCCAGGGTCAGTGAGAAACTGTCTAAAAATAAGGTAGAGGGTAGTAGAGGCTGACATCCAAAGATCCAGCAGTGTCAACCTTTGACCTACACACACACACACACACACACACACACACACACGTTTCACCTGAGTAGGAGCATCATGTTCTCTTTCATATCCCCATCAATTTCATCAGTGCCTGGAGCATAAGACACTCAATAAGTATTCCTGAAATAAATGAAAACATTCCATGATTAGCACGTCGTAGACTGAGTCGTGATGTGGTCGCACGGTGCTGGAAGCTGTTCATCTACGGCATCTACAGGAAGTTAGAGAGGGCGCTAAAGGCCCCACACACCAGACACAGGGCTGTAGTCAGCCTCCATGTTTGGCTCTCATATTAATTCTATTTTACAGGCAAGAAGGCTGAGGGGCTTAGACAAGCCCCCAGGGACAGAAAGACGCGATGTGGGTCAGGGTGTGGGCCCAGGCCCGTCTCCTTCCAAGATCATGCTCCTCGCCACTCTGAATGCTGACACAGACCTGGAAATCACACGAGAGCCAAATGCATCTAAACTAAACCTTACCTGACACGTTTGCCATTTAAAGGAACCTGCAGAGTGAGGTGTGTAACTCAGCTGGCAGAATGTGCTTGCCTGGAATGCCCAAAGCCTTGGGGAAGTGCCCAGCACTGCTAAAGCCAGGCATCAGGGCACACGCCTCCTCTAATCCCTGCACTTGGAGAGCGGAGGCGTGAAGATCAAAACTTCAAGGTCATCTTCAGCTACATAGCAAGTTCAAGGTCGGTCAGAACTAGATGAGAATCTGCCTCAAAAAGAAAATTGTATGTGTGTGTATGTGAGGGAGGGAGAGAGGAAAGGGCACATCATCTGAATCTTAACAAAAATAATGCTTTTCAGTAACTATCCCTCCCATGTATCTGTTTGTGATCAATACAAACCCCACACTTCAAAAGACATGCTATACTTGGCTTTATGATAAAGTATGTGATATTCTGATGACTCTCTGTGTGAGTTACTTTCCTCGCTGATGTGTTAAGATGCCAGACAGTAGTGACTTAAGAGGACGAGAGGGCATCACAGTCCACTGTGCTGAGATGGCATGGTAACTGATCTATGGTAACAGTTCTACCTGTGAAGGCGGGAGCTTTGCGTGTGTCTTGTCTGGGTCTCTGTGGCCCAGAAGCATAGAAGGTGCTGGGAACAGGGCCAGGGTTTAACTTCAGACCCAGCCTCACCGCCCCACCCCATGACAAACCTTAGCCAGCCCTGCCTCCTGCCTCAAAGGAGGCACCAGAAGCTGGAGATGCAGTGTGCAAAGACGTGAGTGAGTCTGCAGGGCACAGTTCACACTCAAACCAAGACTCAAGCTAATGTTGCTCAAGCTAGTAAAAAATAGACTTATGGCCCCAAATCATAACAGTGGACGAACTCACCATCATGAGTCTGATAAACAGCCCATCTGACTTGCCCAGCCTTAATACATGGGAAGTGCTTATCTTACTGGAACTTGATATGCCATGTTTTATTGATCATCATAGGAGACCTGCCCTTTCCTGGATGGAGATGGAAGATGAGGGGATTGAGGATTGGGAGAGGGAAAGAGGGAGGGTAGGGGTGCTGCAGCTGAGATGTAAAATAAATAGATGAATTTTTTTTAAAAAATCCATCTGAGATTAAACTTTTACCAAAAAGACACATGAAGCTACAAGGGCTAAAATGAAGATTTAGTGTTGTTGAAAATTATCATCATTACATTCTTTGAAAAACAAACAAAAAATCACGTTTTCCCCAGGCAGCTCAGCATTTTATCACAGCATTTAAAATCATTGTGATTGAAAATATAGAATAGCATAAGGGTTCTCTGACTCTGCCGAGGCTCCTGGCTAAATTGCTGGACTCAAACAGCAATTACACAGCATACATTTTAAGATCCATACTTGTTCCTACACCTCGCAGGAGTGGTGGGAGAAGCTGAGCAGGGGGCCCGAAGGCTGTTCCATCCAACTCTTGACTAAACTTGAGTATCACTCAGAACTGAGATTTTCAAAAACCCTTTCTATTCCTTGGTGCCCATTTCAAGCTATTCAAAATAAAAATTACTGAACTGAAGGTCATGTTATTCCACTCACCTCATTTGGGGCAATTCATATAGCATGGGCAGCAGTCACTGGGACTGTATCCATCCCACACCCCATCGAAATATTTCCCTATCTGTTAATGAAGAAAAAAATGGTGTAATAAAAAAATGTTCTAAAGCTTCTACAGTCAAAAAAGTTGGTTAAAATAAGTTTTGCTGGATGGTAAGATCCTGTTGCTGAAGACACCTCGTGCTTTGGTTGCAAGACAGAGAAATCAAGCTCAAATTGAACTGTAAGCTTACTGCTGCCAGTTTCCATGGCTCAAATCGAAATGTAAGCTCCATGCTGCAGCCAGCGTTCACAGCCTTCACAACAATGGGAAATGATAATGCAGACTGTGAGGGGAGAACAGATATCTGCAGTTTTACCCAGCTTGGACCCAGCAAACTATGCTGACAGGCAAGGTGTGACCCCGGTGCAATGGTGGTACAATAGTTAGGGAGGTAACCAACAGTTTCCTGGTCATATCTGAGGCCAGCATCACAGTAGCGAATTCAGGCCTGGTTTCACACACCTGATCAGAAACCTGTGGATTTGCCGGTCGGTGGTGGCGCACGCCTTTAATCCCAGCACTCGGGAGGCAGAGGCAGGCGGATCTCTGTGAGTTCGAGACCAGCCTGGTCTACAAGAGCTAGTTCCAGGACAGGCTCCAAAGCCACAGAGAAACCCTGTCTCGAAAAACCAAAAAAAAAAAAAAAAAAAAGAAACCTGTGGGTTAGAAAGCCATGGGGCTAATGGGGGAGCAGCCACTATTACTTGAATAAATAAATACATTGAGCCCACCCAACTGCCTTCTAAGTATTTACGTTTATACCCATAGAGTTGTGTTGTTGCCAGCCTTACTCAGAGAAGCGTGCCCATTGCAAGGGTCAGGTGACACTGCAATGGCTCACAATTGGTCAAAGTGCTGAGAATAAGCGATTGTTGAATGCTCAGCTCTCTGAGTAATGGGGCAGCTGCATCACCCCCTTGATAAGGGCTAAGAAACCATCACAGAAAAGGGGCAAAAAGAATGCAAGA
>NC_022013.1:76828161-76842378 GCF_000317375.1 Microtus ochrogaster
TAGCTGCACACAACTAAGCCTTTCCACACTCTGTCATGGATGGCAGGAGGGTCCATGAGGCCCGCTTCTCCCTGAGGCCTTATACACAAATTATTGGTTGCTGGGGGAGGATGAAACATCTTCAGTGGTGTAGTCACTGGTAGGGTGTCCACGCTTCAGCAAATGACCCATCACCCAAACAAGCTTACTTACATTTGTGGCCCTAATTTTTTTCAAACACACATACACATGCACATACCTACAAATGAAGTGGGGGGGGGGAGATTAGCTAGGAAGGAAAAGGGTAACCAGTGGAGTAAGAGGAGACAAGAGAAAATAAAAATGAAAATACATTATACACATCGAAGTTTTGTAATAAAACTCATTGTGTATAATTGATAGATGTTGACAAAAGTTTATTTAAAATGTGTTTTGTATAAAGAAGGGCAGCAAGATTTCTTGGGCCCTTGACATGTTAGCAGAGGGAAGGATGGCCAGCAGCTGCAGTGTCCTGTTGCAACAGTCCAAGAGTAAGAAGATCGTGTGCCGCAACCCACGAGGGCAAACACCACACCTGCTCGTCAGCTTTGCATCTCTGTGACAACATACCTGAATTGCCCCACTTGGATGGGCAAAGCTGTACTACAGCTCACAGCTTCCAAGTTTCAGCTTCAAGGTTGCAGTGGGCCCTGTTGTTTGGGCAGTTGCTGTAAGACAGGACACTGTGATGAGAGGAAGCTGCTCACCTCATGGCAGTCAGGAAGCAAGGGAGAGAGGAAGGGGCTGGGGTCCAATGTTGTCGTCAAGGGCCTAACTTCCTTCCACTGGTCCCTACCACTTCCAATAGCACCAATGGATTGAGACCAAGCCTGGAACAAAGGGCCTTTGGGGATCTGAGCTATAAGCAATAATTTAAGATCCAATGATAATAGGATCCAATTGAAATAGGAATTTCCATAAGATAGAAAAAGGATGTTGGATGCTTTCTTCATAAAGAAATGGCAATCATTTGAGGAGATGGATAGATTTAACTTGATTTAAACAGTACACTGCATATATATGTATCAAAGCATCCTATCACCCCATTTATATACACATTTTTATATTCCTGCATATCAGTTAAAATGTTTACATTTTTTTGAGACAGGGCTCACTATATAGCCCTGAATGGCCTGAAACTCACTATATAAACCAGATTGGACTTGAATTCAGAGATCTGTCTGTTTCCAAATAATGGGATCAAAGATTTGTGCTACCACAAACAGACCAATTTAATTTTTTTTAAAGAGAGAAACAGGGCTGGAAGTATAGCACAGGGATTGTAGTGGTTTGAAAGAAAATGGCCCCCAAAGGGAGTAGCACTATTAAGAATTGTGCCCCTGTTGGAGTAGGTGTAGTCTTATTGGAAAAAGTGTGGCACCATGGAGGAGGGCTTTGGGGTCTTATATGCTCAAGCCATACCCAGTGAGACAGACCACTTCCTGTTGTCTGTGAGCCAAGATGTAAGGACTCTCAGCTCCTGCTTCAGCACCATGTCTGCCTGCACACCACCATATCCCATCTGAAGACATAAGACTGAACATCTGAAAATGTAACCACCCTACTGAAATGTTTTCCTTTAAAAGAGCTGCCGTGGTCACAGTGTCTCTTCACAGGTGTCTCTTCACAGCAACAGGAGCCCCTAAGACAGGGGTTAAAGTGCCAAACAATTGTGGTGACCAAAGTTCAAAAACCCAGAACCCACATAAATGCCAAGTGGTGGTGGCAGCCCTCTTGTAAGACCACTATTGAGGTGGGGATAAGGATGCCCCAGAGCAAGCTGGCTGTCCCCAAATGGTCATCCTAGTGATCTCTGTGTTCAACTGAGAGACCCTGCTTCAATAAATAAGGTAGAAAAAAAATCAAGGAAGCCTCCTTATGTCAGCCTTGGGACCTCCGTATCCACACACACACACATACACACACACACGTTCTATTGCACCTGCACATACACATATGGCCATGTACACAACACACCCATGCATATATGTATGCACACCACATACATATTTATGGAGGAGAGGAGAAAAACACATTAGACAGCATCTTAAGTTCCAGGACAGGAATTCCTGGAACAGGACACAGGATGCTGTTATTAAAGAAAACCCTAAGAACTCTTCAAAGTCAAGAGTTCCCCAAATGCTCCAAGCCTCAGAAAACTTCAGTTTACTGGGTAGGGGTTGGATTAACCACCCCAAAATATACTGATGTTTTCACTTCTGCTGTGAGTGAACACAACCTGATTTGGACACCAGGTCTTCACTGATGTGATCAAGTGTTGGTGTCTTAGGATCTGCCCATAATCTGTGTCTAGGGTTACTTACAAAGAGAAGCCTTGTGAAAACAGAGACACCCAGAGCAGCCCACAGGACCACAGAGGCAGAACATGGCTTGAAGAGGCAGTGCTACCACCAGAAACTGGGACAGAGAAGACAGGCAACTCACCAGAGTGTTGGAAAGAGGGCAGAAAGAGCTGACACCTTGACTTTGAACTTCCAGAGTCCAGGGCTGAGCAAAAGAGTGAGTGTCACTGTCCAATGGTGTGGGACAATTCTGTATTTTGTCAATTATATTTTAAATAAACACTGATTGGCCAGTAGCCAGGCAGGAAATATAGGCAGGACAACCAGACAGGAAGTAGAGGCAGGGCAATGAGAACAGGAGAATTCTGGGAAGAAGAAAGCCCATTCCTCTGCAGTCCTGCCCAGACATGAAGAAGGAAGATGTAACTGCCTCACTGAAAAAGGTACCAAGCCATGTGGCTAACACAGATAAGAATAATGGGTTAATATAAGTTATAAGAGTTAATAAGAAGCCTGAACTAATGGGCCAATCAGCTTATGATTAATGTAGACCTCTGTGTGATTTCTTTGGGACTTAACAACTGCGGGAACTGAGCAGGACAGAAACCTCAGACAACACCTTTTGGTCAGCACTCTGGCAGGCCAACAGGAGTGAATTCAAATGGGGTACATGATACATCAGTGTATAGCTACAGAACAGATACCATGCAACACACATACACACACCATACACACACACACACACACACACATATACGCGCACTGCACACATACACACCACACACACATACCACACATACTCACACACCACACACACATACACATACTGCAGACATACACTGTACACACACACCGCACACATACACACCACACACATATACCACACACACACACACTGCACACCACACACACACTGCATACTGTACATCACACACTCACTGCACACACCACACACACAGACACACTGCATGCACACACTACACATATACTGCACACACACACACACATACTGCACACTGAACAACACAAACAACAGGTGGAGGTGGAAGGAAGCGAAGAGAAGGAAATATCTAAAGAGAGGTAGAAGCTTCTCTGGCCTGTGAGGTGATCAGAGGTGACCACTTCAGAAAGGCAGTGGGTTCTAGGGACAAATGAAAGCACTTTGCTCCTGCTGTGATGAGACACTGTGACCAAAAGCAACTCAGAGAAGGAAGGGTTTACCTGGGCTTGCAGTTCCAGAGTGTTAGAAGTTATTGTGGCTGGGAAGCATGGAGCAAGCAGCAGGCATGGTAGCTGGAAAGCTGAACAGAAAGTTGAGCGCTCACTCCTCAGCTGGAGCACCAGAAGTCAGGCTTTTCACCCTCAAAGCCCGCCGCAGGGGCACATTTCCTCCAGCAAGGCCGCACCACCTAAACCTTATAGACAGCACCACCAAGTGAGGCCGATATCAGATGCCTGAGACTATGTGGGACATTTCTCACTCACACTACCACAAACACCATTCTAGAGTGTTAGTCTGCAGCACACGCACGGCGAGAGGAGATCCACGTGTCTCAGAAAGTGTTCTTCCGGGAAGTCCAAAACTACCTGCCTTGAAGGAACCAGCAGTCCATGGATCTCTGGCCTAAACAAGCTTTGCAAATACATCTATCTTCCATCTACATGACTGTTGGGTTCTGGAGCTGGCTTGCCCATCAAGAAAATAACATTTAAAAGAGAACAGCTAAACAATTAATAATTTGACATCAAGCTGCTTACATCTTCCTCCTACTGAGGAAAGGAAAGATCTCTCTGAAACTTCGGAATAGAAATCTCCCCTGGAAGGAAGGATGGTGAAGGGTTTCTGTGGGGGGAAGGGAGGGGGAATCGGAACACCTTAACTTTTAGTGTGCAGTGCGCCTGTTAAATAGACCCACTAATGGTGTTATTGCGGCTAAAACCAGTGACTTGAAAATGTTGTGTACATTATTACTGTCATTATCCCCCAACTGTAAGAATGCTATGTTAAAACTAACTCAAAACACCTCGGGAAAGGTAATTGCTACTAATGGATCTGAAGTGTGCAAAATTGGACGTCATTACCCCCCCTCCCTAGAGGGCCGGGGGTGTTGCTGGAGATGATAGGCGGGAGGTTCGCTCATCTTTCAATCAGGCTGCGGTTTGAGCAGAGGGCCGGGTGGCTTCCACACTGCAGCAGGGATACTTTGGGGTCTAAGCACCCGTGCCCACTCTTCCTTCTCCCTCAAGTTCAGGCTACTATGAAGGAAGTGCCTGGAGCAGAGGGCTCCCTCCAGCTGCCTTTCCCACATCAGTTGCCTCCAAACGAGTTAAGGCTGGCTGTCCCTGAAATTCAAGAAAGTGACCCAGAATCAGAGGCTTATGAAAGACAAGTGGGTCACCTCACACAGTCCTGTGAGCAGACACTTAAGCCCCCTGAGAAGGGGGACTTGGCCTGTTCCCTGGGGAGTTGGACTCCTCCCAGCCTGTCTTGGTGCAGGGTCTGCACTCATGATGCCGGCTCTCTTTGGCTGGCTACACTGCTCCTGGCTATGTGGAACCCTGTCTCCTCACCTGACACAACCCAAAGATCCTTTCCCTAATTCCAGCCAATAGGATTTTTTAAGTCCTTGGTCCTTAATTGTTTTCCAAAATTTCAAAATGAATTCCCCACACACAGAGAGCAAAAATACCTTAACATGAGAGCATCTCTCCCCTGTCCACATCGCCATTATATGGTACAACATATGTGTACTGCTCATCACATACATACTACATAACACACATATACTGAACATCACACGCACTGCACATCACACATGCACCTGAACATCTCACACATATTGCACACTGCAGACACACCTACACATCACACATACCTTTGTACATCACACACATACTGCACAACACAAACACACACCACACACACTGCACATCATGAAAGATAATGCTGACTAGGAATTTCATTTCCTTTTGCACTGCAAGTCCAACACTTAAGCAACTTTCCCTGCTCCTCCTAGACACAAAATAGGGGAGGAAGAAGGAGGAGGAGGAGGAGGAGGAGGAGGAGGAGGAGGAGCAGGAGAAGAAGAAGAAGAAGAAGAAGAAGAAGAAGAAGAAGAAGAAGAAGAAGAAGAAGAAGAAGAAGAAGAAGAAGAAGAAGAAGAAGAAGAAGAAGAAGAAGAAGACCATGACCTAACCTAAGCCAGTTCTGAGGAAAAGAATACAGACTACATTCCAAACTGAGACTTTAGAAGAGAAAAGTCTAAGCCGTGGGTGGTAGCACCCACCTGGAACCCAGCAGTAGTGCCTGAGTGAGCAAGGGCAGAGTTCCGGGTCAGCCCAACCTACAGAGGTCCTGTCTTGAGGAGAAATCGTCCTCCCCATGTGCACAATGTGAGAAGGGGCATACTGCTTCTGCGGAGACATTGTTCGAGGCTCTGAATGCAGAACAAGCAAGGGATGGAGAAGGAGGCACCTGAGTGGTCAGTGACTCCCTAGATGAAGCTGCAGCCTGGCAGAGGGCAGTAGAGAGGAAAGCAGCCCTGGCCCAGACCTGGCAGAGGACACCCTGTCCAGGAAGGCCAGGACTCCTGAGATGGACCATCTGCACATCCTGTTTGTGTTTGCGAGACAGTGCCTTACCGTGGAGACCAGACTGGTCTAGATCTCCCTACCTAGCACGGCCAGAATGGAATCTGACCCCCTCCTGCCTCCACACCTTGTGAGTACTAGGCTGGAAGGCAATGCCCAACCACTCAAATTTTTGAAACACACTCTTACAGGATGCTCAGTGTAGAGCCTGCAATTTAATCTTTTCTTTATCAATGTCTTTCTTTGCTTATTCAAGCCTTACTTATTTAGTTTCAGTTACTGTGACTAGTGTTAATGTTAGAACATGGTTTGCCAACAAACAAACAAAAAAAAGATATAGCTGCTAGCAAACAGGCAAACAAACCATCAGGATCACGGAAAGCCAGTTGAACACAGAGGTCTGTCTAAGGTCAAGTCTGGACCAATTTTCATAGGAAGAAAGAATAAGTACAGTATGATAGGGTAGGGTGCCATTTCCAGTAGGTGCTTGGGGATGTGTGAAGATAGTTGTAAGTACGCAAGGCATCTGGGGATGGGGGAATGAAATGTGATGGGCATGAGCAGAGAGCACACTTAGGCTTGAAGTAGGGGTGGTGGGCAGCCCCCGGGCTGAATTAGGAGGAGATCAGCAGCGTAGGGGTGGCGAGTAGCCCCCGGGCTGAATTAGGAGGAGGTCAGCAGTGTCGGGGCAGTGGACAGCCCAAGCTGAAGTAGGAGCATGACTTGGTTGGACCTCAAAAAAGCATTGAGATCCGATATGCTTTTGCTTGTTCAGTGTTTTTAGACATTTTACTAAGCATATATTAATGTTAAGATAATGGGGTTCATTATGACATTTTCACACCTGTGCATAAAGTACTTTGGTCATGGCCATCATTACTCTCCGGCCGACATTCTGGGGTGCTCCCCTTTCTCTTCCCAAATAGTGCTCCTTTTACTTTTACAACTCAAAAAAATAAAAATCTGGATTTCACAGATGAGTGACAATAGGTGGCATCGTGTGTCTGGCTTGTTTTGCTTACTGTGACGTCTCCAGTTTCACCCATTTTCCAGGATCATTTTATTCTTCACAACTGAACAGAATGCTATTTTGTATATGTATCCCATTCCGTTTACCCACCCGTCTGCCAATGGCAACCTGGCTGATTCCAGAGCATGACTGGAACAGATATGAGTGAGCATTGGGATCTTATTCCCAGGGAAAGAAGACATGGGGAGATTCAAGCAGAGATGGAAGACAGTTCAGATCTGTTTATAAAGGGAATCAGGAATAGCCACAAGGAGGGGACTCCGTGGAAACTGGCTGGACCACCACTGTGTCGGCCCACTGTGCCGATGCAGGAGGATGGGTGAGTGAGACTCGATCAGGTTCGTAAGGGTTCTGAGAGAAGCCTGAGGGATGCTCTGTCGGACGTGGTTTGAGAAGAGGGCCTAGCATGGCTCCAAGTGGAAGGCAGAGACGGGCAGGCTCTGGTCTGAACTGTCTTCTGTCTCTGCTTCATCGCAGCCATGGGATCTTGTGCGATGCTTTTGCCTCTTCTCATCCTGCTTCATCACCAAGATGACAGGGGGATAGAAGACATGTGACGCTCCTATGAGCTCTCCCATCTTTCCCGCTGCTGTTGACATGGGGAAAATTCTACAGCAGGTAACTAACTATCCAGCTACCAACTCAAGCGTTCTGATAACTTAGATATGACCTGTGACAGTTCCTTATATCAGCTTGGTGGGATTTAAAATCATCAAGTCACAAACCCCTGGACATGCCTGTGAGCTGCTGAGATAGGAAGACCCACCCTAAGCCTGGACTATACCACACCATGTGCTAGGGCCCCCTGGACTGAGTTAAAGAGAGGAGGCAAGGTGAAAATCAGCATTCACAAGTCTGCGTCCTGACTGTGGGTGCCATGTGAGCATCTGCCTCAAGCTCCTGCCACCAAGACCCCACCATGAGCTACTGCAGCCTTGAATTGTGAGCCAAAATGAACAGAAGGATCCAATGAGCAGCCAGCTTCAAGTCTCTGGTGATGGGCCTGAAACGTCATGTAGCTGGGAAACGTGGTGTCCCAGCATCCAACAGGGTCTCTAATTGTACTTCACTGTAATGATAATGCCTGAGGCTCGGTGGCTTTCCAGACGTAAAATGGTTTTTGGTTTTGTTTGTTTTTTGGTTCCTTTTGGGGCGGAGAGGGGTTCAGAACAGAGTTTCTCTATAGTTGGAGCCTGTCCTGGAACTTGCTCTTGTAGACCAGACTGGCCTCAAAGTCACAGAGATCCTCCTGCCTCTGCCTCCCAAGTGCTGGGATTAAAGACGTGTACCACCATCAGTCCAGCTATAAAATATTTATATAACCTGTCACTGCATATTTACTGGACAGGTATAGAAAAAATAAGATGGAAACAGTTTTTATTCCTTTGAAGGAAATTCATGTTTTTCTTCATGCTTTTAAACTCAACAACATCCTCCAAATCTGGTGTGACCCTTGGTTTGCTACCCACTGCAGATGCTGTAACACTGTAAGGTTCTCAACCTGTGGGTCATGACCCCTTTGGAAAACCTCTGTCTTCAAAAATATTTACATTATGAATCACAAAAGTAGCAAAATTCCAATTATGAAGTAGTAATGAAAATAACTTTATGCTGTACACACAGGAATGAGAACATCAGGGGAGCCAGGAAAGGCATGAAAACTGGGGAAGACAGAGGCAGCAGTGGGTAGTGCACACCCTGCAAAGCACCAGTTCTCAACTGCCACTGTATGTGTGTGACATGTTTTCCATAGAGAAGCCAGCCTTGGACTTGGGCTGAGAGTGGGTAAGTTTGAAGATTCTTTTGGTCTTTCTGAAATTTCTCAAAAAAAAAAAAAAAAAGCTGAAGAAGAAAGTTGATGTGAGGTGGGTTCAAAAAGAAAAAATGTTTTGAGCTGGAAAGATTGCTCAGTAGTTAAAAATGTATTCTTTTCCCAGTGCCTACTGTAACTCCAGCCACAGGGGATCTAACCCTTCTTTTGACCTGTATGAGAACCTGTACACATGTGCACACATACACATACACACATATATACATATACATACATACACATACAAACACATACAATCAAAAGTAAGCTTTAAATTCTGTTTTAATCGTATATAGAGGAACAGAAGAGCGCTGCTGCCACCCCTACATGGGACATGCCAAAGGAGCCAAAACTCATCACTTCCAGCTTCCTAAGCACCTACTGGTACTTGGTGACTTCTGAAGGATCCACCGCCATGAAGCATTTCAAACCCGAGTCCTTCCCACGGGAGAGTATCTGTAGTGATACTCAGAGCCCAGGCTAACTGGTCACCGCATGGTCTCAGAGGCTCAGGGATAGAAAATGGAAGTCAGGGTCCCCGTGCTCCTCACAAATGCAGGTACACACCCTACACTGGACGTCGCTGGAGGACACTGCTACCACCATTTCCAAACATGGGAAGCAGCAGCATTTAATACAGTGCCCACTGCTTTGTTCAATGAAGGAATTCCTGAGCTCCCCATTAGCCTAAATGCTGCCTTGGAATCTTTGACAAGTGGCAAAATTCCTGGCCATTCACTGTTGACCTAGCAGAGGGGCACAAAAATGTTGAAAGCTTCTTGCTACCCCCTTTCACAATCAGCTAAAACCCTCACACTCTCCCTTTAAGGGAAGCACTTCACACCTGACAATAAAGGCAGACAACAAATTCTGTCTGAAACATAAAGCCTTATAATAGATGCTCTTGACTCACTATTTGCCAATACTGTTTGCACATCGTTCATAATGGGGCTTTTCTCTAATTACTGTGTTTGTTTGGAGTATGTTTTAAGATTTTTTTTAAATTCAGGAAGGCACATTGTCATCAGTGTGTCCAGGTCTCCTTCTGGAGCACACAAAGCATCTACTTCCTGAGCACTGGTGCTGTGAGGGGTGGGGGGGCAGAGACCTCATCATGACGAGGCTCTAACTGCATGTCACGTACAAAAGAACACTCACTTTTCTATGCGTTCGTCACTCACCATTGTTCTACAGCTTGGATCTGGAGCCCAGCCGTGTGCTAAAGGCTAGGTCCTCAGTATGGCGCCATTGGCTGGTGAGTAAACCTTCAGGAATAGGGGCCTTATAGAAAGAAATTAAAGTCATTAGAAAGGTTTCCTTGAAAGAGATATTGGGACCCTGGTCACTCCCTTCTCTCTCTACAATCACTATGAAGTGAAGGGTCTTCCTCCACCATGCCTTGATGTCCTGTGTGGTGACAGCCCAAAGCAAAGGGGCCAAGAAACCCTGGACAGTGCAATGCAGCTGTAACTGTGAGCCAAATGAGCTCTTTCTCCTCTGGCACTGAGTCACAGAGAGACAAAGTGAAGACTCGGCAATCCCAAAACCATGTCTTCAGATCAGGCTGCCACCACATCCACACAGACTGGATGGCTGAGGTCGCATCCACGGGGCAACAGCTGCCCATGTAGGAAGAAACTTGTTTATATAAAGACACTGACACCTCGGGACCACTTGTTGCACGGCATGCCTTAGCTTATCCTGACTAACAAATAATGAGTGAGCCCATCTGTCCTGAAAGAATACCTGTTCCAGCCAGGCGGTGGTGGCGCATGCCTTTAATCCCAGCACTCGGGAGGCAGAGGCAGGCAGATCTCTGTGAGTTCGAGACCAGCCTGGTCTACAGAGCTAGTTCCAGGACAGGCTCCAAAGCCACAGAGAAACCCTGTCTCGAAAAATCAAAAAACAAAAAAAAAATACCTGTTCCAAAGGCAAAGGCTGCAAAGGGTCTGTGTGGTCAGCAAAACATGAACTGCTCCAAAATACACACCTTCCATATCACAGAACATTCTATGCTGAGCAAGGGTTCTTGTCAAAGAACACTTGGTAGCTGATGGAAATGCCAACATATTTGGTGAACAATGAGATGCAAAACTCGCCACACATAAGATCTCAACTTCCACAAACTCCATAGTATTAAAAGAGACTAGGAGAAAACAACGTCAGAACATTACCAGTAGGTACCTCTAAATAGTCATTTTTATTTTTTCTTTGAAGATTTCTACATTTTTTTCAAATTCTTGTTTTTCTGTTGGCTTAGTGGCTGCACCTGAATCTAATGATATATTAACACGGTCTGCTCTCCCACAGCCCTGAAGTCAGCACCCTGGCTCAGACAGGGGCCTGAAGGGATTTCTGGTCCTGCTAGCACTGGCTCAGAGGCAGCCACCAAATGTAGGTTTTAACTAAGTCTCTATCATTCTATTTACCAATAAAATCTCAGGAGGTCAAGGGTCATTAGTGTTCAGTGTGTAGTGTTTCTATGGAGGGGATTTACTATTAATTAATAAGATTATTATAATATCATTTATAACCTAGATGTTAAATTATTTCTACAACCTTTTGGTAACACAAAGTTGTGCTCCAGTTATCTCCTTTAAAGTCCCGAGGAGAAAAAGATCCTATGTTCAAGGTCTGCTTGAACAAGCTGCTTGAACAATGGGGATATGACTCCATTTTCCAGCACTTTTTGAGCACTTGTGAAGTCTGAGTCACACCCCCAGTGCAGAAAACAGTGGGGAGAAAGTCTTTGTTTTATAAAAGCCAATGTTTCCAGCAGCTCACCATGGGCTGGTCCCAACTCACCCTCCACCTCCACCTCTTCTCCTGCTGCCACTGCTCCTCATCTTGTACCTTCTCCAGACCCTCCCCCCTCCCCCTCACTGGGCAGTGCACCCTCACACTGTTTTTAAATAGATGCGGACTGGAGATCACTCCTAAGATTGGTAGATGTGTTTTACTTTAATACTTGGTCAAAACCTGGTTGGCATCACTGAGCGAAGAACCTTCTAATCTCCAGGAAAAAAAGACAAATATTAACTAAGAATCAAGGATCATGGTTAGAAAACATTCTCTGGGTGCTTTAGTGTGTTACTTTCTTTTCCTATTTCTGTGGTAAAAATCCTCTGACACAACTAAAGAGAGACAAGAGTTCTAACAGTGCTAGAAGCATGTAATGACAGCAAGGAAGACATGGCACTGGGCAGGGAAGACAAGGAGGCGGGGGCAGGGAAGAAATGGAGGCGGGGCAGAGAAGACATGGCACTGGGCAGCGAAGGCATGAAGGCAGGGGTAGGGAAGACATGGCGTTGAGCAGGGAAGAAATGGAGGCGGGGCAGAGAAGACATGGCATCAGGCAGGGAAGACACGGAGGTAGGGGCAGGAGGCTGTCTGGTCACATAGCCTGCATCCTCAGGGAGCAGAGAATCAACAGGAAGTGGGACTTCACTCTAAAGCCTCAAGATACACCCCAGGAACCCATTTCCTACAGTGAGGCTCCATCTCCTCAAGATTCTACAATCATCCCAAATAGCATTACCAACTGGAGACCCAGTGTTTAAACATGTGCGCCTGTGGGGGACATACCACATTCAAACCACAGTATTCCATCTTTATCAATTAGTTTGATAATCAAAACAGTGTCAAATATATGGGTTAAAATTTGATTGTGTGAAGATGCAAAATGTACAAACATAAGGAAGAACATCTTTCTCTTCTCAGTCAGGGTCTCCCTATGTAGCCCAGGTGCCTCACACCTGATGCCCCTCTCAGTCCAAGAGAGTCAGGACGACATTAGTGCGTTCATCTCCATGCTAGGATAAGGGTCTCTTAACAGCCATCCCTAGACTCTCACATGGCAAAAATCTAGTTCTCTCAGCACCCCAATCTCGCAGAAACATTCTAGGGCTACCCCAGTCTCCTCCTGATGCCTCGAGGCTGCTGTGTCTACAGGTGTTGGTCCTCAGGCAGCGGAAGACATCTTGGAAGGACATTATCAGGTCCCACCAAATAAAAACACTCCCATGAATACAAAGACTACATGCCTTCATGCCACACTTCCACTCTGGCAAAGATCTGTAACTCTGGTTCCCTGGCACTCTTCAGAAGCAAATGTTAAGAACTGAGAGGGCTCTCCGAGAATGTCAGCTCGCACCACAGACAAAGACCTGGGCAGCTTTTGGCCCGGACCTCCAGCTTATGGCCTAGATCCCAGGGACTCGTTGACCGCTGTGCTCGTGACCTCGCTGACTCCTCATCCTACACTTCACATTAGCCTTTCCCTTTCAGAATCTTTGTTAAGATAAGATACTAAAAAATCAAAACAGAAATGTTAAAAAAGATACTTAAAAATCCCTTCCTCTGATAGCATTTGTCTGTAAGCCCGGGACTAAACCTCATTTAACTGAGGAATTGGAAATGCTTCAGGCAAGCTGACTGCTATCACATGCCCCTCTTGGGGTTGAGACTGAAACATTCTGACTGATCACAAGCAGTACCTAGGGGCTTCTGATAGTTTTGGTATCCATGTCACAATCACTCATCACGATTTCTCAGGTCACAAATGCTTCTGGAGCCACTCACTCAAGAATGATTGAAGTTCCACTACAAAGCAAAAGTCACAGGAAACGGGTAGCCAGTGAGTCTGAGACCGAAGCTAAATCACAGGGAGAATTATGTCATTTAGAGGAGTAAACAAATCTAAAAATGATTGATTGGTGAGACTTGCTATTTCTGGTGACTAAGTGGTGAGATACCCCAGGAGACTGGAAATGCTCTGTTGTGGTCTTTGTGTTTTGGCTTCTGCACCTGTTTCTCTCATGCTTATGACATAACCCAGATTTCCTAACCAATGATGGTCATGTATCACTTTTCCTAGAGAGACATAAAGATCTCTTCACCCCATAGGGGGCACAGATAGATCAAAGAAAGAATTTTGTCCAAACCCAGCTTGGTGAACCAATGAGTTTCCTGGGGTTGTTCACAGGAGCATGGCTGACTCAGAAGCTGCCCCATCACCAGGACACCTCACCACCAGCGTGTCTGACACACGGCAGCTACCCCACTCCAGAATCTCATCCTCAGTGGTTTACCTCATACATGGTCTTGGAAAAGATCCTGTGAGGACCTCGTGAGTCCCATGAGCCTCGTGGCCTCCCTGCTTCCCTCACAGCAGTGTTACTAGACCCCTGATTCACAGGGAGTCTCCTAAGGGTTGCTCTGCTTCAAGACACTGATGGTCATACTGGTCCCGGGGGAAACAGCTGCACTTCCTGTCATAAGCCAATGACCATGGCCTTGCCTCTTCCAAGAGCCATCTTGGGCCCCCATAACCAAGCCAGCAGAGAATCCCTGACTTTTTTTTTTGCTTTTGTATTTATTTATTTAATTATTTATTTATTTATTTATTTATTGCTAAGCCTTTCCTGGATCCTCAGTGCAGATCTCTCTCAGGCCTCTCCTGTGCC
>NC_022013.1:76842478-76857146 GCF_000317375.1 Microtus ochrogaster
CTCAGTGCAGATCTCTCTCAGGCCTCTCCTGTGCCTCCTCACCACTGTGAATGAAGTGTGGAATGGTAACCCTGGTTGGTTTCCTTCCAACCCTGATAAGCCATTTACTATAACATCTTCTAACATGATAAAACGTTAGTTTCTGTTTGTCATAGTCCGTCATTTTTTTTTTTTGCTTTTGTATTTATTTATTTATTTATTTATTTATTTATTTATTTATTGCTAAGCCTTTCCTGGATCCTCAGTGCAGATCTCTCTCAGGCCTCTCCTGTGCCTCCTCACCACTGTGAATGAAGTGTGGAATGGTAACCCTGGTTGGTTTCCTTCCAACCCTGCTATGGTTCACTGCTTAGCAACTGTGTCCCCCTTACAGACAAACAGCAAAAGGGAACTGTGAAAGATCAATTCCAACATGGCATGATGTCACACCTTCCCACTTTCCACAGTTTCTCTGAGGTGTTTCTATGATCTTGAGGAATCACATCTCCTAGTGAAAAGCCAATCTTGCCTTCTTGGTCCCACTGGATTATAACCAATTTCCCCCGAAAGAGATTTCTAAGGATGTCTTCAAAATGTGCCATTTGCTAAGAAAATACTCAAGTCTTGGGTCTTCTGAGTTGAGGGATACTTTAAAATTTTTCTTCTTGAAACAAAACAGTTTTTCCCTGGCAGACATGCACGTGGCTCAGACATGATCAAGGACTGAAAAGCTCTGGTTTTCTCCTCCAAAATGATTCCATGAACGGCATCTGCTCCTCGCAAAGAGAGGCTCCCACGTCTCCGTCTTTATAATGGGGTAGGGAGAGAGGGGGAAGGCAGGGGTAATTTTTTCCCAATATGTTTGTCGTTATTATAGGTTATATATACAGAAGGAAAGTTAATTAAGCTTTTTTTAAAAATCCATCACACATCAATGGCTGCATTTTAATGAGCACAAAAAGTTGAGGTGTTTACTACCAATTAAAGTGGTTTTTAAATAAGCATTAATTAACACAGAAATTCAGAAGAAAGTTATACCTTGTCAAAGAAAGGCCAGTGCAGGCTATGCCCACTTCTGCTCCCATTCGCATTCAGATGGTAATTACCACCAACCCTATATTTTCCATAATAATGAGGAGATGCTGTCCTGTCCATCAAACAACAACACACACACAAAAGTGGTGGAATCAGAGATGCTCAAGCTCAAGTAAACTTTTCAAAGGCTCTCCTTCTGGGTCTCCCCTCATCCGTGTCAGAGGTACTCAAAGAAGAGCTTGCTGAGTTGAAGGGGTGAGTCTCTTTCTTTTATTCTCTGTTTTCAGGAAGCATGGCAGCGGAGTCCTCATTGGTCAGGAATGAGCTGCTTAAGTCTACATCAGCAAATCAGAACAAGACCCCAGTGCCCTTCCAGAGGCTGCAGGCCTCCTTTTGTTTCTTTCTAATTGTGAGCTTGGAAAGAGCTGTCTCTCCTGGATGATGAGGAAGAGGCATTAGTTCTTTTTCTCTTTGCTGTAACAAAATATGCAATCAAAACAAGTTCAGGGAGCATTTGTTTGGGCTCACAGTTCAGGGGGACAGTCCATCATAGTGGGAAGCACATGGCACTGGAGCATGAACCAGCGGTCACATGGCCTCCACAGTCAGGAAGCAGAGGGAGATGAACGCTGGGGCTCAGCTTATTTTTTATTTATTCAGGCTGAGGCTCCCACCCACGGAATGCCAACACCCGCATGCCTGGTGTACCTTCCCATCTCAAGCAAACCAACCTAGACAAGCCTGCACAGGCACCTTCAGAGGTTTGTTCTCTAGGGGGATTTAAGAGCCTGTCAGGTTGACAGGCAACACTAACCTAGAATGAAAAGATGGCTGTCAACTAGCAGCCTGAAGGATGGTCTCGCCCTGGGAGGGGACTGTGAAGTTGCTCTAAGTGGCAGGGTAGAAGGAAGCCCTGCAGCACTTTAGAACAAACTCCAAACTGACCTCCACCACCTAAGTCGGAAGCTGGCATCTTAAATGATGACCTTTTCTAACCAGGTTCACAAGGATGACACATCAGCATCATGGTTCCCGAGTAAACACTGAAAGAGCCACACCCCCTGGCCAAATCGCTCTGACCCACAGGGCACAAAATTTCAGTGAGGTCGGACAAAGGAGGTCAAGAGATCAACATATACTACGTTCCAATCTGACATGTTATCACTATTCTAATATAAATATGCCAAGGGAATAAAGGGTCCTCACCACTAAAATGTCCAAGTGACCTGACGTGTATGTTGATTAGCTAGATTTTGGTCGCTCTGCGGTGGACACTTCAGAACATCTTGTGGCACGCAGTGAATGCACTCAACTTTATCCGTCAATCAAGAGCTTTAAAAGTGAGTCACTAAAAACCTTGACACAGAAGAACCAGGCACACACCTACAACCCCAGCACTCAGGAGTTAGAGGCAGGAGGAGCATTGCAAGTTTGAGGCCAGCACCCACTGAATTCTAGGCCAGCCAGGGCTATGTAACAAGTCAGCCCTCCACCCTCCCTAAACAAATAACTCACTCTTGACCCAAAAGGAAGGAAAGTTTTTACATCTGCCAAACAAAGCTGGCAGGTATTTGGGTATTATCAGTAGCCTCCTTTGTCTCTTTGGGCCCCACTTCAGTGTAGATTCCTCTTGAACATTGTTGGCTTACATGGAGGGATCTTTCCTGTACAGGAAAGCACCTCCTGCTATGGCCATTTTAGTTGTTCAAGTTTTTACCAAGCAAGAAACTCTTAAGAGCCAAAGTTTTTAATCATGATCAACCATTAAATAAGAAAAGACCAACTGCAGGGATCCACACAAAAAAATATTTAAATGATCAGGTTGGCTGCATTGATGTAGGGTTAATTGCTTGGGGTGGGGTGTTGGAGAACACCAGCATTTCCCAGAGAGGGTTGGTTTCTCCCTAGGGTATAAAGCAAAAATATACAGGATGCTTCCAGAACACATATGTATAGATGGGGAGGAGAGTCTACTCTTTGGTTCAGCCTAAGTGTTAAACCTGCAATAGGCATAAATAAAGAGTTGGTTGAGAGCTCAGATGTGGTGGCCCATGCCTGTAATTCCAGCACTTAAGAGGCTGAGGTGGGAAAATTGAGAGTTCCAAGCCAGTGATGGATGAAGATGTGCTTTAGTTGCTAGATTACACTTAGGATCCTGGCATGTGGTAGCTTTCAAAGTTCTACACAGCAGCTGTCGGGGCAGTCAATTCAGAAGGGTTTTTCCTTCCTTCCTTTCTTTCTTTCTTTCTTTCTTTCTTTCTTTCTTTCTTTCTTTCTTTCTTTCTTTTTTTCTTCCTTCCTTCCTTCCTTTCTTTCTTTCTTTCTTTCTTTCTTTCTTTCTTTCTTTCTTTCTTTCTTTCTTTTTTTCTTCCTGAGACAGGGTTTCTCTGCATGTAACCCCAGCTGTCCTACAACTTGCATTTATAGACCGGCTGGCCACACACTCACAGAGATCTGCCTGCCTCTGCCTCCCGAGTGCTGGGATTAAAGGCATATGCTACCACCTGACTTGGAAGGGTTTAAAGAGTTTGTTTAGGGCCCGTGAGATGGCTCGGTGGGTAAAGGCATCTGTTACCAAGACTGGAGACTTGAGTATGACCCCAGGACTGACATGGTGAAGCACAGAACAGATGCCTGCCAGTTGTCCTGACTCCCACATGTGGGCTATGGCACATGTATAAACACACAATCACATATACTCAATAAATCCGTCACGGGAATAAATGCTTTAAGTAAAAAAAAAATCAAATAAATATGTTTAAACAATCTTGCTCTGGCCAAGGGTAGTGGCACTGACAAGGTTAGTGACTCCAACACTCTGGACAGAGCAGGAAGGTTGTGAGTTAAAGGTTAGCCTGGGCTACGTGGCAAGACCTGGTCTTTAAGAAATAGACAATGAGGCCACAATTGTAAGTAAATCATCCCATTTTCCTTGGGTTAAATGTTTCTAGGAGTATCCTGGGGTTGCTGCTGTAGGCGTGGAAAAGGTAGAATTTGGCCATCTGTTGTGGATCAGTGGGAGGTGGGGTAGCCTGGGACTCATCTGTCACAGTGTCTAGCAGAGGAGTGGGACACAAGCCACAGTTAGGTGTTTAGGGTGTGAATGACCACGAGGCTTGCTCCCCTGACAAGCCCACCAGCTCATTCTCCCTTTGTGTCTACTGACGTCCCCTAACTTGGGCCAACCGATTTGACATTTACCCTTGTCAGAAGGAGACCTAGCAGGAAACTGAGACTGGACCAGCCCGAACCTCTCAAAATCAAACAAAACCCAAGAACACAAACCTATCTGGGAAGCCACAGGCTAGACTGATGGCAGTACAAAAGATCTCTGCACCTACGTCAGAGGCACACAGTGTAGAGCACAGACACCCCACCTCCCAGGCTGCCTCATGTCACCCCACTTTGCACGGCCACCTCCCCCAAACTCACTTGAGCCCAATCTGAATATACAGTTGGTTCTGGTTCTTTTTGGAAAAGAGTGTTTCCTCCACGGAGTAGGCATGCCTCCTTGGTCATGTCTGGCAAAGTGAAAATTCCCTTTCTTAATCTCTCAGTTATGTTACACCCATTGTCTTGCTTTATTAAAATGGAAAGAACTCTCCCTTACGCGTGTCCCATCCTGCCAGTTGTGAGAACAGGAGAGATTGTGCCTTTCCACTCAATCTGGACAATGGAATGAGTTTCATTTTTATTTATGGGCTTCATAAATCCGTTTCACTTGCTGCTTTTCACGCCCCACTTCCACGCTGTTGTGTTGGGATTTCCCTCCCTGCCAGGCAATTAAACCAGAAACTCATGGAAGATTTTTTTTTCTTTACAAAATTCTTTTAAATTCAAAATATACATAAATCATCTCCATTTCGGGTCCAATCTATTTAAGGGATGGAGCTTTGAACCCTTTGGACATCCAACCTGTCATGTTAATTCTGCCGTCGGCAAGCTTGCATTCGAGAGCCACAGGTTTGTTCAGAATTCCAGGGCGGAAAGAACTTTTCAATTTTAGATGTTTCCAGACCCGGGGCCGGGGATGTGAGAAGACGGTTGGGTGGCCTTGCGGCTGAGGGGCTCAGAGGGCCATGAGGAGCTCACAGAGCATTGTGGTCTGAGCTCAGAGCTGGGCCAAGAAACCCCAGAACAGGAGCAGTATTGGCGCCATGCTGCCCCCAGAGATAAAGCTAGACAGACAAATAATCCAACCGCCAGACAGACCACACCAGGCAGCCCTCACCAGTGAGGGCAGGCAAAGAGACTCAGCCTCTCTCAGGACTTTGTGGCTCCACCAGAAGTTTCTGTTTCTCCAAAAAGAAGACTCTTCCACCAGACAAGCTGCACCCAGTAGGATTCCATAGTGCTGGGCACTCGCGGTGAAACCCAATGACTGGGTTCACACACGGCTCTGTCTTACACAACCATCAAGGGAAGAGAGTCAAAACTTTAGGAAATGTGGCGGTTTGAGAGAGGTACGTCCCCTATAGTCTCTGGCATTTGAATCCTTGGTCCCCCGTTGGTGGCTTTGTTTGGGATGGTTTAGGACTGCGGTTCTCAACCTGGAGGTTGTGACCCCCTTGAGAGTTGACCACCACTTTCACGGGGTCACCTAAGACTGTTGAAAACACGCAGATATTGACATTACAATTGATAACAGTACCAAAACTATCATGATGAATTAGCAACAAAAATAATGTTATGGATGGGGTCAGCACAGCATGAGGAACTGTATTAAAGGGTCACAGCATTGGGAAGATGGGAACGGGTGTGGCCTAGGGTGGGAACTGGCGTGGTCTTGCCAGCGAAGGGAGCAAGAGCCTCTCAGCATTTCCATCCTCTCTGCCTCGTGCCCGAGAGCCACATCAAGTGAGCTCTCACTTCCTGCTCACGCCATCAAGTCTTATCCGTCTGGGACGCTAAGCCAAACAAACCCCTCTGTAAGTAGCCTCGGTTGTAGTATTTATCACGACCACAGAAAAGTAGCGAACACAGACAGGAACATAGTCATCTGAAATTTGAAATCTGTGATGGCCCAGATACAATTTGAATTTTATTTTTGGCACGGTCTCATGCCGTCCATTCTTACACTTGCTATGAAGCCAAGGATGACCTTGAACTTTTGGTTCACCTACCTTGGGTCTCATGTGTCCTGGGATTGCAGGCATGAGCCACTATGCCTGGCCTGAAATTTATTTTTGTTTGATGCTTTCTTTGATTGGATCACTTCATCCATCCGTCTTTCCTTGCCCCACCCCACTTTACTTGGGCTTGGACCTTGGTACCTCATGCATGCTAGGTAGGTATTCTTATTGTCAGATTTTAAAACTCCTCCCCCTCCGCCCTCCCCTTCTCCCTCCTCCTCCCTCTTCTCTTCCTCCTCATCTCCCTCCTCTCCTTCATTGTACTGGGAATTAAAGCTAGAGGACCACACACCCTAGCAAGCACTCCACCAACAGTGGCATGTCCAGCCTGCTCTCCCTTGACGGGCCAAGTGACTATTGACTCGTGGGCCTATACACGGCATGTTCCAATGTACCAGTTAGTCTGCTCAGCCCCTTCAGCTCTGCCTCCACGGAATCCTCTGGTACCTAGTGCGCAGCAGCAGGCGCCTCATGTTTGTTAGACTTTTTCCCCTGGGATTCTCCGAACGGGAGGCAAGCTGGCTGCTTTCTCTGTCAAGCCACAAATTACAGGGCTGACCTTGGCACTCGGGTTTACTAGTGGAAGTTCCGGTCCTCCCTCTTTGCGGAGCCTGCGGAGATGAGCGAGTGAGCGGGCGAGCATCTGTAGGTGTGTGTGGAGCGCTGCTGACACGGTTGACACAAGTGTTTTGGTCCAGCTGGCAGGAATCTCCCTGGAGTAGAGATGGGTGGACCAGAGTGTGATGAGAATGTCACAGATGGTTAGGATCAGCCACCTCCCTCCGTTTCACAGTCACTTACCCAGTAGGGAGGGCACGGAGCTAGCAGGACTGCCCCTCCGGGGCATTGCCACTTATGATTCTACCAAAACCAGGAAACTTGTATTTTGATTTGAACTTTTACTACCATGGTGTATCCGCCCTCCCCACACCCCCCCCCCAAAACTGAGTGATAGTGATTCAAATTCCGGAGGCCAAGATGAAATCCAGAGCCCCAAATGTGCCAGCCGCAGCAGGATATGATGCCATAGAACTTTTTGCCTCAGCTGCCAGCCAGTCCCTCCATTTGCAATGCTGTGGAACATCTCAGGAAGCGCTTAATTCCACCTCAGGGACACTATGTGCGCAGCAAACAAGAGAAATAGTAGATAGCATAGCACTGCCTAGCTCCCACTAGATCCCACAATGCACTGAGGTAAAATTCCTCAAAGAACAAAATCATGTTGGAAAGCACATCCCTGTCCTGAATAACACTGAATGGAGACGGGCTTGGACCCACGTGGAGACCCGCGGCCATTTCATAAAATTGTGTGGGTTGCACAGTGGACAGGAGCCTTTCACATCACAGACACTACAGATGTTTCTGTTTACTGGCAGTAGCGGCAAAGGTCTTGAAGAAAGGCTGGCTGCCTTTTTCTAAATTACACAAATATTCCAATAAAAGAGACAGTCCTCTAGAAATGGGAAAGAAACAAGGTAGCCAGTACCTACTTTATATATACATATACACATGTACACACACATGTGTGCACATGCACATACATACATCATACACACATGCACACTACACATACACACACAGACACACACACATGAACACATGCACACATGCATACTCACAAATACTCACATACATGTGTAAGTATACAAACACATATCATATATACATGCACACCCACACATACATATGTGTAAGTAACCCAGAAGTTCTTATAAATGTTCCTCAATGTAACAATTATCCTGTGAAAGTGCCTTCCTGGACACTAGTATCTTTCCATCCCATGGGTCTAAGCCACAGGCTTCTCTCCACCAACAACATGCTAAAGAACCCAGGCTCCTTTTCCTGGACTTCCCCATGTTGATGCTATGGACTGCACACGCACACACACACACACACACACACACACACACACACACACAGTCGTATTCTTTGCCGCCGGAAGAGAGGCCGGAAGAATGCACGCTTTACATCGGCATATATAGTGGGTGGGTAACAGCACTTGATTCTCTGTTGTCTGTTGTGATGTCCCAACTCAGTCTGGTCAACTAGACAGGCTATTCCAGAAGACAGAACATTGCATGTTGCAGCTGCTCTGCTGAGTTGCCGTCACCTTGAGGGCTTTGCCCAGGGACAAACTAGGCAACTCTGATGATTGGAAGACTTGGAATTTTCATCTGTATGTTTAAGTATGAAACATAAATCTAAACTGAAAAAAAAATAGAGAAGCAATACATGGGAGGCTGGCAAGATGGCTCCGTGTACCCACTTGTTATCAAGCCAAACAACCTGAATTAGATCCCTGGGACTCACATGATCTCCACACATGTGCCATGACATACACACACATATGATAGACAGATGATAGATAGATACATAGATAGACAGATAAACAGACAAATAGATAGATGATACATAAAGAGTAAGGTAGATAGGTGGGTAGATAAATGACAGACAGGTAAAATGTTTTGAGGAGCTAGAGTCAGGAGGATGAGAAGTTCAAGGTTACCCTCAGCTATACAGCAAGTTTGAGGCCAGCCTGAGCTATATGAGACTCTATCTTTAAAAAATACACGAACAGATAAATAGCAAAGATTAGAAACACATCACAAATTTATTTAGACATGTCCCATTCAAATTAAGTGCTGCTTAAGTCTTAACCAACTCTACAACTTCAGACTCCCCTTTCTCCTGATCCCTGAAGTCGAGAGCATGGGTAATCCGAACTTCCTGCATTAACATCACCATTTGCTCTCACACACCACCATCTGTTCCTCCTGGTCTATCCTGGGTCATTTACACACAGCAAACACTGCTTTTAGTTCAGTGGCCGGGATTCATGTCTGAAGGCTTGCTCTCTTTCTCATGGGTGGAAAAGTCACGCCTCTTTTGTAAAGACAGAATCCCTCGAGGCTTGCTCACATCCCAAAGGTCTTTTAATGCTTTCTCGATGGGCATGAAGTGCCAGGTTCGAGTGATGGTGTACCCACACCTCCCATGCCTCCTGTGGTCACAGATCTAGACAGCCACTGAATTTGTTCATGTCCAGCTGATATCTTTCTCTGCTCCCCAGTTGTCTACAGTACATTTTCCACTTGGTTCCTTAGGACGAGACCATGGGAACTACCGTGTACTGTTTGGGTCCTCCCAGAACTTATGTGAACCCTAGCCCAGTGTGTGATGGTACCTTTGGAGGTAACTAGGAATGGATGAGCCCTCAACAAGAGGACTAGGGACTTGCAGGGATCACAGGAGAGCATGTTTCCTCTTTCTGGCTCCCAAGTCAGGACAGAGGACAGCCCTTGGCTGACCCAACCATCCTCCCCCTGATCTCAGACTTCCAACCTCTAAAATGAGAAAATCAATGTCTAGTCTTCATAAGTAATCAACTTGTGGCTCCCCGTTCCAAAAGTACAACAAAGAGAATGAAGGATCCCTGAAGTCCCTCCCAATCACTGTGTCTTTTCTACTTAGCTAGAAATCAGGTTCACTTGACATACAACCTTTCTTTCCTTCTGTTTTTCAAATATTTCCGCTCACATTTTCCCCTCTCCACCAAATGATGGTAATGAGAAACTCATCCCAGTAAAACATCTGCTCTTTCCCTTCTCCTCAAAGTATTCTTCATCCTTTCCTTACTGTCTCCTGGTCAGAATTCCCAGGGTGCAATGTGCCCTGACCATGGTCAACATTCCCAGGGTGCAATGTGCCCCATCCACGGGGAATTTCACAGTTTACTTTCAGGAGTGTTTTATTGGGTTTGACTGGGTCACACTCCCTGTCCCCCCTCCCCGTTCTCTTTTTGATCTAAAAACAGTAGAGGCCATCTTTGCTCAGCTCAGTATCAGGTGTTTTCTTTCCATTATTATCACCATCAGTTGCTATTTCTATGAAGATATGTCTTGCTTTTGCTCACTCTTTGGTCATTCTAGTGCAATTTTCATTTCTGGAGTTTTTATTTATAATTCTTTCCTGAATTGGCCTCTTATTTCCAAGTATTTTAATTATGGTCTTATGATTGGGACGATGGTGTAGCAATTAAGAGCACTGGCTGCTCCTCCAAAGGGCCAGGATTCAACTCCCAGCACCCGCATGTCAACTCACAACCACACCTATAACTCAGTTCCTGGGCACTATACACTCAAGCACACACACACACACACACACACACACACACACACACAGAGCCATAATACATAACTATTTAATTTTAATTATAGTTTCGTGTCTTGTGTAATTTTCTCAGTGTCAGTTAGTTTTAATTTGGGAAACATCTTTCTAGAATATGTTCATTGTGTAAATACCGTTATTCTATTTCCAATTATTTTTTCTTTTCTTTTTCTCTTTGTGTGTATGTATGTGTCTGTGAGAGAGAGAGAGACAGAGACAGAGAGACAGAGACAGAGAGAGAGACAGAGACAGAGACAGAGAGACAGAGACAGAGACAGAGAGAGAGAGCCTAAGCTGGCCTCATGCTCTTCCTGCCTCAGCTTGCTGAGAGTGAGGAGTATAGCTCACCATCCTCTTCCTTCTGAATCCCTTCCTGTGAGCTTGCCCTCCTCCTGATCTGTGGGGATAAATCAGGCTTTCTGGCTCCCTCTTCTGTTGTCTGAGGGAAGCGTGGAAACATGTCTGACATCTGCTTCCTGAGACTGCCCTGAGCCTGCTCCTTGTCTCTAGCTCACTTTGGTTTTTTCCTCAGCAGTTTTCCCTTGGCTTGGGGCCTTGAACTAGACAGCAGCTCGAAGGTGAATGTCCAGAGCTCGAAGGCCAGCTGCTGCCGTCCCTTTCCTAAACTCTGTGCACTTACAAGTGGTAGAACGGACGCCTTCCTCCACATGCAGCTGCTGGCCCCAAGTGACCGGTGAAGACCCCTGCTCCATGGGCTGCAGGCAGAAGCTATGTCACATTGCCTTTCTCTCCCTTACACCATAATCTCTTGGCTCTGGGTTTCATTTTCAGCTGCTGGTGTCTGGGGTTCTGTGTGGTCACTGATGTGGAGAACATTGTCTGTGAGTTCCTCTTTTGTTCTCCAGTTGCTCTACACGATGGTGGAGCTCGGAGCTCAAGCTAGTCTCTGCCACCTCTTGGCTTCTGCCTCAGCTGGCCTTAGGCCACAGCTTTGTAAATAGCCCTTTTACAGCAGTGTGTTGGGAGGGAGGTCTGTGGAGGGGTCGTGTGTGAAGCTCTGCTATCAGAGGTCATCTGAAGGGTACCTGAGAGAAACTTCAAAAGAGACTTTACCTTTGCCCACAGTTTCAGAGGCTTTGGTCCGATAATGCTCTTGTACCCTGTAAAGATTTGTCACTCACATTGGTTTAATAAAATGCTGATTGACCGGTAGCCAGGCAGGAAATACAGGTGGGATGAACAGACTAGGAGAATTCTGGGAAGAGGAAGGCTCAATCTGCAGTCACCAGCCAGATGCAGAGGAAGCAAGATGAAAATGCCACATGTCTAAACATAGACAAGAATTATAGGTTAACTTAAGTTGTAAAAGCTACTTAATAATAAGCCTGAGCTAATAGGCCAAACCATTTAAAATTAATATAAGCCTCTGTATGTTTCTTTAGAACCAAACGGTTGTGAGACTAGGCGGGACAGAAACATCCACTGTGGTTGGCTGGTTTCTCAGCTCATGGTGAGGGAAGAACATCATGACGGAAAGCTGCTCATAGCTGCACAGCCAGGAAGCAGAGAGAGGCAAGGGACAGGGCAAATCTGAGCTGCCCTTCAAAGGTATACACGACCATATCGATGCACTCCATCCCACCAGCCCTGCCTCCTACTCTCCATCACGCTCAGTCATACCACCAAATTATAAATCCACCCATCATGTCAGAGCTCTAATGACCCAATCACCTCCTAGTAGCTGGATCCATCAGCAGAGAACCAAGCCTTCAACACTTGCAACTCAGAGGTACTTCAGACGACATGTTACTGAATGAGGAAGAGTTGCAACATTGCAGTCTCTGCCCTTAGTTTAGGATCAAGAACCCAACATACCTGTGCTCAGGACTCCACCCACCTGGTTCGCAGAGCCAGCTCCCGTGTGCTTTTGCCACACAAATGAGAATGGACCCTCTTCTCGGGACTTTCATGTCTCCATCTGCTAAACAGAGCACTCCCCTGGCTATAAAAATGTGTGAATGGTACGCAGGCTGTGGGGGTGAGGTCACAGAGACATGTGTCACCTGTCCACCATGGTCTGCATCCTTGAAGGCAGAGCTATGCACCCCCCCCCCACATGCTGTCCCTCCCTTCACACCCTGGACAGCAAGTGTCTTGACACATTCTGAGCCCTGGAGGGTCACACCTTGAAAGGAGCACTGAAAACCCTATGATGTGATCATTAATTAAAAAGGCCCCTGAGCCTCATCAACGGTGACAAGGGTTAATGTGCCCATGGTTGAGGGCTACCCTCAAAAAAGACCCTTCACGTAGAAGAAATGGCCTTCACTTCAAACGTCAACCAGCGGAAGACATGGAAGGGCTGCGTGTTTAAAATGCATTTTTTATTATTCAGCCTTCAGCAGAAATGTCACCTTTCTAAGGCAAGCTGTTACCATGTGCTCCCCGTGCCAAACGGGCGCCTCTGAGGAGCAGGATTTGATCTCAGCATTTCTAGTGATTTGTGTTTCTCTTTCAAGGAGCTCCATGCCTCAAGGCATCTGTGAGATGCACAGCGCAAGAAGGTAAGTTTGCAGGAGAAGCCAGCTCTGAAACATAAAACAGGGGCTGTGCTGAACAGGCCAGGAGCTCCATCAAAGCCAGAGCCCACAGTCCCCTGCCCAGTCATCCGGGACCCCTCGGCGCACCGCATTGTTTTCTGGTGAGCACCATAGTTGAAACCATATTCTCAAAGAAACTGCGCTTTGTCACAAGGCCCCATCCGCAGGCGCAGCCACATGACAGGCCCAGAAGCAGCCAGCACAACTGCCGGTGACGCTTGCCAACAAGCCAGATGCTGCCACACATTGGCATCTGGGTCCTGGAACAGCAAGCATGTTCTCAGCCTGGCTAGGGATTCTGACCCCAGCCTCGGAAGGAGACAAAAACCGGGAAGAAAGAGCGGGAAGGAGGGGGGAGGTCGGCCAGCACATGGTCTCTGGGTCATTTCCCTAGCTTGGCCTTAGAGCCTCACCTGACAAAAGGCTCCTTGGAAAAGGACCGCAGGAGATGCTGTGGGAGGGGGAGGTAGAGATGGGAGCTGCTCTGGCACCTGGGAAGTGGGGATGGCTGATGCTCCAGGAGACAGCTGCAGCGGGCAGCCTTCTCTCCCTCAGCCACGATAGATAGCCCGCGGTGGGGCTAAGCTTTGGGACATGGCTCCAATCTGCAGCAGAGGGATGGAGTAGCCATATCCACGGCTGTCGATCCTGCTCTCTGGGTGCCAAGGCTCCCCAGTGCCAGCAAGGCGGGCGAAATGATGGGAGCAGGAGCCAGACCCCACACCGTCGAGAGCCTTGCAACTAGCGAAGGTGCAGAGGAAACGCCTTTCCTCCTGGTGGCTCCTGATTGCACGAAGGCCTCCACCCTGGGTGGTCACATAGATGGAGGCTGGGCTAGGGGTAGGGTGGGAAGTAAACAAAATAAAAACAAAGTTGCATTTCTTTCCCCAAAATAACAAATTCTACCCAGCATATCCCCCCCTCATTCCATTTCTGTGCCTGAGCCCTAGCAGCAAGCCTGTGTTCAGAAGAGCTCTGCCCGTAGCTGTAGAGCCAAATAGGGTCCCAGGAGCACCTCTCTGGGGCTGGGCAGCACAGCCTCTACCCAGACCTACCTGGTACTCCTCTGGCCATCAGGTGTAGGGCACTTCGAGGACCTCTGGTCATCGCTGGTAAAACTGCAAAGCACGTCCTCCCTGTGGTGTCCTAGGCAACAGTGTTGTTTAGAAAGGCCAGTGCTACTCTATCACAGCTGTGCGAAGTGACTGCTCACACTGACAGCCCTCCTGGCTGCTGTTTGTAGTTTTGTTTTTACAGCGCAAGGTCTCATGTAATAGAGACTGACCTGGAGTTTCTGCTCCTCCCTGCCCAGCCTTCCCCAAATCTCTCCTTTTGTAAACAAAATTATCTGAATATTTTACAGGTGTTTGTCGAAAGTCAAATATATATAATAAGTAATCTCAGATAATATATTCTTAATACCTTATAAAATATCCTTTTGCTAAACTTTTGAAATTGGATCTTCTATATTCCCCCCACTTTCATAGTTAAATCCACAACCTTGGGACTGGAGAAACAACTTATTCCTAAAGTGCTCGTTGTTCAAGCACGAGGACTTGAGTTTGTATCCTCAGACCCATGCTAGCTCAGTGTGGTGGCACAGGCCTGTCGTCCCAGCCCTGGAGGCAGGTAGGGAGGTCCCTGGGGCTTACTGACCTAACTGATAAGTGAGAGACTGTCACACAGCCTAAGGTAGATAAGTCCATGAGACAGCTCCGTGGGGAAAGCGCTTTCTGAGCAACTCCTGCACCCGAGTTCCAGCCCAGAACCAAAGTAAAAGTAGAGAGCAAAAAC
>NC_022013.1:76857605-76859304 GCF_000317375.1 Microtus ochrogaster
ACATGATGTATACCTGCACACACCTCTGTGCACACATACACACACACAAATAAAAAAGCACACACCTCACAGGCGTGCTGTGAAATTCAAAGCCCCCTTGCAAAATGTGAAGTGAGCCAGCCCAGGAAGTGTCCCCAGCTGAGGCCTACAGTGACAGACAGCAGCCATGGGACGCTCAGAAGCCAGTGAGACTTTGGAGCCTTTGTGCTGTCTTGAGCTGAACTTCAGCTGCAGCACCCCAAGAAGGAAGAGGGAACCCAATCATCCTAGAGATCATAACTCAAGACCTCTGACAGCTGTGCCACCAACTACAATGACCTGTGGAAGCAGGAGCTGTGTGTCAAGGCAACTGCGGTGAAGTGGCTGAGCTCTCTGGGGACGCAGACCATGTGTGTGCCCCTACACATGTTCCCTACCACGTGCTCCTCGGTGAAGTGTGCTCCTCGGTGAAGTGGCCGATCTCTTTGGGGATACAGACCACGTGTGTGCCCCTACACGTGTTCCCTACCACGTGCTCCTCGGGGAAGTGGCCGATCTCTCTGGGGACGCAGACCACGTGCTCCTCGGTGAAGTGGCCGATCTCTCTGGGGATACAGACCACGTGTGTGCCCTACACATGTTCCCTACCACATGCTCCTCTGTGAAGTGGCTGAGCTCTCTGGGGACGCAGACCACGTGCTCCTACCACAGGCTCTCCACCACGTGCTCCTCGTAGAGGCATATGCCACCAGGGCCCAGCTTGGCTTCCTCTTTATCCAGCTGCCTACTTGTCTCCTATCAATCACGCTTTTCCTTTGATATGAGCACTGTCTGGACCAACTCCATGGAAATGTCCCAATGCCTTCAAAATTAGGTGTACCCAGGGTAAGGAACTCACACCCATCCGAGGCCAAGGCAAGAGACTTTCCTGGAAGGGCACTGCCATAGGTCAGCAGGATGGGGACGGAGACTGGAACCTGCCTTTCTAACTATGCCCCAGACTGTTTCCCTAAAGCTTTGTATGTAGATGCAATTTCAAATTCAGAGAAGTGTTGCAAGAAGAAAATTCACCATCAACCCAGAATGGAGGGCATTTTGAGAACCACTGAGTTATGTCAAAGGTCTGAGACAAACAGAAAGGAAACCAAGAACAAAGGTCAGGATATTATTGAACAAAAAGCAAACCAACAACCTAAGAACAAAATGCTGAGGCCAGGCTGGACCCATGGATTGGGTCCAGGGCTCTGAATGATGGAGCATCGTTATCAACCACAAATACACTTGCTTGGTTTTCTTGAAGCCCCCCAGAGTGATAGATACTACAGAGACACTAGGCCCAGGTAAAAAAAAAAAAAAGCAATTACTTGGGAAGGAAGTTCTAGATTTGAGAGGATTACAGCTCCCCCTGCATTCTTCCCTGGCTCACGATTCTGCCTCCAGCCAAATTTCTGCAGTGGACCCTACCTACACCCTGCCTCTAGTCTCCTTCCCTTCAACTACTCTCTGTTCTAACCCTAAAGTCATCTCTCCACACCAGCTGTTACCCACACCAGCTACTGATCACCCTGCAACCTAGTGTGTGACATCCCAGGTCCCAGCATGGCCTTTAACCCAGCCCATGGACCTGCCCACCAGCTCCATTCACCTTGCCTTCTGTAGTACACAACAGATTCTCTCTCTCTCTCTCTCTCTCTCTCTCTCTCTCTCTCTCTCTCTCTCT
>NC_022013.1:76859404-76868944 GCF_000317375.1 Microtus ochrogaster
TGTGTGTGTGTGTGTGCGTGCGTGTGTGTGTGCAAGTAAATGTATGTCACATTAGTACAGTTCCCACAGAGTCCAAAAGAGAGCTGAGGTTACAGATGGATGGCTGTGAGCCACGGATGTAGAAGGAATCAAACTCGGGAGCTCTCAAGAACAGAAGCCAAGCACTTTCAGCCACGAGCCACCTCTGCAGCCCATCTGGTCACAGTCTTTACAGTTGTGTGGCCACCAAGGGACGTGCTACTGAATAGGGTATGGCAGCCACCCAAGCCTCTAGGAATAAAAGAAAAATAACTACAAGAAAACAGTTAAGCACCAATTCAGGGTTTTTATTAACCTTGCCTTTAAAATGTGAGATAATCTTCCTAGTTCATGGAGGGACACAAAAACCCGCCATGCTCTTACACAGGGCAGAGCTTGCTCCCTTCTCCCTCAGCAGCAAGGACCCACAGCAGTGCTATCTGATTGAGGCTGAAGGCCAATGAGAGAGAGACACAGCCAGGACACCACGCTAAGATACTCTACTGTATGCCACAGTCCTTGAGGAAATAGCTTGAGATGCCAGGATCGATCACTTACAGCATTTACAAAACAGAAACCAAGTCCTTGAAAGATGTGTGTGAGTCCCGGCAGAATGGCAAGAGGGGCACTTCTCAGCACCACAGCATGGGCAACTTGCAGGGCCAGGCATGCGGTGTAGGGGCTCTGCTGTAGTGCTACTGGCCACCTACCTGGAACACACACATGGCATGAGAGATTACCCACGCTTGGTTCCCACTGGCCCTGAAGCAAGTGCAGATGGGAAAAGGCTGAGGGAAAACCCAACCAAGTTGGAGCGATTTTAAACATGTTTGAATAAATCTGGGGAGAAGGCTCAGGGGGCAGAGGGCTTATCACACAAGAGTAAGGACCTGCATCCAGGCCCCCAGAACGCACAGGAAGCCAGGCACAGTGGCGAGCAGTTGTATCCCAGGGACCCTGTGGGAGGAGGAAGACAGACTCCCAGAAGCTTGCAAGCCAGCTAGCCCAGTGTACATAGTGAATAACAGACCTGTCTCTGACAAGGTAGGAGGTGAGGAACATCCTTAACTTCCACACACCACACACATACACATGCACATACAATATACAAACTAAACAAGGCAGCCTGAATGGATTACCAGAATCCCGGAAAACCCCTACGAAGAGCAAGGGCCACCGGAGGGAGGTGCCAGTCAAAGGAACAGGATCACCACCAAGAACAGTTCATATCCCAGGCTGCTGAAAAGATGGAGTGTACTCATGCTTAGACACAGTTAGTACTCGTGTAAATGCAGGTTCATAAGTCCCACAATGGACACACATCCAGACATCACATGATTACCTTTCAATTCAAATAAAACTAAAGGAGTTTCATTATTATTAAAAAGTAAGTTAGAAAAAAATCTGTCTTAAGTAATACAAGCTCATGCCACAGTGTCAGCAAACATCGACCATGGCCAACACTCAGATGGCATTCTCTTTGCTTTTTGGGAAGCATCAGTCACCTACCTGTGGGGTGAAGTCGGGGATCTTCATATCATAGTGTGAGCCACTGACAACCTGTCTGACGAAGTCCTCTACAAGAGCAGAGAAAAGTCAACCCTGGGGATTCCAAGTCAAAACACAAAGTCACGGGGAGAGGGATACTTGGAAATCCACACATCCAAGCTCAGGACACCACTCACAAGAGCCCAAAGGTAAAACAGTGTCAGGTAGGGGAACAGACAGACAGTTAAAGTCAAACGTGGTAAGCCCATGATGGAGCGCCATAAACAGATGGACAGTCGGCCAGGCTAGGGAGGACAGGTCGCCAATTACAGCCAGGTCAAGAAGACGGCTCCCCTTAGGGCTGAGTTTCACTCACCAGGTGAGTCACTTCACCAAAAGTGATATATTCGCAATGGGGCATGAGATGGCCTTTAAATGGAGACAGACGCCATCCACAGCATGGATGGGCCTTGGAAATGACACACTAAGTAAACAGACACACAAAAACACACAGCCTATGATTCCACTTACATGAAATACCTACCAGAGCCCAAGCCACGAAGACCAGGAGCTGGGGAGACAAACAGGAAGTTGTGGAACAGACATGGTTCTGGCTCTCCATGTCATGGAGAGAGTGGTGACAGCTGCACGAGGATTTACATGTGCTAAATGTCACTTCTGCATTGATGCCCAAAGTGGCTGAAGTAGGGATAGGGAGACAGCTCAGTGGGCAAGGTGCCTGCTACACAAACACGAGGTTCCCGGATCCCACATGAAAACACAGGCAACGTGGACCTGAATTCCCAGCACTGGGAAGGAGGAGTTAGGATCCCTGAGGCTCACTCACCTCACTCACAGACAGTCCAGATAAAACTCATCTAGAGATACTGCCTCAAAAAATACAGCGGGGAGAAACGGAAGAAGGGACCATGCTGGATAGTTCTATGTCAACTTGACACAAGATAAAGTCATCTGAGAGGAACGAACCTCAGTTGAGAAAATGCCTCCATAAGCTCAGGCTGTGGCCAAGCCTGTAGGGCATTTTCTTAATTAGTGCCCATCCCACTGTGTGGTGCCACCCCTGGGCTGGTGGTCCTGGGTTTTATAAGAAAGCAGGTGAGCAAGCCATGGTGAGCAAGCCAGTAAGCAGCACCCCTCCATGGCCTCTGCATCAGCTCCTGCCTCCAGGTTCCTGCCCTGTTTGAGTTCCTGTCCTGACTCCTTCAGTGATGAACAGTGATGGGGAAATATAAGTCAAATAAACTCTTTCCTCCCCAATTTACCTTTTGGTCATGGTGCCTCATCGCAGAAATAGAAATCCTAACCAAGACAGACACCAAGTGTCGACTTCTGACCTTCACACACGTGCACACACACATACGAACACACACACATGCATGTACACATTCAAAATGATTGAAATGGCAAAACTTACTTTTACTCTAGTTTTTAAAAAATGGATTTGAAAAATTTTGGTAATTTCTCGAATGGTTTTGACCCATATTCCGAGCCTCTTTGAGCCAACAAGGCATGAGCTGCAACCAAAGTCTGTCTCATGCAGCTGGATTTCAGGCATGTACACAGCATGGCACGAAGGATGGGCTTCATGCACAGACATTGAGTCCATTTTATTTCTAAAATAATTTGTGTCCAACATGAATGGTATGTTTACACTGAGTGCAAGCCCCAACCAAGCATGCAGAAAGTCACAGCTGTGGAAGTGTGTCCACCAACCGACCTGGCAACCATCTGTTTGTGTTACTGTCCTTCGAGCCCAGGGGTCCAAGTCACATGGAAGGTTGTGAAGTCCTGATTTTATGTCATAGGGCACTTGTGGAAGGAAGTTCTGCCCTGGCTGGCTCTGAGTGCTTACAGACTTCCTACCAACCCACACAGGAAGTCCTTCTGTGTCTCACCTGCGTGAGTTCCTGTCATGAGGCCAGGGGGTGGCGAGCCAAACCCAGCTCCAGGGACTGATGTCATCTTGACTGAGGTCTGATCTTGGTGACCTGCTATATCCCAACCTGGTATTGTGACAGCCCTTCAGCTGGGTTTCGGATTATAAAGGGACCGAAAAGGGGAAAGGGGAGTCAAATAATAGAAAAAGGGAAAATGCTTGCACATTTCCTGTGTTTCAACAAACATTTCTGCTTCTGTTTATCTTGATGGGAGACCTGGAAGTCAGCAGATGGATGCTGAGATGCTCCTGGGGCCGGGGCTGCCTCTCACACAGACTCAAAAGGCACATGCTTTAGAACGGAAGGAAAAATTCAGGGGCTGGAGCTCGGGACACCGCTTGCCTAACTTGCAGGCACAAGGTTCTGATACAACAAACAAACAAAACACAATGACAACAGAAAATTCCAGTCATTTCTGGTGGCCTCTTACTTGGAAGCAGTGCCTTGTCCCACAAGAAGTTTGACAGACACTAACACTTAAGGCATCTCTAAGTTTTGGCAAACAGCATGGTGGCAGCGGCGCTACCTTAGCAAGATGACGTGGCATCACTAGACATGAGACAGGTGAGCGTCAGGAGCTCAGCTCAGCATCACCTCACTGGGCTGTGAAACAGGATGTGTATACACAACAGACTATGAGTCCAGGTACGCCAGCCCAAAGGAAAACAAACACCCTCGGCCACAGCAGCAGCAACTGTCCACCTTCCACAAGAGCGGAATAGAAAAGAAGGACTCTTCAAAATGAACCTTTAAATCTTAAGCTATTAATAAAGAAGCCATCCGAGTTTTAACCACATTTATTGGACATCATGATTTCTTGTTACACTGGCAGCTTGGGGGATGAACACCCCTTCCCTTTTGTGTTAACCGAAGTGGGAAAACAGAGTCCAAGAGAGTGAGCAGAGGATGCAGGACATGGAGCCGGGGGGAGAAGGACAGGAGGTCAGGCATGTTCCCAGGAGCCCTCAGAGTTAGCAGCATCAACCAACAGGTTCAAAGCTGGCAAGAGTGTTTTTCCTCAGTTCCCCTGGCCCTGTCAGCCCTGGGCATTCCTCCTCACTTTGTCAGCACCCTGGTGACACTGTTCACAGAGCAGATTAGTGTGTTACTCAGCAAATCCTGACTCAGTCGTGTAAACCAGTCTTGTTCAGCAGAAGCACCATCAGCTGTCACCACAAGGCCCCCCAGTCACGTAAATACCCCTTCTACACTTACAGTTTCCCAGCAGAGGTGTTTTGCACAGGTGTCTGCCACACACCTGAAACCCTGAAGTCACATTACGTCACATCTGGGGGAAGGTGAGAGCAGAGCCGCTGCTGGCAAGATTCACTGGTCTTGTGTCAAACAGGGGTAAGGGAGTCTGTCAGCCCACTGCCCCACCGCGTCCTCTAAGGCCTTGTCCCAAGGCTCTGGCACAGCAGCTGAAGGAAGACTGGCCACTCCTGAAGTCCTATCATGAGGGGTCTGTCCTGTGATGAGCACTCCAGGTGACATTCATCTTGTCAGTTCTGCCCAGTCCACTGGAGTGAAGAATGGGTGAGATTTGATGTCTTCAACACCGGCCACTCCAGCACCCAGACGCTCCAGAGGGTTGAACTGCAAGAGCTGAAACAGAAGCCTCTGTGAGTGACAGGAACACAGAAGCAATGAGAGAAAAGGGGGCTGTGAAGGGAAGGACTTCAGGACCGGCTATCTGGCTGTGGTCTGGCGGAGCATCCCACCTGAGTAACAAGCTGGTCAACAGCTTTCCCTTATCCTCAAAGAGGGTAACAGGATCAAGAGATGTAGCTGCTTTCTCCAGGACTCAGGAGTCTGGGAGTCCCACTGTCTTCCAGTTCCTTAACGCTACACCATCAGGACATACGCTCAAATCTGAACAAGCAAAGCTATGTCCCCAAACCACTTCCTCTGAACTGGCTGGTACATTTGATGAAGTAATTTGATCCAGTGAATGAAATAGGTTATGACTTATTCAGAATTAGGAATTATGTATAAAATAAGAAAATAATGTCATAGGCAGTCAGATTTTTAAGAGTAAAAACAAGAAGCAATGAAGGCCCTGGGCATGCTGGGAGCGTGTGCCTGAGACATGTCTGCATCCTCACATTCTGTGTCAACAGCTTCGCTAAGGGACAATTTACACACCAAATAGACATCTACTGCAAGTCCAGGTCAACAGACTTGGGCATGGTCCAGTCCAGCTCCACACCCCCCTGAAAAGGGGTACTCCGTGACATCTGTTCCCCACAACCTCAGCCCACAGCAGCCACTGCTCTGAGCCTGCCCTTCCCAGGCAGCTATGGGGTGCAGTACTAAGTGAGCCTTTGCGCTCTCCTTCCCCAGCACAGCGCCTGTGGGATTGAACCATCCGCGGGTAAGCACTGGCTTTCCTCCTGATTGATAGTCCACCATGCCTCTACCACTGTTAATCTACTCGTTGGCTAGTGGGCTCCAAGGTCCCAGTTCCGGCTGTACTGAACGACACTGCTGTTAAGAGTCCTGTGTGTTCCTCAGGAGGTCAAGTGCTTCCAGCTGAGTTTATTCCTCGGCTCAGAACTGCTCAGTCACACAGCAGGCTTGTATATAACTTCTTAAGAAACTGCCAAACTGTCCCAATGTGGCCATACCTGTCTACAGTCCCATCAGCAAGGAGCGAGAACCCTGGGTTTTCTGCCTCCGTACCCTCTGGCCTTAAGTGAAAGCAGCTCTAGAGGGCCCGTGCCTCTCGTGGTGGCTTTAACTGTACTCCCTGAGACTAATGACATTGACCATGGCTGTATGTATGCCCTGATAACCATCCAGATAGCCTCTCGGCTGAAACAGCTCACCTTCCACCCACTTCCACACCAAGCTGTCTGTCTTGCTTGGGTGACAAGAGTCCAGTATTCATCCTGAACACAAGCACAGACAGCGGTTTGCAAACATCTCCCCCAGCCCGTGGCTTTCCACTTTCTCCACACATCTCTGAAGTGCTCACATTTTTAATGTTAATGAAGTCGACTTTATCAGTGTTTCTTTTATGGCTCATGCTTTGGTGTTCTAAGAGCTCTGCCGTAGCCCAAGGCCATGTGCGGTTTCTCGTGTTTCCTCTACAGGTTTGACAGTTCTAGCTCGTCCACAGAGTCCTGTGAGTTACTGTGAGTTAGTCTCTATGCGGGACGCAGTAAGGGTGGGGCTCAGCTGAGCACTGAGTCCCATGCATGTGTACAAAGCACACGGTTGTCCTGATGACTGCAGTACAGGGCGAGCTAGTTCACAGCAGCGTTCTTTAAGAGTGCTCCAAACGCCAGGCATCTCTGCCTCTGTATGCTGCAGCTGGACAGTCTCCCGACCCCACTCACCTTTTCAAGCTGTGATTCCCCTTTTTCCTCTCTCACTGGTTTCTGTTGCTTCTGTTTATTTGTGCTTACTTTATTTGTATAGTTCTGTATTCATTCATTTTTTTTTAAGTAGGGACCCATTCTAGAGCCCTGACTGGCCTTGAACTCATGGCAATCCTCCTGCCTTAGCTTGCCAATTGTTGGGATCATAAGCATGAGCGCCCATGCCCAGTTCTTTTCGGTGTCTGAGGTGCAAGCCTAGACTCCAATGTCAGGGCTCCTCCTTGTGTAAATGCAGGTGTAATAACGGTACTGGTCCTCCACAAGCCCTGGGATGGGTTTCTACTTCCATATACAACAATACTGTGTTGTGATTCTTCTTAGGACTTCTTTGACATGCAAGTTACTCAGAAGTAAGTATGGGGTTTAATCCCCAAGTATCTGTAGATTTAGCTGACTCTTTTGGGGTTCGGAGTGCTTTTTGTTTTGAGCTGTTTTTTGTTTTTTGTTTTGGAAGCAGGATCTCCTGAAGTCCAGGCTGGCCTATAACTTGCTGTAAAGCCAAGGATGACCTTGAAACTCTGGCCTGCCTGTTGTCTGTTATTGATTGATAATTCCTCTGCTGTCGTCAGAGTATGCTGTTAGATTTCAGCCTTTCTAACGGTGGAGGTATGGGTGCAAAGCACACAGTCACCCGAGGCTGCTTTCAATGGGCATGGTGAGCATGTGCACTCTGCAGACACTAAGCGTGTGCACTCTGCAGAAACTGAGCGTGTGCACTCTGCAGACACTGCACGTGGTAAGCGTGTTCCCTTTGCCATCACTGCAGAGCCTCCATCTGTATCCTGTACATGTACATGTACAGAGGATGTCCATGCATCCCCTGCAGCCTGCTGGTGTCCAGAACTACCTAGATCAAATATGGAGGACTCCATTTGTTTTGCTGAACTATTTTTCCCTTCAATTCAGCCTTTTTGTGTACTTTGGGCTATTACCAGGTGCACTTCCTGTGCTGACCTCTTCTCCCGAGATGCTGTCTGTCGTGCGCGGCCCCTGCTCTAATGTCCGTTTGCTAACCTTTCGTACCCTCCAGCTCTCAGGGTGACTGTGCAGTTTGCCTGTCCTTCACCTTTCTCTTTAGCCCATTTGTATTTGAACTCAAAGTTGTCCTGTCTACTTTTCCAGGTACTTCAATGACTTGTACAGTGTGTACAGACACTCACTTAGAAGTTCCCAGGGTTCCTTTAGCAGGTGCTGTAGAGATCACACAACTTAATTTATTATAATCTACTTCAGAATAGCACTAACTCAGTAACAGGCAGAATTTTCTCCCTCCATGGCCCAATCCTGCCCACCTACTATTGCTAGGTACAGTCACCATTTGGTGTCCATGGGGTCCTGGTTCCAGAGTCTGCATGAATACCAAGATACATGGTTCTCAAGTCCGCGACAGTGCTAGAACAAGTCTATAAGTGGTGCAGGACAATTGTCTATATTCTGTCAATTATGTTTTGAATAAACGCTAATTGGCCAGTAGCCAGGCAGGAAGTATGGGGGGGGGGACAACCAGACAGGAAGTAGAGGCGGGTCAGTGAGAACAGAATTCTGGGAAGGAGGAAGCCCATTCCTCCCCAGTCCTGCCCAGACACAGAAGAAGGAAGATATGACCTACCCTACTGAAAAAGGTACTGAGCCATGTGGCTAACATATACTAGAATAATGGGCTAATATAAGTTGTAAGAGTTAATAAGAAGCCTGAGCTAATGGGCCAATCAGTTTATGATTAATGTAGACTTCTGTGTGATTTCTTTGGGGCTAAATGGCTGTGGGACCTGGTGGGAGGGCAGAAACTCAGACAACATATAAGCATGTCTCCCACACTCCAAATCATCTCAGATGACTTTAACACACAACACAAAGTGACAATGTACAAATAGCTTCTGCACTGTGTAGAGAGAGGTGACGGGAAAAACACGCACACACAACACACAATCCTTTCTAGCTTTTCTTTTTTTCTGAAGCAGGGTCTCATACTATGACTCAGATTGGCCTAGAATGCCTCAGTATGTAGCCCAAACTAGCCCTGAACTAATGGTATTTCTCCTGTCTCAGTCTTCCACATGTTGGGATTACAGGTATGAGATGCCAAGCCCTGACAGCCTACACGCACACGCATGCGCACGCGCGTGCGCGCGCACACACACACACACACACACACACACACACACACACGATCTGTTGTTTGAATTTGGGATTGAAAAATGGACTTACACCAAGAGCTACATTTAAATCGTATCTATACATGTCATAAACCCAATACCACCATCTCATAATTATCACTACATGTGTATTTTTAAAAATAGGTTGGAGATCTAAATGGAAAAATATACTTAGAGACTTTTTATGAACTTCTCTCAACCACTGCACTGTTCACAGCGTGCTCAGACCTAAGCACCCAACCTGCCACCATGCCCTCCACCCCGAACGAGTCCCTAGCTCTTGCACATGTGCATCCATGGCTGGGAGCTACTCAGTCATTCTTTATCTGGGGGTGTCTTTATTTTACCATTTATGAAAAGTAACTTTTCTGAATTATAGGCTGACTGATTCTTCCCTTCAATACTATGAATGCTATCCTAGTATCTCTGGTTTCCGTTGTTTTCAACAAGAAGCAAAGCATCAGATGGGCCTTCCTCTTGCTGGCTTTACATTTTTCCTGTTTTTGCTTTTCAACAATCTGGCATCAGTGTGTCTGC
>NC_022013.1:76869761-76870215 GCF_000317375.1 Microtus ochrogaster
TCAACCTGGTTTTCCTCAACTTTTCATTTTGTAACTTATTTTATTGTTATGACACCTTCCCTTAATTCTTTAAACACAGCCTATTTTGATTCTCTGAAAATATTATAGTAACTGGTGGGTGCTTTGTTAAGCCCAGATCTGGGGTCACCCTGAGACAATTTCCATAAAATGGTACTCTCTGCACAAGTCCTACCTCCTATGCCTCCACTACAGTCATGTGACATTCCCTGAAAACAGAATGTTTCTACATGGTGCGTCTCCATAAACATTACATGGCTGTGTCCCCATGAACATTATCACAGCTGTGGTCTGTGTCCCCATGAACATTATCACAGCTGTGGTCTGTGTCCCATGAACATTACATGGCTGTGGTCTGTGTCCCATGAACATTATCGTGGCTGTGGTCTATGTCCCCATGAAGTTTTGAGCTGTTTTTTGTTTTTTGTTTTGGAAG
>NC_022013.1:76870967-76871808 GCF_000317375.1 Microtus ochrogaster
TGGTACCCACTTCACTCAGTTCTGAAGTCCACAGCCTTCCCTCTTCCCTGCACTGTAAAGCATTGCTGATGTCTCTGGTTGGTTGGCTTTGTTCTTTCAGCTGGGCTTCCCATGTCTCTATAGCTTAGCTGTCCACCAGGGACTCAGTAAAGGCTGTGTCCAAACACTCAGCCAGTCAAGCCTCCATCTCTTTCCACAGGCAGGAGAAGCCATTCACAGTTCAGGCCCAAACAGTCTATGCTGGCCTACGGAAAGTTCCTATCCGTTCCTGATGCTCAGAGCTTGTCCCTATAGCCTGGTCCCATGATGAAAGGAAGAAGAAACAGGTGGATACTGTAAAGACGATGAGGCAAGACATCTTTGCCCTATGCTCAGCTGGTTCCCGGTCACTGCACCCTTTAGTCAGTTTCAGGGGCACTAAAATGACTTTCCCACTCCTGTCTGGTGCCGGAGCACTGGAGAGCTGGACTTGCCAGCATCATTGTCTACCAAAGGCCACTATCCAACTTTAGCCAAGAGTCCACTTTCTTCTTTATTTTTAATTTTTGCTCATTATTTATTAATTTAACTATGTATAAAATAAACAGCACCTGGTGTGTTGTTCATAAATAAGCAACAACTGTGTGTGCTAGTCCCTGGCTTTAGAACCCTTTATGAATGTGTGCAGCAACTGTGTGTGCTAGTCGCTGGCTTTAGAACCCTTTATGACAGTTTCGTGCATGTGTGCAACTAATTTTGGCTCATTTCTAGTCCACAACTTCTAAGCCTTTCCCCTGCAAAACCAGCAGTTGCCAGATTCCTGCATCAGCAGCCCCATAATGCAAGCATGTGCCCCATCAAA
>NC_022013.1:76872854-76882983 GCF_000317375.1 Microtus ochrogaster
GTATCAGCTCGGTAAACAAGACAGCTGAGATCTGCCAGATCATCAATAAAATCAAACAACTGACTGATATCATATGTGATGGAGGGGCTGTTGGGATTCATTCTTTTCAGATGTTCTTCATACATCTTACAAACACCATCTCGTCAGATGCTTTGCTGCAGCCGCCGCTAACACCACCGCCAGCAAGTCTGGTTTTATCCCATTTAGCAAAACTTTTGATTCTCAATATTGTTTGTTATATTTATTATTTGTTATTATTGTATATAGTTGTATTTGGTTTAGTTCTGTCTTATTTAGACAAAAAGGGGAGATGTCGGGATAAGTCCCGCCCCTTAGGGGGCGTGTTCCCCTCGGGCTAATGTTTGCCTATAAATCTGGCGAGTGTGCTCGCAGCACTGGCTTCTGCTTTCCTGGTCTCCGCGGAAACGGTGGTTCTGTAAGTCTATTTCTCCATTAAAGCTGTGTATATATTTTTACAATCTGTCTGCATTCGTTTACGCCGTTACAAGTCATGAGCCTCAACCCTGCCCTTCTACGATAATTTAATTAAGACTTGAGACTGCACTTGTCACAGGCCAGCCATTAGCCAAACTGGGTAACATGGGTGGACTTAGGCACTCAGCCCACTGTAACTCTGCCAGCAACGGCCCTTTGTTCCTTTTGTACGGAACTACTAACCTGCTTAATAAGATCACACAGGTATTAGGTTGCCAAGCAGGGTCTGAACTCAAGCACATTGACTCCAGAACCTATAGCACAACATGGCATCACAGTCCCTGATGTGTGATTAGAGTCTGAGAAGCCATTCCTTCACTTGGATGTGACCAGCCACATGCTTCTATACAAGGACCTGGGATGTGGACACACATCTAACCCCAGCATTGAGGAGGCAGAGACAGTAGGATTACTTAAGTTCAAAGTCAGCCTGCTCTTAAAGTTTTGGGCCAGCCAGAGCTACATGATAAGACCCATTTCAAAAGTAAAAAAATAAATAAAATACTAATATTTTTACCTGAAGTTATTTTGTCTAGCATTCTAAATCATCCTAGTACTGTGTGTGTGTGTGTGTGTGTGTGTGTGTGTGTGTGTGTGTGTGTGTGTTTCGGGGCAGAGGGAGGGTTCAAGACAGGGTTTCTCCATGTAACCCTGGCTGTCCTGGAACTCCCTCTGTAAACCAGACTGACCTCAAACTCACAGAGATCCACTTGCCTCTGTTTCCCAAATGCTGGGATTAAAGGTATGTGCCACCACCACCCAGCTCTAGTACTGTTTATTAAAGCTAATTGTTCACAAAACTTTTATATTAGAAGTTCCTGAAATGTGAGTTTTTAGATTGATTTATTTTACGAGTGTTTTGCCCACATGTATGTATGTATACCACATGCATGCCAGTTGTCCACAGAGGTCAGAAAAGGGTGTTAGATCCCGTGGAACTGTAATTATGGGTGGCCATGTGGGTGCTGGGAACTTAACTCAGGTTCTCTGAAAGAGCAGCCAGTGCTCAAAGTCCTCAGTCAACTCTCCAGCTTGCCAAGATGTGTTTTAAAGGCTATATTATGAACATAATGGGAATACCTCAACTGTATTAGACCCATTTCAAAGACAGCTCACATCTGCTGATTGAAATACACCAGTAGTTTAATGAGTTGAGCATCAACTCTTCCTGTTCCTGGAGCACACGCACTACCTCAGGGGGAGCTAAACAGGCAAGCCTTTCTCTGTAACTGGATTTCCATCTACTCACTCTAAAATACTGCTTCAAATGTGAAATTCCTGAAGTTGGTATTCTAGTGTTTGCTGGCATCCATCCACCGCTCGGTCCCCTGGCTACTTCCCCATGTGGAGCCTCGCCCACCAAACTGTGCTCAAGGTCCAGCAAAAGTCACACACAGTCTAGGACAGCGTCTCCAATACTTCCCCAGCACCTACTAGAACCTCTTTATCTGATTTCAGAACTCTGAGGTAGTTTCTGCCTGTCTGCCTGTGGACAGTTACTTGGTCTTCCTGCAGCTTCAGCACTATGCCTCGCCTACAGTACTGTCAAATGGAATCAAAATCACTCCTTAGGAGAACACGAGGTGGTTTTTCTCTTCATATGCCCTTTTTTTCTTTTTTTATTTCCACTGATTTCAAAATATCCATATTCATTGAATAACTTTAGTTCACTTAATTTGCCATTTCAAATCACTTGCTGTAAGACTCTCATGAGCTGAGAGCCTCACAACAGAACACAACACAGTGCCTCCCCATCAGACTCGCGGCCTCAGGACAGAGGCCAAAGTGAGGAATCTTCTCCTGAACACGCACTCTCAGACACTCTGAAATCCTAAACCTCCTGAGCACACACGGGCCCTCGAAGTGTTTCAGACTTCAGAACATTTGGGATGCCGAGTTTTTTCATCAGGACTGCCTAGCCATAACACTGTAGACACTACAGAACCCCACAGCCTGGAAAGCTCTGGTCACTACGGCTTATGTTGTTCAACACAGTTATTAAATGCAGGAGAGTTAGCAGGAACAGCTCACTGGAGCCCAGATCTCTGAAATACTGCACCTAAATTCTCAATAGTCTCTCTTCACCACGACCAGAAGTATATATATATATCACACATTCTAAGAGACACAGGGCTCCAGGCCCGTCTGGGGCGGAAGGCCTTAGCGCTGACTTGACAACACCTCCCCACCCTCTCCCTGTGCGAATGAGAATTAGAGAGTGGACCAACACTCAAACAGCTACACAGCACAATGGGGAACGGCAGCCCAGACAAGCCCAAAGTAATCTACTCTCACACCCCATAAATAGACAGAACAGACTCAATATAAGCCCCAACTTAATAAAAAAATCAGTTCCAACAGTTTCAGCCCTTCCTCTGGTCCTACGAATGTGCCCTGTTCACTCTGAATGTAACAGTACATGAGTCTCTCCCACCCCCAAATAACTCCCTCATGGCTTTACTGCAGTGGGCTCTGCTGATCTGCAAGCCCGAGGTACTGACCGCGGGGGTCGATTCAATTACCTGTTGAATGAGTGAGCGAGCCTCCTCAGAAACGCAGTCTGGCATGTTCAAAGTGGTGTGGGTATTTATTCCAGCGGGATGGCACTCCACCAGCGTCTGAAACAGCCAATCAGTTACATTTCTTATCCCAAGTCACATCACACCCTGCTATACCACGGGGCACACAGGCAGCAGCTACAGAGAGCTGACACCATCTAACGTGGAGGCACAGCCGTCAACACAGAGATCTGCAAGGAGCTGACAGTCGCCATGCTCCCGTCACAGGCTTGTGCCACCGTCCCTTCTCCTTCATAGCCAGAAAGCTGAAACAACACACAGGCTCCAAAGGGGGACTTGACAGCTTTGAAGGAACTAATGTTCTGGGAAATCTTTCCAGGGTGGAGTTTGTCCACCACCACCTTAACGCGTGGACAGTCACATTTTACAGTTTGCCTACGAATGCCAGCTCCTGTGTACTCCATGGTGATCTTACATTTCTTATTCACACACTGAACAAAGTGGGACCACGCAACTACTCCTGGTTCCTCCGAGGAGGCAACAGGCACAAGACTCAGCTAAGGTCTATTAACCTCAAGTGTCATGCTTTTAAAAGTTCCTAATCGGAGCGAGCGCACGCTGTCCCCATCTTAGAACAGAGAGAGGAATGTGCGGTGTAGGAGGAAAGACACTACCTTTTATGTCAACATTAACTTTTTAAGACTGAATGTCCCCTGGATTCAGACAAGAACCTAAAAGAATCCAGAGGACTCTAACACATGCCGGTGATGACCCCACAGATGTGGTTCTGCTAATGCTGTCTCGCTAGGCGGGCGGGGGAGGAGCCGAGCCTCTCGCTGCGTAGCTATGGTATAGCAGAGGATTGCCATCAACTGTTCAATGTTACAGGGCTTTTTTAAAAATCAGTATCTTGATAAATTCCTCTGCCTGCTTCTGACATTGAAGTTTTCCTCAGCCCCTGACTACAGAAAAGGCTAATGCGCTTGACTTGGAGTCAGGGTGGCATCTGGATGCGTGCGCTAGGTGTCTAGGTCACCGCATACCTTGCCAGTGAGAAGTTCGAAGAGGACAGCGCCCAGGCTCCACCAATCACAAGCTTCCGTTTCTTCTGTGACTGCTCCAACCTCTAAACACACCAAAAAAGGTTGATATTAAAATTCCAGAGGTCAATTAAACTTTCAAAATTAACATGTATTAGCAAGGTGACCTTGTTAATGCTGAGAGAGCAAATACTAAACACTCATGGGCTTTCAAATCCCTGAAAGTCCCTTCTCTCTTTGCTCACCTACTGGGGTTGCATTTTTTTCCCGACATAGTCATACATTAAACGGAGACATTTGTTCTCTGGTTGACGGAGGGACACCTTCAAGACACTGTGCTTAAGGCTTCCTGAACCAACCAGATCAGCACTTGTTCCCTCTTTCAGATTCGAGGGAGCACAGCTGATTTCCCCGGTCAAACCATCTTTTGTTTTAGAAATAAAGACTCCCTGTAACCAGACGGCACTTCAAAAATTACCTAGGCCAGCATAATCACCCTGTTAGAAACCAGGGACACACATCACCCAATGTCACATAAGAGCGGATGACCCGCCTCTCCCTTCATATCTCAGCTTCTTTCACTGAAGAAGGAGCCTGTGAAATGCGAGCCCACTCATTCTGAAGTACAAAAGAAATACTGCTTAAAGCCATAAGCAAAAATGCTAGGGGCTTAGAATAGCCAGAAACCACAGTTCTACCTGTTCGCTCCTGGAGGAACTCTGAAGTATCATCTTTCAGGTCGTTCCACAATGAGCACCGATTCTGAAGCTACAGCCACTAAATCCTGCCTGAGACCTTGGTTCATTCTTCCATAATCATAGCTGATCAGTCCCAAGGCCTTGCTAGGATCTGCCCTCTGACACCATCCCAACAAAAGCAGGTTGACTACAGGGAGCCTACGACTCAAGACAAAATATGCAGAAGTTTCTAGAGGGTCGGTGAGAACTTGAAAAGTAAGTGAAGCAAGCATAGGAACCCTGGTTTTAACCAACACTCTGCAGAGCCCTTGAGGGAACCCTACACGACTCTCAGGACATCGAGCTTCAAGTCCTGAAGCAAGGGCTGAGAGACACTATCCCTCATGCAAAGTACCAGATTTGGGCCATTTCAGCAGTCTCTTGTTGTTTCTTTGGGGCTGCAAACAGTCTAAGCATAACTAGGCCCGTGCCACAGACCTTCCCAGCCTGTCTCTGCCTACAGGGCTTCACACCAACCACAACCTCTATTCTCTGATGAGCTGACCTCAGCTATGCAGCGGAAAAGAAACACACTAGTTCTTGCCAACTGTTTTCCAAGTAACTGAAAGACCACAATCCATCTAGCAGTGTGTGTAAACTGTAAAGAGCATGTGCATTGCAGGACCGTGTTGAGTGACATCTTTACATAGGACCGAAGTACAAACGTACACTGTTTTCAAACAACAGAATTCTGATTAAAGAGAATGGAGTGATAGAATTGACAAATATTTTAGTGACCTGCCTCTGGGGCGGTGAGATTTCCAATACTCATCAATGACATAAACATCTCATTGGCCCGATCTCAAGAGCGGAGTGAGATGGTGAGAAGCAGGCAGGTGTGCAGGACAGTACTTGGCGTAGGGAGGGCCCGGGTGCTCCTTCCCACGGTTTCTACAAACTTGACATTCCCTGTTAGAAGGCTGGACCAGACACTGGAGGCCTGGCGTGAGTCTCAGATCTCTTCTGGAATGGGTGAGTTTGATCTGAGGATCTATGCGTTAAATTTTGCTCTGCACTCCCCAACTCAGGCCTTACTCTGCAGCCCTCGGGAGACACAAGTCCTGGGGGAGGGGGGCTCTGTGTCAAAGCTGCACCACCCCCACCGCCACACACAGAGCACTGTCACCTTCAGAAAAGTACTCTGAGAAACATTAGCCGGGGTGTGTGCTCCCAGAAGCCTTAGGAAACAAAGAGGAATGGTCACAGGCGTGCAAGCACATGTGACCCTTTGCACACTTCCTTCCAGACCACATGGTGGCTTACACGATCACCTGTTCAGAATCCTTGCACAGCATCTCATGGCCAGTCAGCTACATTTAAATGTCTTGCTCCAGCATAGCCATGTAAGCAGACCTCCACGCAGGGTCTCAGCCTAGCCCATCAACCAGTACGAGCCTGGAAGCAGCATAAAGGAGGCTCTGTATTGGCCCAAACGCTCCACAGACTCTGCCACACTGGTTGGTTTTTTGTTTTTTTTTTGGTTTTTCGAGACAGGGTTTCTCTGTGGCTTTAGAGCCTGTCCTGGAACTAGCTCTGTAGACTACGCTGGCCTTGAACTCACAGAGATCCGCCTGCCTCTGCCTCCCGAGTGCTGGGATTAAAGGCGTGTGCCACCATCGCCCGGCTTCTGCCACACTGTTAAATAATGTGAATCTAAAACAAGCTTCCCTGGCAGCACCCATAGGAAATGTCTATTTTTTCCTCTAATCCACTGCTTTCAGCATAGAGTTGGTGGCCATGTGTTACTTAGTTTTATTAAAGTTTTACCTGTTCAGAATTCAAGACCAACGGGACAGATCAGACACCCACTTAGAATGCACTGGTAGCATTCTGCCCTCTCCATGCACAGACACTGCTATACTAGACAGCAATGGGCACAGCAGTCATACAACAGCCCACGGTACTAGGCTAACTAGTGTGTGTATGTGTGTGTGTATGTATGTATATAATTTTATATATATATGCATATATATATATATGCACCCTAAGTACTGGATTGTGTTCCATACTTCAATTGCACTTTGAGTCTGCTAACGATATCCAGAGAACTTATTTGCATGGAAGAACTATGAAGACAGAGACATTATCTCTCTGTGAGCAGGCAGAAGGACGCCTGACCCAGCCAGCTCAGAGAATGTGGAAGTCGGAAAATGCCTTTTAGGATCACACAACTTGTCTGAGGAGCTCCAGACTGGAGCCATGGATATTCCCATCTCCACTTGCAGTCTTGCTAAGATGGACCTGCACCACTAATGTAACACATTTTACAAGGACACCCCTGCAGTCAGACATCCCTGGGTGGAAATTCTCAGGTGGAAAATCACGAGACAGACCGGGCATATCCTTTTCTGGGTTGTGGACTTGGCCAGCTAGTCCTCCAATGATGTGGGAGGTCCTTCTAAATATGTGTTGCTTTTATTGGTTAATCAATAAAGAAGCAGCTTGAGCCTATGACAGGGCAGAACAGAGCTAGGCAGGGGAAACTAAACTAAATGCTGGGAGAAAGAAGGTAGAGTTGGGGAAAATCCATTTAGCTGCCAGAGGAGACCTTACCGGTAGGCCACAACCTTGTGGTGATATACAGATTAATAGAGATGGGTTAATTTAAGATGTAAGAGCTAGCCAGAAATATGCATAAGCTAATAGGCCAAGTGGTATTTTAATTTATACAGTTTCTGTGTAATTATTTCGGATCTGGGCAGCCAGGAATGAGCGAGCAGCCTCCGCCAGCACTCTAAGAGCAAGCAAGATGCATCAACTTGAATGCTCTGAGATCCCTGGTCACGTCAACCAGGTGTTTGACAGGTAGACAGTTACCAGTGATACTGTGGACGGTGAGTGGGTGGTGATCCCATGGGAATGAAAGGGAGCACAGTGGCCTCAAAGCCAATCCTTTCTCACCTCTGAGGGTTCACTAGCTCGTCCAGGATGCACAAGGCACAGACGCTGCTGGGGACATTCTTGCACTGTGCCCCAGAGCTTGCTGCTGTCAATCCTCATTTCTTCTCCCATCCTTCCTTGATTGTCACCTCTGCCACAGCCTACCCACTTCCCTTCCTGTCCCCAACTCTTTACCTCTCAGACACAACAAGCTCCATCCTCTAAAGGCTCCCAGGCCTTACGCTAGTTTCCAGTACTATGACAGTACTATATCTGATATCACTCAAGGGAGGAACAACTTGCTCTGGCTCGTGGTCTGTAGTCTCAGTCTAGGCTGGCCAGCTTCCTTGAATATGGCTCCAAAATGAAAATGAAACAAGCCCTGGCCGGGGGCGGGGGGGGGGCACAGCAAAGCAAAGCTCTCACCTCATGGAGACCACCTCGCCATCAAAGGCCTTCAGCAACTCACTTTCTCTGCCAGGATCCCAATCTCCAAACAATATCATCAACTCAGCACCCATAGGCGGGTCACTCACTGGCAAGATCATCCAACCCAGCCGCTTCCCCCACAGACTAGCAGCTAGCAACCACACCTTAGCACAGCCTCAGAGAACATTCCAGATTCAGATCGTAAGGGCCCTAAAGGGACTGCCGGCCACCTGAGAACCTGTGGGCAAGAATATAAAGGCCACTGCATTGTTTGGGCTTCTGACCGGAGGGGCTGGTGCACGAGGACCACTGTGTGCAGCTTGCACTTGCAACACTCAGAAATGACTTTGCATCAAGCAGGGGCTGATTGATGTGGCATTGGCATCGTGAGCCACTGTGCCTGGTTTCCTAGGTGATTCTAATCTACAACAAAGAGTTCTGCACATAGGTAAGATACAAAGAAGGACTTTCTAGCAGCTGGAGGCTCAAATGTTAGAACAAGTGAACTAAGTTCTCACTGAACTCCTGTTTCACGGGCTTTAAACAAAGTATCTCTCCTAATTATCAGAATAAATGACGTTGGTGGCCTTTTTAATACCCTTGAAAAACAATTATTCCCAGATTAAGATTTTAAGATATAAGATGGAATTACACTGCTAAAAAGAAACTGAGGTTTTTGTGGTTGTCAAACCCACCGCTCTAAAACTGCTTTTCTTGCAAAATCTTAAAAATATTAAAACTCTAGCACAAAGCAAGGGCAGTGACTTTATAGACAGCTACAAGACAGTTCATACATTCACTGCAAGAACAGAATGGGGACGCCAGGCGGTGGTGGCGCACGCCTTTAATCCCAGCACTCAGGAGGCAGAGGCAGGCGGATCTCTGTGAGTTTGAGACCAGCCTGGTCTACAAGAGCTAGTTCCAGGACAGGCTCCAAAACCACAGAGAAACCCTGTCTCGAAAAACCAAAAAAAAAAAAAAACAGAATGGGGGCCAGCTCAGATGGTTCAGCAGGTAAGAGGAGAGCCGGATGTGGTGGCTGATGCGCACAACCCCAGCACTCCCGGATGACCGGATGAGATGGAAGACTGGCCTATCAGCCAGGGGCTCCCGTGAGAGCAGCACTGGATCCAAGACCTCCACACTGCAGCACTCTCCCAGACCCCAAAACAAGACTAACCAAGGTTCTAATGTAGAGAATTAAGGAAATGCCACAGAAAGCTGGAGCAAATTTTAAGTGCAGGTGACAGGGAAGCCAGGACACCTTTTAGACCTAAATCCATTTGAAAATCCTCTGAAGCATGTTGAAGGCCATCCTACCGACTTCAAAATGGCTTTATTAGACACCCCAAAGGGTTGAATTTCCATGTGCCCCCACACCACCACTCCATCCTGTCTCTGCAACTTCTAGGCTGGGTGATGTCCTTGTTTGCCACAAGTACAGTGGTCTCCCAGCACTGAGCAAAATGGCCAGCAAAAACTAACTTCCCACAAAAACATGACAGGACAGTGGCCCCTAAGAATCAGAGGTTTTGTCCGTGCGTCACGGAGACAAAGGACGGGGCTCTGGCTCTGAGACCGAGCGCTGCTCTAAGATGAGGAACCCGGTTTCTTCCACCTCTAGTGACATTAATTCCATCTTCCAGAAACAAGCTTTCTACAGCGCTCATGAGCTGTTCTCATAGTTCCTCCCCCTCCATTAGCTTAGATGCTCCAGTCTCCATCTCTGCCCAAGTATGCCGTCCCTCCTCCCCTCAGAACTCACTGGTGGCCTGGGCAATGAAGGTACACATCTCACAGTGTGAAGACAGAGCGGCTGGGATTATATTTCAGCTCTTCAGAAAAAAAAATGATGATAGCATCTAGCATGTCCAAACAGTTAATAAACTCTAGAATTTCATTTAGTACAACCCATTCTAGTTCATACCTTCAGTATAGAATCTTAATTCCTACTAAAGATTCAAGCATCACATTCCCTGGGGTACAAACACGGATAGAACAGCAAAGACTACAGGACCAGAAGCGAGAT
>NC_022013.1:76883243-76896826 GCF_000317375.1 Microtus ochrogaster
CCAGCACCATGTCTGCCTGCACTCCGCCATGTTCCTCATCATGATGATAACGGACTGGCCCTCTGAAACTGTAAGCAAGCCACCCCAATTAAACGTTCTCTGTATGAGAGGTGCCATGGTCATGGAGTCTCATCACAGCAAAAGAAACCCTGACTAAGATATGGTCTCAGCAATGCGACCACCCAAGGCTGAAACACAGAACGAGAGCTGCTTAGCTGTGGTGGCATTTCATTTGCATTTTAATAAATAAAACTTGCCTGAGGTCAGAAAAACAAATTAGCCTTCTCCCAGCCCAAAATGACTGTTTGACCTGAGTCCAGAGGTGTATGCAGTGAGCAGCTCCTGAGACATAAAGGAACAGAAGCGGAAAGTGTGGACATACTTCTGAGCCCGTGGTAGTGGCAGGCCTATGATCCCAGAACTCAGAGGCTAAAGCCGAGGAGCACCAGTCTGTTTACAAAGAGAGACCCTAGGGCTGGAGAGATGGTGCAGTGGTTAAGAGCATTGGCTGCTCTTCCCAAGGTCTGGGAGACCCTACCCCCACCCACCCCTAAAAAGAACTGGTCTCCAGCCACAGCGCAGCGGCACAGAGGCCAAGCCCAGTGCAGCGGCACAGAGGCCAAGCCCAGTGCACATTCGCAGGCCTGAGGAAATGTGCAGACACTGGGGACAGAGCTGCCGGCCCAACACGCAGAGTCAGTACCACATACACACCTACAGGACCAGGCCTGTGACTCCAGGCTACGCAGTCTGAACTCAGTTTAGCAAAAGCTCAAGTCAAAAATAAAACCAAAGACAGAGCTAAAACTCTGCTGGGAGCCATACTTGAAAACTGAGAAAACAAGAAAATCAGGTTACCCTCACTCAGGCTTTGAATGAAAGCCACCTTCTGACAACGCTTCACACAGATGCGGCCACTGTGTGTTTCAAGCAGTTGTGATCCTCCAACATCCCAAATTCAGATTCGCCTTGCTCTTAAAAGATGGTAAACTGGCTTCAAGGGAGCATTTCATAGCCTCTCCCAGCACATGCTCTGCTCACCAGCTTTCTCTAAGACGGTAGGAAATCAGTAAATTTAAATTTTTCTTAAGAGAATTTCACATGTAGAAAAACTCTACTTTAGGATAATTACTTAAATATGCCTCCTAGATCGAGGCATGGCAGCTCAACCTATAATTCCAACCCTTAGTCGTTCGAAGCAGGATGATCCACAGGTTTGAAGCAAGTCTAGGCTACACAGTGAGTCCCAAGTCGTCTTGGCCTACGGTATGAGACTGTCTCAAAAACCAAACACTCACACAGCACCACAGCCAAGGGCATGGAGAAGGGTCACATATCTATAGAGATATGAATATGCTAGATTGTTCTTAGCCACACTCTTAAAAATATGTAAAATTCTTAGACACTTTACTTCTTTTCTTTCCCGGGGTAAAAACAAAACTTGATATATATAATAAAAAAAAGCAGAAGTTGTGGCAAGTGAACTTTTTAAATGATATTTCCATTAAACCAACATTCACACATCAAACAACGTCTCACAGGTAATGTCACAAACATCCATCTATCAGACAGATGGATCAATTCTAAAGCCACAGACTCACACACTGCACTCAATGACAGTGTTCTCTGAGAAAGGGAGAATATAGCTGTCTGATGCTACAGGATGCTCTTTTTTGCAAAAAACAAAAACTATCTAAGTGTCTGACTTGGTGTGTGTGATGAGTGTGTGCATACCAGTGCTGACTACACAATCTAAGTGTCTGACTTTTCATGTGTGCATGTGTGTACATGCCAAAATTGACTACACTGCCCTTGTATATAAACCTGCATACATGGCTACATGCATGGTGGCTACACTATCTGTGTGTGTGTGTGTGTGTGTGTGTGTGTGTGTGTGTGTGTGTGTGTGTGTCACATGTATATGTCACCTGTATATGTGCAGGTTACAGGTTGGACATCAGTCTTCCTTGTGGGCTCTCCACTTACTTTCTGAGACAGATCCTCAACGTACCCAAGATGGATAGTTGGGTCAGCTTGGCCAGCCTGGGTGGCCAGTGCTCTCCAGGAACCCACCTGTCTCTTCCCACACCCAGTGGTAGGGTGACAGAAATGTTCCACTGCACCCAGCTTTTTATGTGGGTGCTGGCAGTCCAAACTCAAGCCTTGTCTGTGCAGCAGGAACGTTCCCAACTGAACCATCATCTCCACAGCCCCAAACAACTGGGTAGTCTTTGGGGTCCTAAAACTCCCTCTTGGAAAAACAACCAAGAAAAACACATTATCTTTTAGGATCCGCGAGAAACAATATAAAAATAAAGGCAAAATTTCATTAACTTAATATTAAGCACTGTACACACACTTATAACAGTGGGGCAGAGGGAAGCTCGCATATCTAACTTCTTCTAAGATTTTTAAGTATGTTGTAAAATTTAAAATAGTCAGGATTTCGTTAAGTTCTAACAAGAGAGCCGGGCATAAGCAGTGCGCTTGGATAGTAAAGAAAGGTGGTTAATCAAGCCATCTGTCACTAGTGACATGTGAACCAAGGGAGCGAGCATCCTCTCCTGCTGCAGCATCCCTCAGCTAGCGCTGGGAAGCATTAGTCCCACGCTCCCACACAGACAAGCTCTCCCCGCAGCATCTGCTGCTAATTGAAAGGGACTAGAATTACAAAATCCTAGTCAATTTCTCTCGCAGCTCTGGCTGTGTGTAAAGATTTTCTATGCAGGGGCGAAGCATTAGTCTTCCACTACAGCTGACGACCAAAGAGCAGAGGGAAAGACGCAAGGAAGCATTTTTGTGTGCAACCTTGTAAGGACTCGGCCGTAGGAAGAGGTCAGCGAAGCATGTCTTGAGTTAATTCAGTGCATTTTCATTCTATAAATACGACCAGTTGCCTATGAAGATCTATTAACAGCCTAGTTAGTCAATTGTCTATGTCCTCTGTTGGAGCAGTTTCCTTTGATATAACTTCAAAAGTAACTGTCAATATTATACCAATTATGTCTTTATTTCTGGCTCCCAGGCATAGTTCCTGGGACACAGGAGGCATTTAATAAATGTTTGTTGAATACATATTCCAATTGCATCCTATAGCACTGTTCATTCGTGGCATTCAAAGTACCACAAATATCCAAGAATGTTTGTTTGTTTTAAGTGCCGTGATCTATCTCAAGTCCTCTGCAATTTTACCCCGTGTCGACTATGAAGTTTAATGGCAGGTGGGACATAGGTTAGAGCCGTAGGAAATGGAGTCAAGCAATTGCTAACTACAGTACTGTGAGCTAGTTGATAGTGGCTTCAACTGGGGAGCAGAGGGACAACTACCTAAAGCTCCCTCGCAGAGCACAGTGGCTGCCTCTAGGGGGCAGTTTTCTCTGCCACAGGTGGCATGGGTCTGTGACAGGAAAAGGCTGGCCAACACCAGGCAGAAAGAAGAAGTAGTTAAGAGCATTGCCTGCTCTTCCAAAAGTCCTGAGTTCAATTCCCAGCAACCACATGGTGGCTCACAACCATCTGTAATGAGGTCTGGCGCCCTCTTCTGACCTGTAGGCATACAGACAGAGCATTGTATACGAAATAAATAAATAAATAAATAAATAAATATTTTTTTTTTCTAAAGAAAAAAGAAGATGGAGAAGTCCAGGTTTCCTGGCCCCGCCCAGTGTGAGGACCCAGCCCCTGGAGCTGAGAAAGCAGCCGCTAGCAGACTGGCTCTCTGGGGACCACGGCTCCCAGTGTTTTGTTTAGGGTTTTATCTAAGTTTGGGGTACTACTCTAGATACAGGAAAATATTTTCATTGGGAGTCAAGGGTTAAGACAGAGCCTTACCCAAGTCTAGCTGACCAGGAACTCAAGACCCTCCCATCTCTACCTTCCACGCAGCAGGGCCACTGGGGCTAACAGGTCCAGTTTAGAGCCAAACTTTTTAAGTTCTCACAACTAACACAAAAACTTACAAATGCAGGCAGAGCAGTAAGAGTAAAGCTTAGTTGCACTGAAATGAGTGTGCCCAGAAGCACCCTGGGCTTAGCTACACTGAAATGGGTGTGCCTAGGAGCACCCTGGGCTTAGTTGCACTGAAATGAGTGTGCCTAGGAGCACCCTGGGCTTAGTTGCACTGAAATGAGTGTGCCCAGAAGCACCCTGGGCTTAGCTGCACTGAAATGGGTGTGCCCAGGAGCACCCTGGGCTTAGCTGCACTGAAATGGGTCTGCCTAGGAGCACCCTGAGCTACACCCTCTACCCCAGTCTTCAATGTCACATTTCATTACAGCTTTAGGTGGTCCCTCTCATACCTATAAACTAAATTACCACAGCTTAGCAGCTATTCACAGGGACCCCAAGGTCAACGGCAATTCATCTGGTCAGGTGAGGCTAGCCTACCTAAGTGATCACAACCACAGATCTTAATCTGCAGACAGACAGGCAGGCAGGCAGGCAGGCAGATCCACCTCCCCCACCCCCCATACTGTGAAAGGAACATTTCGCTCCTCTGTCATATTCCAGAAGCTGTGTTTCCCAAGCTCTCCAGCACTGCTCCGATGCTTGTGCACAAGGCACATCTGGCACACAGGGCATAAGAACAGTCGGAAAACGTTCAGGTGTCCCCAGAGTCACGGGGCTCTAACATGCGAGTGTTATCCACCAAGACTGTGGCCATGCCTCCCTCTTTCCGCCCAGGGAACAGGGGGCAGCCCTCCTCCACCTCACACAGCCCTCTCTGAAATCACCTGGGGACTCCAGCCCCTTCCTGCCCCCTCTCCTAATTCAGCTGGAGTCAGGTTTCTGCCCCGCCCCCAGGGGCTCCTGTGGGGTGGCGAGCAGGGTAGGACCAAGGCCTCACGAGCTGGCTCAGACTAGGCTTCTCCCACTTGACTGGCAACCACGTGCTAAACTTTCCTGAATTATCCCTGAATTATCTACACAACTTGAATCAAAATACTTTTTGATTTTGCTTGATTCAGCACTCTGGGGCCAAAAATTACTTCTTTAAGGAGTTTATAGGTATCGGTACAAGTCATTTTCTTGGGAAATGAAACAAGGAACGGGTAAGTGCCATGTGGCTTCTGGGTGACTGATTATGATAATTCCTAGTGCTACACAGTCTTGCTTCCTCCCTCAGCCCACATTCCTAACAGGAGACACCAACGGCATGCTCCCTTCTCCACTGCCGACCCTCACAGCATCCACTCTGAATGGCCATCAGGCGTCACGGCGCTCCCCGACCAAAGCCATCACAGGTGACAGAGGAGAAGGCTGAGAGAAGCAGAGTGACAGGCACTGCTTTCTCCTCGCTGCTCTGGGGAGGCCAAGGGCGGCACACTCTGCTGTAAGCGGAGCTTCTGCAGCCCCGTCCTCCTTGGCGGCATTAACTTTTGAAAACCTTAGCATTTCCAACATTATCTGAATGGAGTATTTATGAAGAACTACTTGGAAGGAATAAGCCTTCGATGTGGCATGGAGACTGTATAGGAAAGAAAAATAATAGTTTCAATGAAAGTAGCTGCTCAAAGGCTGCAGAACTTAATGGCTAAGATTCAGCACTCTAGGCCAGCAAGGCTGGTCCATGGGTACAGAGCTTGCTGCACAGATATGAAGACCTCAGTTCAAAACTACAAACCCACTAAAAGTCAGACACATTGGGGGCAGCAGGGGACAGAAACAGGAAGACACCCACGGGCTCCCTAGCCAGGCAATCCAGCCTAAGGCAAGTTCCACATTCACTGAAAGACTCTCAAAAAAATGTGGGAAGCAATAGAGGGCACAGCAGGCTCCCAACCTCTAGTCTCCACATGCACACACCCCCATGGATACATGCACACACACACACACACATGGATACATGCACACACACACACACACATGGATACATGCACACACACATGTGTACATACACACACACGTGTACATGCACACACACGCACATGTGCACACACGCATGTAGACACACCCTCCAAGATTCAGCATTCTATCTTCTCTGCTAAATATCGGCGGCAAATGAAAGCCCCCTTTTTCTTTACAGCAGCACCATGCTGCGGCCAGTCATGCCAACTGCAGCACCAAGGTCAGAAGCTTTACTCCACAGCTTCTGCTTCCCAGGACCTCACCTCTGAAAACAACGCATGCATCAGATCCCAGGTTAAATCAACCTCTTAATGGTCCAAATCTGGATATCAGACTCCCCAGAGTCTGCGTGCTGAAGGGCTGGTTCCTGGCTTGGCACTGCAGGAGGCCAAGGAACTTGGAAGAGCTGAACCTGGTGGGAGTCTAGGTCACTGAGATGTGTCCTTGAGGATTGTAGGATCCACCCATGAGGGGAGTTTCTGCCCCACACACTTCTGTCATGATGTACAGAAACAGTGCCAACTAAGCCTAAGCTAGAACCTCCAAAACTAAAAGCCAAAATACACCTTTTTTCTGTGTATTGACTTTCTCAATTGCAGCCATAGAAAGCAGACTAAAGCCACCCCCCCCACAGAATGCCGGGCTGTGTCTGGCAGTGTCTAGAAGCAGGCAGCGTGTCTCACCACTGCTGAGTGAACACTATCTATTGGCCACCCGGACACATTTCCTAATTCTGACAGCTGACATGTTTCTTATGATGCACACGTGCCCAGCACTGGGCCACCAATGGCAGGAGCTGAGCTCTTCGGTGCCCAGTCACCATGGCCCCATATGAGGGTGACAGACCAAGTCTGGGTACATGTGAAGGCGCTGGGGTCCTCTTGGGGTCTGGGAGGATCCCAGGGCAGCAGAGCCTCAAGCCCGCCTGCGCTCACTCTTTCTCTCCGTGGCAGCAGATGGGCTTCTTCACTTGGACAGAAACAACTTCTGACCTGAGCCCCTTTCACTCCGGCATACGGTGGAGAATGAGCGAGAAATTCCCACTCTTTCCTCTCCTTGGAAGAACAGCCTGGCTTCACAGCGAGAACTCGAGGCACAGGATGGAAGACACCTGCTGAGCTGTCCAGAAAACAAAACATCCACGTGCCAGGACCTACTGACCAAGTGTTGCATCTCAGCTCAGCACACCTTAGCCACAACTCAGCCTTGCCTTCCGTTACTTTCTTCAGCAGAGGAAGAAAGCCTCTGGGACCACAATCACATTCCCTGCCTATGTCCTCACTACTTCTGAATAGACAGCTTTAGTTGTTGCCTTGTCCCTGTCTGCTAAAGTCACTCCAGGACGCTTACAGTTAAATAAACCTCACTTCTTTAAATAATTGTGATTGCTGCTGAGAATCATGCATTCAAAAGTGTCTGGCTTCTTCCTCTAAATGAAAATGTTTTCAATGAAGCTCTCATTTCCACTGTAAATAGTTTATACAAAGACCCCATAGGTAAGTAAAAATATACACTTTTTAAAAAAAGTAAAAATATATACTTTAAAAGTCTTCCAAGCAAAATAATTCTTTTAACTCTGCTGGTAGGTGGGTTTTCACACTAGATGAGCTTGAACTCTGAATTTTGTGTAAGAAGGGAGGGTGTCATGTGACTGACACAGGTGATTCATTCCTATCAACAAATCTACTTACTACTACTCTTGAGTGCTGAAGGTCCTAGATAACCTGTCCAAGGTCATGTAGCTAGTGAATGCCGGCTCTGGGAACAGCGATGCTCAGTGACACCACAGGCATCCGGTGGTCTCCACATCTGGGACCAGTGATGCTCAGGGCACCTGAACCTACATCACAAGCATCACCTGAAGCTACACCACAGGTATCTGGTGGTCTCCATACTTTCACACCTTCCCTGGGCTGATTCTCCTACCAAACACCTGGTTATACTGCTGAGTACCACACTTGTCAAGAAAGAGATAGCAGGAAAGCATATCATAGAGAAGGTCAAAGGGACTCCTCCCCTGAATATATTCCTGGACTAACTGCAGGGGGCTGGGGGAGTGTGGGAAGGAAGCACGTGATTGTCATGCTCTACACTGAAGTCTGCAGTCGCTTTGCAGCGTGACTTCTGTGTGTTCCACTTTTTGCTGTCAGCTGTGAGCTGTCCTCAAGTGTGAAATCGCCTGACCACGGAAGCGAAGCTGTCATTTGACATCTGGGAGCGTGGAAAGGGGCTGCAGTGAAAAATACGGTGGGGCTTCTTCAACCCATGCACACGCTCACTATAAATTCTCCAGGACCATAAGGATTCTGCAAGAAATATCAATGTAGATTTCAAGTATTTAAAATTAAAGCCTCACAGCCAGGCGGTGGTGGCACCCACGTTTAATCCCAGCACTTGGCAGAAGCAGGCAGATCTCTGTGAGTTTGAGGTCAGCCTGGTCTACAAGAGTTCCAGGATGGGCTCCAAAGCTACATAGAAACCCTGTCTCAAATAAATAAAAACCTAAAGCCTCCTAATGGGGTGGAAAATAAGAGTGAGGGTCACACAGGGACCTGTCGAATGAGGGGAGGACATTAGCTTAGTAACTACACGTGACTAACCCTGTTCACTCACACACTCAGTTTTCAACCAGCCTTTGTATCTCACGGGGTAAGAGTGTACCTTCTATTTCCTGCTGCCTTTGATGGTGAGCGTCGAGACTGCTAAGAAAACACTAGCTGCAGCCCGTAACATCGCATTTGATTCTCCTATTACACTAAAAATGCCGTAACAAAAATTATTCTGTGCTACCAAGTGAAGAAATGTTTCAAATCCTTGGAGAAGTTGTGGTTTCTGTAGCATTAGAAATCAAATCAGAGTTGGTACAACCAAGCGGCCTGCAGAGAGGTGTGCAGCACCCTGGTTTCTCTCCCGGTGCTCCCAGGAGCTCCTGAAGGAGGGGGTGCCTGGAGGGGGACCGTGCTGCGGCCCTGTCTACCTGGCGCACCACTGCTCTGCTTTCTTCTCTTTCTGCCCTGGCACGAAAGGAATCATTTACCATAAGTGGTGTCTGTTTAGTAAGACCTTACTGGATACCCGAAGGAGCAAGACGCCTCTGAACACAGGGCTGGGTCTGGTGCATAAATTCAAATTCTCAAGACCCTCTTGATGGAGCGCAGCTGCAGCCATTTAAGGGCCGGCATTTTCAGAGACGGAGACAGAGACAGCTCCGCGGTTTTTGTCTTTGTGTTGTTGGATCTGTTTTCTTTAACATAAGAGGGCAATTTATTTTTTAAGTTCTTAGTTTTATTGAGAAAACTTGTGAGCCCTGAACTGCCTCAGTGGTGCGCATGGCTGGAGGGCTGTGACTTTAAATCTAAGCTCACAAAGTTGGCAGAAGCAATTCTTAAATAACAGAAGGTGATCATTTGCGTTTCAAAATTTATCTATCTTGCTTTCCCCTCGATTAGACCAAAACATGTTGATTCCCAGGTTTCTGTGAGTGTTTTCTGGTCTAAACTTATTTATAGAACAGAATAATGGCCCCCCTGCTAGTCTGGCATTTGCTCAAGTTCCTGTCCATGTAAATCGAATCTGTTACTGGAAATTTTTCTCAAAATATCAAGGCACAATCCACAAGATAAAAGGATAGGCTGATGAGATAAAGCACAGGCAAGTGGGCGAGGGTTTTCGGACAAACAGGTGCTAAGGATTCCCGGGAGGGGGAGGAGCAGGTGAGCGGTGTAAGCAGAGAGCAGGCAAAGCTCCTCCTTGTCCTCTGACCTTTACTCTCTGCTGGACGGTCAGCACACACTCCAACACTGGCCCACTACCACTGCTCCCTCCCAGTGAGAAGGAAGCCGATCCGCTCACAGGCAGCACTGCTGGGTGGCTCTAAGTGGGCTCTGCACCTCACCCGCTTGAGGTTGTGTTAGCTGGAAGGACAGAACCACTCTTTGGTAAGGCCGCTCCCGGTCTGTTTCTCCTTGTTGTAACATTGATCTGTCCAAGGGCTGGAGGGACTCCCCTGCTGCTCGTGCACTGAGCAGCTAAGCAGCTGGAAGGTGCAATTCTTTCATGCAAACAATTACAACAAAGCCTCTGTTTGGACTACAGTTTGGCTGGATTTTCCCCCCAAACACTGTGAAGGACAACAGCCTGGAAGAGGACCGCAGAGGAAAGAATCCATTAATGGTGCACTGCCACCTGCTGGCCAAACTGAGGAGTGGCACTCCCGGAGAGACGAAGTTAGGACTTGGAAACGGGTAAACACAAGCAGTCAGTACCTGAGACCAAGAGGGTATAAGGAATACTTTCATCCCGACATACAGACGCTCTCAGATGCTAAAGTGAGCTGGCTTTGATATGCTCAAGTGGCAAAATAGCCCAACAGCCACTTTTCGGAAGGGAAGCCCCAGCTGCGCAGGCAGCAACAGCGTCCGGAACAGGCACACCACAGCGTTCAGCTCTAACACACAGCACTGGACCCCACTTCAGCATGGGGCACACTGCACTCACAGGGCCTCCCTAAGGTGGTTCTAACACGCCCAGAATCCAGTGTAATTAATAAACATGCTCGTGCTAGTGGGCACCAAATTAGGACCCGGTGCCTAGGAACTCGGGGTCAAGGGATTTCACTACATTTCTCCTGACTCCAGAAACTACAACAGCGTCAGTTCCCAAGCAGCTGTTTGGGTACGAAGTCTGAGGATTTGCATTATGAGTCGAAAACTTGCCTGTCCTCAGCCCAGCCACTCTTAACAAACAAAGGTTTCCCTAACAGTGATCAGCTCTTGCATTCCTCATGATCATTTCCCACAAAGCTGAGCCCAACAAGGGAACAGCAACCCGGTGGTAAGCTAACACAAGCTAAACCTAGTGCATGCTGTCTGCTCCATCGGCTGCGACACTTGGCAGCCAGCGGGCGGGTAATGACTAAACTCCTCCTAGAGAGACATGTGCTTGGGACAGGAGAGGAAGCCGTGGACTTGGACAGAGCCCGCTTGCTCTGACAAGAGAGTAACTCAAATCCAATCTATAAGCTCAGCTATGGCTGCCTCCAGAGGCCCTAATGGCCAGAGCAATACATCTATAATGTTCAAAAATAAAGAGCAGGCAGGAAGGGCAAGAGAGACTTCAGTCAAGTACATGGGCCCTTTTAAAGTAGGGGAGTGTGTTTATTATGGTCTCAAATATAGAATGTCTTAAAACATGTTCTCAACTTCCAGGACAGTTCATCCCTGAAGGCATACTGCATCAAAAGAACTCATTTTATCCACTGTTAGCCTTGGGAATTTCACTGACATCTTAAGAAAACTTAATAAAGCTCACCCATGTGAAGAGGCTCAGGGGACCTACGGCCTTGCTTCAGATGCTTCAAAGAATGCAATGAGTTTCCAAAGATATAAAAATGCTTTTAATGAGGGCAGTAAGTGTGCACATGTGTGCATGTACACACACACAAACACACACACACACACACACACACACACACACACACACACACACCTCTGGGCACAGACAGCTCAATCCCTTACGTTTCTTCTTTGGAGGGCTGGGATGAATGAGCAGACCCAACACATACGTCAACTGCCAGTGCAAAACACAACTTGTACAGAGAAGGAAGAGCCACCGAGCCACCTTTTCAAGTGAAGCGTTTGAGGAGATTGCTCTAACCTGGGGCACAGTACATTCTCGCTATGGCATCGCTGTCACAGGAATCTTCAACCTCACTCCACCTGCTAAAATACGTTAGCTGAATGTGTCCTAAAAACAAAACGACAGGAGAAATCAAAACATTTTTCTCTTCCATTTTCTGCAGAAGCGAACTGTAATTACTCCTTTTGTAGCTAAAAACAGTATCATTAAGAATAATGGCATCATTAAGTACTAGAAGCTATTACTGGGGGTGAATTTGCCGCACTGATAATGAAGCTCTAGACAGGAAATGAAGATACTAATTACAAGATAAAACGCCTACTCAGTTAATTGGAAGCAACAGCGAATAAAAAGAAATGCATTTGCGCAAGTTCCTGACCTCCATCATTCAATAAGATGTTGTTTGGGTTCAGATCACGGCACACAATCCCCTCCCTGTGCAAGGCGTCAAGGGCTACCACCATTTCAGCTGCCCATCTCTGAACGCAGCCCTCTGGGATGAAGAACCTGGAGCTCACTGCTAATTTCTTATCAAGGTCCTCAAAAATCTGGTGGATTTCCTTCTCTCCTCCCAGGGCTAGCACACTTTGCTCCTTGGTCTCAGAGTCTCTCTGAAACAGAGAGCGTGGTTCCTCTTTAGCCTGCTCTGTGAACAGTAACACTTCCTCCGCTGTGGTACTGTCTGTGTGTGCACCTGAGCGTGGACCACAGATGTGGACCAGGCTTTCTCCCGTGTCATGTGCAGTGACCACTGCCTCCACTTGTCCCAGCCCTTCACACTCGGGATATGAACTGGTTAACAATAACTGGTCTCCTGAGCTACTGCGATCAGCAGCAGCTGTGAACAACACCCCAAGATCTGCCTGAACATGGTGCTTTGGGGTCACACCACAGGCCAGGGACCTAGTGGGATCACTCAGTTCCTCTTGGCCTTCTTTCCCCAGGCTGTGGCACTGTTCAGAACTCAGTCTGAGGCATAAAACATCCGGGGCTTCCATCAGTTTACTTTCCAGCCTGCCTGCACCGGCCTGTGAAAACTTAGTGGGGTCCATTGCTGAAGCCTCTCTGGTTGGCTGCGGTTCACCAGGCAGGTTTACCAGAAGGTCGGGCCTTCCTTCCTCAGCACCACAAACATCCTCAAAAGCAGCTTCTTTGAATGAAATGACCGGGACAGAGTCCTCTGAGCCCCTGCTGACGGAGTCCTGAGCTTTAGTCTCCCCCTTGCTTTCTCTGTCTCCATCTGCAAGGGTAAAGAGCGCTTTCAAAGGTTCTGGCTTCAGACCATGCAACTTCTCGCCAAAATCCAGTCCCAGGAGTTCACTTGTGCTGTCCTTACTGTCAATCCTAAAGAACTCCATAGGGCTGTTTTTCGACATGGTGAGGGACTGGGACGTCTGAGGGGAACAAGCTGCTCCTGGACCCTCATCACCAGGGAAGAACTTGAGCTGAGTGCTAGGGCTCACACTATCAACAGCAACGGGTGCTGGGAAACTCAAAGCAGCCCGGGTATCCGCACTCTTCCCTTCGGGCTGCATGACAGACTCCTCATTCAAAGACCCCAGGTCGATCTTTTCCTGCCCGTACTCATTGCACAGCGTCAGGTAGCCAGCTGTGCACTCCTCCTCGGAGCTGGACCCTGAGTCAGGCCATTTGGGAGAGCTGTCCTGGCCGTCGTCTTCCTGATTGCTGTCCTCTTGAGAACTCGGGGTGAGACTCGCCTTCAGCGGCAGGACCTTCAGCATGCCCCCCATGTCGCTCCCTCTGGACTCGAAGCTGCTGCTGTCCTGGGGACTGGCACTTGGCTGCTGCAGGCAGACGCGGTGCGGCAAGCACAGTTTCGTCTCCTTAGTGTCGAAGCTTTCCTGAGAACTTCTGTTTAGAAATTTACTGATGTAGGACCAGAGCTTGCCACCTGTGAACAAGTGCAACAGCAAGAATTAAGATCCACACTGGTCCATACTTAAGCCACGGGAAAAAAGATAAGTATTAATAATTAACCAAAAATAAGTTCATTAATATCAAAGATCCAACGTGTTGTCAGAGAAGTTAGTGCAATAAAATGTGACACTCTTCTCTAGAGCTCACTGCTGCTAAGTACT
>NC_022013.1:76897156-76901175 GCF_000317375.1 Microtus ochrogaster
AGTACTACTGCTAAGTACTACTGCAAGTACAATACAAGCGCATCTCCTGGTGCCAATTACTTTTTAAAAATTTCAACCTATTTCTTCCTATAAAGGGAATTAGTTATAATCCCCACAAAGTTAAAATCTTTAAGTTAAACATTATTTAGTCTTCTGCTTAGGTCAAAACTTGTCAATTAAAGACTTTTTTTAAAGACAATTTGCTACTTAAAACTGTCCACTATAGTATACAGCGATCAACAGCATCGCTCCATTCTGAGGATGTCTAGTCCAGAACTGGAAGGGGATCTGACAGCTGGTATATAATTATGCCTTCATAAATGACATGTTTCTTTTACTATCTTCTGCCCCTGGTACATGTCATGTGTTTTGTATGAACAAATACAACTGGAGAAAATTAGCTGGGCAACTCTTCATAAGGTGAGCCCCTGAGAAAAGAACACCCTGGCAGTGTGTTCCCATACACACCTCTGGACCCAGAGCCCACTGACATCACAGAAGTGAGACCACAGACATCAAATGGACATGAAATAACCCAATATGTCCCAACAATGCTGACTAGGTAGTTGCTTAATATAGATTTCTTCTTATTTTAAGCATTAAAAACTCAAAATTAGAGAGGTTGCCTAACTAGAATCTACATTTTAAAAAAAATCACAGAAACCATAATGGATTAAACGTTTAATAATTAAAAATCATATCAAAAGAAAAGTTCACTAACCCTGGCGCTAACATCTCAACGGGTGGAGTTACAAATGCGCCCTCAGTGAGGACAGAGATGGCTCCCAAAACTGGGAAGTGAAGGGGTCAGGACAAGAGGTGGGCTCAGCTGCTGCCAAGTCAGAGAACAGCTTCTGCAGCCACCCTCCCTGCAAGCACTCCACAATGCACATGTCCACATGCACAACAAATACACACGTCAATTCTTAAAAAGAAGGGGTTAAAATGAGCCTCCCTACTTAGACGAACAGGGTGAACTTTCAGATCAGTTTTCATCTGCACTTGGGCATCATATATCAAGGCAGCTAGATCAAAATAAATAATCATGAGCAACTGACCACAGGTATAAAGTCATTAAACCCGTCCAGGAAGCTTCTACCTTATGGTTCCCTTCAAGGACTTCAGGAAGCCGCAAACCACCCTGCCCTGCGCCCCACAAGGAGAGCAGTGCAGGCTGTGACTGCCAGTGTCAGTCCCAAAGCCTCACTTCTCTTTCTCTCCGCCCCACGCAGTAAGTTACCCCCACTTTGAGGACAGCACAGGCAGTCTCCTGCACATCTGTTCTCTGTAGAGTGCGTTCAGGACTTCTGAGCTCCCTGTATACACACTAACATTTAAGGGTCCACCCTGACTTTCAACTGACTGCCGCAATCTTTCGACAACAGTGACCACTGTGTGAGGCTGTGAAGGAGGAGCCTGGGTTTCACTGGAGAGCCTAAGATGCTGGAGATGCCAGAGCTGTGGACCACCTGCGGAGATGCCAGAGCTGTGGACCACCTGCAGAGATGCCAGAGCTGTGGACTACCTGCGGAGATGCCAGAGCTGTGGACTACCACCTGCAGAGATGCCAGAGTTGTGGACCACCTGCGGAGATGCCGGAGCTGTGGACCACCTGCGGAGATGCCAGAGCTGTGGACCACCTGCGGAGATGCCGGAGCTGTGGACCACCTGCGGAGATGCCAGAGCTGTGGACCACCTGCGGAGATGCCGGAGCTGTGGACTACCACCTGCGGAGATGCCAGAGCTGTGGACTACCTGCCAAGGAGAGCTGAGGACCAGGTGTGGAACCAGCTCAGACAGAAGCGCTGCAGTCAACAAAGCTGAAAGGAGTTGGAGATCTGCAGAGCCCTTTGACATCAGCTATGGAGACGTGGAGTTTGGAGTTTGCCCAGCTGGTTTTCAGTCTTAGTATGGGGCTTCCTCACTGGGCCTCCTCTCCTCCCTTTCGGAATGGTGACATAAATTCACCACTATTTTATTTTGCAAGTATGTGATTTGCTTTTTTATTTTGACTTTACAGGGGATTACAGTTAAGAGATTGCATGAATTCCAAAAGAGACTTGGGACTTTCAAACAATGTTGAGATCCTGAAAGACTATCGGGACTTTTGAAGTTAGACCAAATGTGCTTTTGCATGATGCTATGGCTATGAGCCTATGGGGAGCAGGAATTGGAATGTGGTGGGGTGAATAAGAATGGCCCTCATAGGTGCATGAATTTGAATGCTTAGTCATCAGGGAATGGAACTGTTTAAAAGGATTAGAAGGACCAAGAGGTGTGGCCTTGTTGGAAAAAGTGTGTCACTGGGGGTGGCTTTGAAGTATCATAAGTCGCACTAGGCCAGCAGGCCAGCGGTCAGCCTCTCTCCCTCCCTCCCCTCCCAGCTGGATCAGGATGTAACTCTCAGTTGCAGCTACAGCACCACGTGTGACATCATGCTCTAAACCATGATGACAATGACTAACCTCTGAAACTGTAACTGCTTTCTTTTATAAGAGCAGCCATGGTCATGGTGTCTGTTGACAGCAACAGAGCAGTGACTAAGACACTAAGAATTTACTATGTTTTAGCAGCCTCTGAGTACGGCTTCAGCAGGCACAAGCCGCGCATGCCCGAAGCCATGCGCCACTCCTTCCCTCTCACACTGCAGCCCTCTGTCATCTTACCGCTGTCCCCTCTCATGGACAGCAAGACCTTCACAGCTGCAGGAAAGAATTCTACCTAGCATGTAATTAATAAGTAGTTATTAAACTGAGCTATAAATATATGACATCTTTATGAGGTTTTTAAGAAGCTTTTGTTGAAAATGTCTGTAAATACAAATTGTATTATGTATAAGGACTCACGCTCTTCCTATGATACAACATATGGCTTTACTGAAAAATTCTTAGCAGATGCCCAAGAGTAAGAAAAGCAGAAGGCACAAAACCCAGCGCCATCTCTGCTCCCACCAGAGACAGACACTACTGCCCACTCCTTTATTCTCGAGCTTTCACTCATGACTAACATGGCGTCGTACAAACATTTTCACAGGAAAATGAGTTTAAATGGCACAGCACGGGCACATGGCAGGTTTATAAAACAGCTAAACACTCCTTTGCTACCGAATATTCTCCAGTATAGTCTCCAGTCTTTTACTGTAAGAATTATTTAAAACAGTAAACCACTGGCCATCTCTAGACATGTCATCAAGCCAGGCCCCCGGGAGTCAGAGTCATCAAGAAAGACAGGTCCTCTATAGGCAGGCTGGCCTGGGACTGGCATGCAGATGAGAAGAGCCTGGATCCCAGTCCCTGCCTCTAGCTGGGGCGCAGGTCCTGAGATCACCACCATGTGTGTGACAGTGGGCTGAGGAGCATGGGTATCTCTAAGGTTCACGTGCTGGCTGCTGCATTGCCCTACCAGAATGCCCTCTGCAGGCAAGGAACAACACAGCAGCTCCGTCAGCAAGCTGCCTGTACTAGACATTAGCAATTAGTCATTTTATTAATCATCATACCATCCTGTTTAATTTCCACTGTTTTCACCATTGGGTAACAATCTTAAATGTGACTGTTGGTGTTTTTGGAACCTTCTGGGCTCACACAAGTTCCCTAATATGATTATAAAAACCGGGTTTCCAGGCGGGAAAGGGGCTATCCTGGCACCTCCAGCTTCACTCTCGGCAGCTGGCATGGAGCAGAGTTCGATACAGATCACATGCTCTCCTGCACAGCTAACCATGAATCACACAACCAGGACAAATCATTCCTGTAACACTGAGCATGGTCTGCTTTCTTCAGAATCAAGACCCACCCTAACAAACAAATGTACATCCCCAATCAACATCATAATGACAACAACATTACCTAAAAACTGTAGTCATTAAATCTCTAACATAAGTAGAGAATACCCGAAATATTGATCATTCGCACATCAAGCATAAGTGATATTTTCTAGACCCCTTTGAAGCATTGGAAATTGCAATTATTGAATCATCTTAAGCTATAAAATAGTAACTCATAACGTTTAATTTTTTT
>NC_022013.1:76902295-76904588 GCF_000317375.1 Microtus ochrogaster
GGTAAGCCAGACCCAAAAAGAGGAACATGGGATGTACTCACTCATATTTGGTTTCTAGCCATAATTAAAGGACAGTGAGCTTATAATTCGCAATCCTAGAGAAGCTAAATAAGAAGGTGAATCCAAAGATCATAACGTTTAATTAAACCCCTCTGTCTCTCATTTAAATTTTGGTTTTCTACAAGACTGCACAGTAAATATGTGAACTTGCCTGAGTGGAATTAGAACTTTGATTTAACCCAGATGATATTCCTAGAGCAATGGGAAAAGTCACCTTTGACCTAGAAATTCCCACTTCAAGACATCTGCCCTACAAATAATTATTAAAAACAAAACAAAATAAAAATGCACAAAGATACATACATGCAAGTAACTGAACAGTTCACAATGCAAGTAGGAGAGAAAGAGTTGCATCATGGGACACGTGAAGTACCAATCTGCAGCCATGCATGCTCACCACATGCCTACCCTAAGAGACATGCATGCTCGCCACACATCTGATACCTTAAGAGACATGCATGCTCACCACATGCCTCCACCCTGAGACATGCATGCTCACCACATGCCTCCACCCTGAGACATGCATGCTCGCCACACGCCTCTACCCTGAGAGACATGCATGCTCGCCACACGCCTCTACCCTGAGAGACATGCATGCTCGCCATGTGTCTGCCACCCTAAGTGCTGTACATATGTGGCAATTTAATCTTCTGTAGGTCCTACTAAGTGCATAGTCACCTTGTCTCTATTTTGCAAACAAAGAAACTGAGGCACAGAGGCTAAGCAGTGTGCCAAGATCACAGAACTAGTGATGGGGAGACAGAACTCACACTCATTGACTTGTCCTTGCTCTGTATTCCAGACTGGCTTTGAGTTTATAATCCTCCTGCCTCAATCTGGGATTATGGGTACCACTACACCCAGAGAACTTTCTTCGAAAGAGAGAGAGAGACAGAGTCAAGTCAGTCCATCCATCTCACTATGCACTCTACCTCACCCTGGCCTGGAACTCACTGTGAAGACCAGTCTGCCTTGGACTCACAGGTATGTGCCTGACTCTGCCTCTTGATGCCAAATGCATGCCACCACACAGTGTACATAACCTTTTATAATACTCAGAACGGTGTCTCATGTACATTGCTAAGATGACAAGCAGACCAGAGGCAACAATAAGACCTGTTTACATTAAAACACAAAAACAGAAATACCGGGCACAGTGGCTCAGGCCTGTTATCTCAGCATGATAGAGCTGGGGCACAGAAGGAGACTGTGCCCATAGGAGAAAAGAAGCATCTGCTTCTAGGGCCAGGGCTGAGCATCAGCGCAAACAGGAAGGCTCTCTTCACGTCTACAGAGCTAGAGTCCGTGTGCTAATAATTTGAAACTCAGATAATAGAAAGAGGTCTGGTGGAGAAGTTCCTTCACGGTCTGCTCTGCTCTCATATCCTGGGCTTCTATCCTGCTCATCTCTTTTTCCCTGAGACCCTTCCACACACTGAGCATTCCGCTGGTCACCAGGCTTCCATCTCAGGGACGCTAACACTTACAGCCTTGACTGAACTGTTTCCCCACCTTGCTCCCTCAAGTAGAGTTAAGGAGAGCATTAAAAAGAAGTGAATGTTTGAAGCCTGTCTTCTAAGCTTGCTCTTGGACACAGGACTGTAAGTAAGCTAGGCAAGTCTCTACCACTAAGACACCTGTGTCTCTTGGGGCCCTCCTGACAACGCTTCTGTTGTAGCCACTTCTGTCTTGGTATTAATAAGCATTCCCAGAATTGGGAACTGGCTCAGTCAGAAAAGTGCTTGCCGGGCGATCTCAGGAGCCCTCATAGAAGCTGGGGGTGGTGGCAGTATGCTTGCTACCCCAGCACTTGGAGGATCCCTGGGGCGTGCGGGCTAGCCAGACCAGCCTCCCTGGCAAACTCCAAGTAAGTAAGAGACCCTGGCTCAACAGCACAATGTGGACAGCTCTCTACAGTTGACATACATGCACACACACTATCTCCAACTCCTATGTCCAAAACTGAAGCTCTGGTTTTTCTGACTCCATCTACTTTCCCTACAACTTGCTAAAGGCCCTTTTCAATGTTTTGAGCCAATGACCCCGGGAATCTTGTCAGTCAGTTCTACCTTTGAAATGCAAACCACAGAAAGTGAGTCTGGGCACAGACTTTCAGATGCTAACAAACATCCTAACACCAGCACACAGCAGCACACAGCAGCACACAGCAGCACACAGCAGCACACAGCAGCACACAGCAGCACACAGCAGCACACAGCAGCACACAGCAGCA
>NC_022013.1:76904688-76909772 GCF_000317375.1 Microtus ochrogaster
ACACAGCAGCACACAGCAGCACACAGCAGCACACAGCAGCACACAGCAGCACACAGCAGCACACAGCAGCACACAGCAGCACACAGCAGCACACACCAGCACTGCTGTGGTCTGGACATGGCCAAAGCGGGCCTCCCACAGATCACAGGCTATAATTTAGGTCCCAGTGTGGGGCTGCTAAGAGATGGAGACCTTTGAGAGTGCTGCCAGCAGGAGCTCACCTTTGGGGAAGGAATGACTGCAGTACTCAAGGGACCCTAGGCTCACATTCCCACCTTGTCTTGTAAAGGAGCCCAGCACTGTGCTGCCTTTCCCTGGGAGGTCACAAGGACCAAACAGACTCTAGCCCCATGGTCCCGAACACAACTTCTTGCTAAGGTGCCTAAGGCGTCTGCTCAGGGCAACAGAATGGGCTAATGTGAGCATCAAGCACCATAATTCGGTATAGTTTGCTGCAAACCGTGCAAGTTGTTCTTGTACCTTTTTTCTGTTTGGTCACCAAGTACCATTTTCCACAAAGTAGCCACAGTGGCCTTTATGCTGACTCCTCTGCTTAGCATTACCAACTATGGCTCCTGTTGCTCAGTCAGGTTCTCACAAACGGGGAAAGTGGCCCATGAGACACCATGGGCCCTGCTTTCCAGCTTCCCCCTACTCTGCTCAGCCACCCTCGTCTGGCTGCTGCTCAGCCACCAAGCACACTCCTGGCTCCAGGCTTATGTGATTTTTCTCTTGCCAAGGCATTCTTCCCCACAAACACACACTGTTCCTTCTCTCTCATCAAATGCCCCTTTCTCAGTATGGTGAGCACCAGTGAGAACAACTCCCCCATCCCTTGGCGTTCTGCTCTCCCAGTTTCTCCCATCTGCGGGTCTCCTCCTGTGTGTTTGCTGTCTGCCCCTTGTGAAACACCGTGTGGGCTCCATGCAGGCAGACTCTTCTGTGCTGTTCAGTGCTGTGTTAGAACTACATCTGTGCCCCCAGAAAGCTCTCAAGAAGCTTCTAGCTGTAGTAAAAACAGAGAGTGGGAGACTCCACACATTCCAGATAGTTCTGTAAGGTCTGGGCAGCCAAGTCTGTATATCATAAATACTTTAAGTTCAGCAGAACTATTTAAACTGACAACGTGACCTTTTATAATCATTCCTTTGGGGGTGGGGGTTGCCACAATGCGTGTGGAAGGGGAGGACAACCTGCAGGGGTTGGTTCTCTCCTTCTACTGTGTGGACCTGGGTACAACATCTTCATCCATGGAGGTACCAAAAAAATGACCACAGTGGGTAAAGGAACACACACAGCTAGCAACCAGTTCACTCTACTGCTTGATCCAAACCTGGGAAGACCACACCGTCATCTTTCTCCAGGACTCTACATCAGCCCTTGCTCTGTTCTTAGCTCACTACAGCCCAGCTGTGCAGACCAGTTTGTGTCAACTGACATCAACCTAAACATACGGGGTGGAGGGGTGGGGTCAAGTAATTGCCTACATCAGATTGAGCTGTAGGTAAGTCTGTGGGGGCATTTATTTGATTAATTATTAATTTGGGAGAGCCCAGCCCATTGTGGGTGGTGCCGTGCCTGGGCTAGTGGTCCTGGGCTCTATAAGAAAGCAGGCTGAGCAAGCCATGAAGAGCAAGTCAGTAAGTAGCACTCTCCTATGACTTCCGTGCTGCTGAGTTCCTGCCCTGACATGATGCATGTAATCATAACATGTGAACAAACAAACCCTTTCTGCCCCTCGTTTCTTCTGTTAAAGCAACAGAGAGCAACAGACACCACCTCCACACAACAAGGAGCGACCTTTTTAGTTTGTTTGTCTGAAATTGGGTCTCATGACACCTGGGCTGCATCAGGAGTGACCTTGTCCTACTTCTGGGATGACAGCTAGTAAGTGACCTCATGGAGTGTGAGTCAGGCCTTACCCTGCAGGACCAGACCCCGCCCACTTCTCCACAGCCCTCAGCATCACTGTTCTTCTTCACCTACAACCACAACCCAACCACGGTCTCCTTTCTCGTTTATCAAACACTCTGTTGTCATGCTGCCCACGTGCAAATGGTAAGGGTTTTGTGACTCCGAACTCTCCCAAATGTCCCCCTTTCAGAGCGGGCTCCTTGAGTTCACTGGGACCCATTAGGTCACCCTGTGTTAAGGATCAGAGTGGAGGGCCCACTTGTATCTAGAACTTCGTTCTTTTTGCTTCCTCCTGTCTGACTCCACAGTGGCAGTTCGGGTTCTGAGAGGGCAGGCTCTTGCCCTGATTTCTTCTTCGCTGGGAACCCAGCTCCCTGTGCAGCACACACGCAATCAGTCTGTTCGGACAGATGGACTGAGGGTGACTATTGCACTGACAGATGTCTACAAAGCTGAGTCACAGACATTGGAAAAGGAGAGACGTTCCTTCTAGGTTTACAAGTCCATGACAGTCTTCAATCATGTTTCCATTTGGTCACCACCAAAGACTTGGTCAAGACAACTCCCAAGGGCAGGAGACCTGACATCAGCACGCTGTAACCCTGGCACACCACATTAAACCAACATCAGCTACAGTCTCAGTTCTGAAAGGTAGGAGGGAAGATGGCAGAAGCAAAACAAGTGTAGCATGGGGAACCAAGAGGAGGGAGGCTTAGTACGTACAGTGGCAGTAAGCGAGGGTCGGAGCTTCACCGCAGATAATCTCCAACATGAATAATCCACACCGGGTAATAGAATATTGGCCATAATTACATTCATCCTACTGACCTTGTTCTAAATTATTATGGATTATTACTACGCGAGTTATTTTGTTCCACACCAGAGGTGGCTGTATTCTGCTATCAGATGACACGACCTCTAATTCAATAATGTCTGTAATGCACTGGTATCCTCAGATAAAAGCTGTCTATAATGTCTGAACAAAGGTGAATTAGTTAGCCAATTCACACACGCAATTAACTCTCTTAATACCTGTGAGACCGTGGAGCCCCTCTGAATTTCCTATTAAATACTACATATGGAGGTCTCCCCTCCATCTGTAGTTATCTTGTGTGGACTTCATGATAACAATATTAGTACTTTATTGCCCCCATCAAAAATCTTGCATTAGTTATCATGAGAGACCTCATTCCAGAAAGCAGTACCTCTTTTTTTCTGAGAAAAGGGTATTAAATTCAAATGTTATACCTATTAGTAAAATAAAGTTTTGTATTCCCAATATAAAAGTAAGGATGCCTTCATGAAATATGGAAAATAATTTAAATTTTCTTCATTATTTTAAGAACAGTTGTTTACATACCAAAAGGCATTATACGTTATGTGACTTTATATTTGCATGCTGTAGTCACCTAAATAAAGGAATATTTATTTAAATTCAAGTATTAATAGTAAAAACCAAATCAACATAGAGCCTTCTACCACCGGTTCCCTAGGAGGTGGCTGAGGGCAGAGCCCGCGCTCGGCTTTGTACTCGCGTGTGGTGCCAATGGCTGTGTTCACGGGGCTCAGATCAGAAAAGCGAGGCAATGTCGAATGTTAAGCAAACACCCTTGCCTTCCCTGTAAAGGAAGCAATTAATTAATTCTGCAGGGGATGCTTTTTAGTCCTCTAACGTAAGTACAGCTTTTTAGTGCAGACAAGGGAATAGAACACGGTCTCTAAATAAACCCAGCTCTCTCTGCAGGCGTTCACATCAAAGTTCCCATCGTGTTGGGAAATTCCAGAGCAAAGGGCACGCGTTAGGACTGTCCCACGTTCAGGTGGAGCTGGCTGGTCACCTGGGTCTTCCTCTTCACTCAAAACTCACAGCAAGGAGGTTGAGAAGGAGTGGGGAGATAGGTCCCCCATCTCCAGGCTTATGAGCCCACACCAGAGCACAGGGCAGGTGACACTCCACCCAGGCCACAGTGGGACCGGCCAACCCACCTTCGGCATGCTGCAGCAGGAGGAACACGGACTCCTCCGAGATGATGTACTTGTGCAGACACACCATGTTGGGCACGCAGCGGGGGATGATGGTCTTCCTGTGCCTGCTGCACTCGCTGCTCTTCCTCAGACCCTGACAGAGAACAAAAAGGTCAGTTGTACCCGCGGTTGCCTTTGGAGCCTGCTGTGCTCAGTGTTTATCAACCACGCTAATCTATCCGAGTTACTCGGGCTTCAGAGAAACCACTCATCTGCTGCTCTGTGCCCCTCAGTCCCCGGAGGCTCTGCTGATGGCATCTGGCGTGAATCCAGACAACAGAAGATGCCACAAAGCTGCCATTAAAATCAATTACGTGGGTCAGTGTTTTTATTAGCGATGCTCTCAAACTAAGTCATCAGGATGACATACAGTTATTTCTCTGCGACCTCTAAGTTTGATTTTTCCTTACGTACGTCTTTAAGGCAGCAACCAGTTCTAGTCACATTCTCCATACAACAGATGTGTCCTGGATGGAGCAGCAACTTTTAAATTCTATTCCAAACACAAGCGACTAATGTCCACAAGGATGGGAGATTTTTCTGGTGTTACACCCTGGTTTTAAAACCTGGGTAAACACCATTGGGTGTGGTGGCATGGAATGTTCACAAAAAGAGACAGGCTTCACACATGTCAATGTGACCATCTGTCATGCCTGACCAGCAAAAAAGGGGGATGCCCAAGACAAGCAGCCTCCCTTTTGGGTGCTAGGGGAATGTTGAGTCGGGACATATTTCGAATACATACTATCACAACCCATTCCAAAAACAATTTCAAAAGTTACTCATTTAACTACATACTGAATTCTGGCCAAGGAACAAGCCAAGAGCAGTTACCCCTTCCCACAATCCAAAGAGACCCAGTGCGACCCTCAAGAGTCCCAAGGAACACAACATCTGAACACTCCTGGTCCTCAGATGCATTCACATCACATATTTTTTAACGTAAAACTTCCCAAATAGAAACTATAGCATGTTCATCAACTATGAAAGACAGAAATATAGATCACCATCAACATAAAACACTCAAATGCCATGAGAAAACATTACTTTTTCTTTGAAAATCATGGTTTTTTTAATTTTTTAAAAAAATCTTTTTCTTTTCTCTCTCTCTCTCTCTCTCTCTCTCTCTCTCTCTCTCTCTCTCT
>NC_022013.1:76910532-76911218 GCF_000317375.1 Microtus ochrogaster
TAGCTCTTGTAGACCAGGCTGGCCTCGAACTCACAGAGATCCGCCTGCCTCTGCCTCCCGAGTGCTGGGATTAAAGGCGTGCGCCACCACCACCTCTAAAATCTCTTAGCAACCCTCTGTAACATGATCTCAATAACTGAGACTTGAGCGCCATCTCAGGCGTCCTTTGGGTACTGCTTCTACACTCTGGACAGGAGCTTAGCTCCCGAGTCCAAGTCAGCAGCAAGTCCTGCATCCTGCTGACTCTATCCTCAACCTTTACCCTGCCCTGTCTCCTTCCACTAAAGCCCCCAACGGAACCAGAACCAGCTCTGCCCAGCTGGCAGCAAAGGCCTCCCAAGAAACCCCTGCTTCCCTCGGCACAGCTGTGGTCAATTCTCAAAACACTTTCTTTGTAAGTGCAGTTCAGCTGTATCCTGTCAGCAATCTGAAAGAAGAGACCCAACTCCATAAAGACCTCAGGACCATCTCACACACTGCCCCCTCGAATGACCATCCCTGCCACCCTGGGACAAGAAAACGGGGACAAATCCTACCACAATCATGGTTTATTTCTGCTAAATACTACGGCAGAGATAGGCCACGAAGGCCAATTAGCAAATATCCGAGGTCCACGAGAGTCCACTGCCACCTTTGCAGGTCCACGAGAGTCCACTGCCACCTTTGCAGGTCCACGAGAGTCCACT
>NC_022013.1:76911318-76913151 GCF_000317375.1 Microtus ochrogaster
AGGTCCACGAGAGTCCACTGCCACCTTTGCAGGTCCACGAGAGTCCACTGCCACCTTTGCAGGTCCACGAGAGTCCACTACCACCTTGGAAAGCACCATTTCAGCCAGCCAACAACCACAGCCTCGAGTTGGGGAGGACTAACACTATAGAAATCAGCGAACACTGCAAATGGGACTTTTCCCCAGCAGCCCCCACTGGAAGAGGCACAGCAGGCCAAAGTTGCCTCTTCAGCTTGGAAACAAGAGTGGTGAAGAGTCAGAGCTGCAGGTGAGGAGGTGAGGTCGGGTGGCAAGCTCCATCTTAGACACAGGCATTACAGAAGGCTGTGACATCTTCTGCGACCACAGTGTCCCCTGAGTGCCTGAACTGCACTATTTAAGTCAACCTGTGTTACAACAATGTTTTCCACACAGACACCTCCAGATGTCCAGCAGAGTTCCCAAACTCAAGCTCCAAGTCTCTCAATTCTCCAACTACAAAATCAGCAGCCAAGTCAACAAGCCAACTGCACCTCCTGAGTCCTTTGAACCACCTCCTGCTCCTTCACCTACCTCATTTCAAGCATTTACTGTGTCAGCCATGGGTAATCAGTGTTAATCCCCTCAACAACCACTCCACGCATCGCCGACATTATGGCTCTGGGTGTGAGGCTGTGATGAAAGATGATAATGGTGGCCACCATATGTGAGCATCTCAGAGACGATCTTACAAAAGTGCATCCGGGGTCATGGTTGCTATCATTATTATTTCAGCTTCTCTCTGGAATGATCTCCCAGCCACTTATCAAACAACTACTCATCTTTCCACAGCCAGCTCAAATGTCTCTCTCTCTCTCTCTAATACTAATGGCTCTTCCTTTGTCCTCCCATTTCATGTGATACCAACTTCAATTATAACATCTCAAACTCTTTAGTTTGGCTCTATTTGTCATCTCTTTATGAGTGTGTCACAGTGGGGTGCATCCCCAGAAATGCTCACACCCCATGCCACACTCTGTGCGTGGACTGTGCTGTGGTAGAAAGGCCTTCACAGATCACCCGGGTCATCTGGGTGGGTTCTATCTAATCACATCAACTTCTAAAAGTGGGGACTACATCCTGACAAGAAGAATGGGAAGGACAGAGTGACGTGGTAGAGAGGGGCGGCCTGACTAAGATGTAGGCCCACCCACAAAGGCAAGAACCAAAGGGGGCACATCTAGTGGCTCAGAGACAGTCTGAGGGGAGCAGGCAAGGTTTAGGAGAAAGAGCAGCCCTCAGCTGACGAGCAGCAAGGGGACAGCTCATTCTGACAACTGCAGGGGCAGCAGCCTGTTAGCCGAGTGCACATGGGGCAGGTCCTCCACAGACTGCAGAAGGAGAGCAGTGTCACCAGCCATGTGAGGCCTGAGCCAGGCCTCTGACTTACACAACTTTAATATGTTTATGTTTACTGTCTCCAGACAGCTGAATCTGCCATGATTGGCCATGGTGGTCTTAGGTAGAAATGATGTTTCATCATAAACACACAGCTAGCAGGTTCAAGTCTAGGATCATAGAAGGCAGACAGCAAGGTGGGAACGGAACTTCAAAAAGCGGCCAGGAGCAGGGACTCCCCACAAAGACCCAACCTCAACACAGGACAACAACTCCGTTGGAATTTCCCTTCACGTCACACACAACACTGGGCCTCAGAGAGCTCAATCATGGGACACTCTCAACATCCGAAACAAGTGTGCATTTCTCGTCAACAGATGTGGACGCTGAGAAAACAATTGTGCCATGTTAACTGACCCTGCTCCGAAAAGCTACCAAAGGAAGAAGGGAAAATCTGTACTGGAACAGTGAGCTCTC
>NC_022013.1:76913251-76926382 GCF_000317375.1 Microtus ochrogaster
CTCTCTCTCTCTCTCTCTCTCTCTCTCTCTCTCTCTCTCTCTCTCTCTTTCTCTCTCTCTCTCTCCTGAACTACTCTGCATTTGTGCAGACAATCTGCTGTTTACATCTGAATTTAGAACCTGTACATCATCTGCACACACTTGGAATACTATAGGTAGGCATGAAGGCAGCAAGAAAAGAAGACATTACAAGGAAAGAGCAGCTCAGATGTGAGACAGAACGACAAGGTGGTAGGTACCCATCCACCCACTAAACAGGAACCACCATGAAAGACTGAGGAAAAAAATCCTGGAGAAGGCATCAGGAAGCCATCGGTCACTGTCACGAACTACTCAAGACAGAAGCCAGCTGGCTCCACGTCAATCAGATGAAAGGGAAATGGGGTTGACAGAGCTGGACCTTTCTGAAGTAAAGATGCCAGGAGGAAACACTGAAAGGAAGGGGATGTTGGACCCTCAGTTCAGACAAAGGTTTGTCTTTTGTTACTTACACAGGGAGAGACCTATCCTTTCTTAACTGCCAGCAGGGCTGCTGACACAGTCTACAGAAAAAAAGAAAAAGAAAAAAAGACCCTCCAAGGAATGGAAATAAACCTCAGAGCCCTTGAGTCCTGAAGGCGAGAAGGCAGTGGCCCCTCCCTCTGGAAGGCTGGCAGACACCTGTGGGCTCCGGGAGGCAGCTGTGCTCCTAGCATCTCATCTGGGTCTACATCACTCACAGCTCTCCGTCACTCCCCGAGAGCCAGTGTTTGCATGGGATGGAGAACACTCTCTGGGGGAAGGTAAGACCAGAGAATGTCATCTTCTTACTGGAAGCCCCTGGCAGGCAGAGAGAATACACCTGCAGGTTTGGGGGTGGGGCTGCTCTCTTTGCTAGGCCCATTGTCATCAAGCAGATCCCACAAAAGGACAAATGAAGATGGACACATGTGGCGGGAACGCGGCAGGGTGAGGCAGCCTTTCTTCTCCTCTCGAGTTTGCCTGTGACTCAACAGCGTTCACATTGAGGTAACAAACACAAGAACATATGTGATTTTTTTTTTAAATGTGCCCTTTGACTGTCAATTTCTCCCAAACAGGTGTTGCCTAAATGATTATAAATTGGCCTCTGGGTATACCTCTTCGGCTGAGCCATACAGGGCTGGTGATAATATAATTAGACCTGAGAACATCAGGCTGGTGAGTGCTCTCCATCTGTTTGGTGATAATGTTTAGTTAACAACAGTCTTTAAAAGAAGCACCTTCAACTTCCATTCTTAAAGTTATTTATAGCGCCATTCTTAACACACCAGCACTCCGCTAACAAGAGCTTTAGCCACTTGGAAATTATTAGCCATACGGCTGTACTCAAAGAGAAACGGCTTCATTTAACATCTGCATCTCCACGTTTACACACTGCAGCCTCACTCAAGTCGAGTCGTTAATGAACAGTGGTATGGCATCAATATCATAGCCGCGCACACAAAGATCATAAGGAGCCAGACATGTTTTTAATGCCAACAGTAGGCCAATCTGTAACGAAGCTGTCAGCATAAAGGACAAAATAACAGCGTCTTTAACCCTCAAACTGAATTCGTTCATTTGTAGACTCAAACGCAATTTAAAACTGCGCATGGGTTTGCTCACCTTCATAAAGACAAAAATCTAATTTGTACTAATTTGATACAATTGTCTTTCCAATAAAAGGCTCCTAAAACCATCTTTTATTTCATGATAAAACAACTACTATTACTAACATTGTCGTGAAATAATTACCTTGGACGGCATATCTTATTGAAAGAACACAATTAACATATTTCTCTCTTTCATTTTTCACACTTACATATCAGCACTATATTAACATATGGCCTAACAGAAAGGATTACTCCATCTTTGCCCACAGTAATACAAACCATGACTTGAGGGGGAGGCAACTTAGGTTCCTGACTAACCTCATCTGTGCTTCAATGCCAGCAGGACCATGACCCTCATCCACTCTTCCTTCATAGCAGAAGGGAAAGTCCCAAGTGGTTACAGGTCTGCAGCTCTGCAAGACAGAGTAGGGAGACATGCCAGCTAACCACACCGCATCTCTAACCAGAGTAGGGAGACATGCCAGCTAACCACACCGCACCTCTAACCAGAGTAGGGAGACATGTCTGCTAACCACACCGCACCTCTAACCAGAGTAGGGCGACATGTCTGCTACCCACACTGCACCTCTAACCAGAGTAGGGCGACATGTCTGCTACCCACACTGCACCTCTAACCAGAGTAGGGAGATATGTCTGCTACCCACACCGCACCTCTAACCAGAGTAGGGAGATAGGTCTGCTACCCACACCGCACCTCTAACCAGAGTAGGGAGATAGGTCTGCTACCCACACCGCACCTCTGCAAAGACAGGGTGGAGCCCACGGTGTCAAGGGATGATTCTATTTTAATGATATGAAGAAGACTAAGTCTGAAGAGAAGAAAAGAGATCTACACACACACACACACACACACACACACACACACGCCAATTTCAGTGAAAGGGTAATACAAGCTCTCAGGGTGGGACTGTTGCCTATTGCCTGAATCTTTTTATTTAATTTAAAAGTTAACATCAGATTCTGCAAGTCTGAAAAATTAACCAAATAATCTGGAAGGAAATTCTTGCCTCCATATTGGTGGTAATGTGTAGGACTCCATGTTTACGATAGCCTCGGGAGAGCCACACTGGACAAACACGGCCTGGCCATGAACTGCGTCACCGCAGCACTTACACTGTTGGCTGGATGAGAGCCGAGTAAGCATTTAGCAAGCTACACCACTGGGACACCCTTCTCTCTCCCTCTTCTCCCCACCCCACCCCCTCGGAAAGGAAGAAAGAACAATAAAGAACCTACAGAAAACATACAAACCACTTATCTCATAGTTCAGGTGAGAAAGACGTCACTACATGCTACACTCTCTTGAAAATAGGTCACACTGGACTGGATTACAATTAGGCAACTTTTTAGGTAATTTGTGTTGGCCATATTAAAAGGTCACCCCCTGCAGAATCGGCTGGGCACAGCAAACCTCCAGCACTGAAACTTGGCTGTCCTCAGTAACATTAAGGTGGTTTCATGCTCTCCATGAACCTAAACACACCTCAGTTTGCACACTTACAATTGCATGTTCCCACACTGACCGTTAACCCCAGAGAAAAGGACAGGTATCAGACTCTTTTGACACCAACCCTCTCTCACAAGCACCACAGAGTCAAGCCATGATGTTTCTAGTACACTGTCCACAACGCTGCACTCATCCAGAAATTACAACCAGGAGAGCACGCCGGGAAGATGCTTCTCCGGGTGGATCAGCCGCCATCTGCCTTTGGCTTCCCGGAAGTTCTCTGATGAGAATGGAAGTAAGTGAGAAAAGTAAGTGTGACCTGGGTCCTCAACTCCGAGACTCCTGACCCCTGCTCTCAAGAAGCTGTCTCAGCACAAATGCATCAGACTTCTGGAATTTACTCACAATACTTTTAAGTATCTTTAGATGGAACCAAAGTTTTCTTTGGGCTTGTCTTCCTTCCGACCTGACATATCACTATGAAGCGAACATATAACTCACAGAGCCCTGCCTGTGAACAGGAGTCACAAGTCACCTGCTTCTTCAGACAAAGCAGAGTGGTCTTGAGGCAGGTTGAATTCTTCAATACTGTATTTAATCCAGAAATATCTTCCAAAGTAGAGAACAGCTGATCAAATCTACCAGAACTGTGTGAAGTTAGCATTCAAGAACTACATATTTTAGCAAGTAAAATTCCAAGTCCCTTAATTTAAAGTGTACAAACATCTGTGTGCTCTATTTCAGTCTACCTAATCACCTAGCTACTGCCTCGACTCCTGCCAAAGTCAAACTGGGACAAAAGAGAAGGAGCTGTTAGGAGGTACAAGCAGTGAGAAATTAAACTGGTAAACAACTGATTTCTAAGAAAACAACCAATTTCATTTTCTTCAAATGCCCAGGCAGCTGCAAAGGTTTTCGTATGCTAATTTTTTAATTAGAAGGTATTTAGGCAGTGGAAGCTTTCATATGCACTTCTGTTTCTTCATCAAACGTGAACTCCCCAACTTAGCATCAGTATAGCTGGTGGCGGCCTGAAGGTTTACCATCTGCTGCTCCCCAAAGTCACGGTGGCCACCTTCAGAACATATGCATCAAAGCCCAGAGATAAGAGACTGAAGAAATACTGCCTAAGTCAGCATAAGGGAGATGATGAAGCCAGAGGCAGGCAACGGGCAAGTTACCAGAAAACACTGAACACTGGGAGGAAGCAATCACGCACAGAACAGCATCCAAGGTCACAGGCATTCCACCAGCCAAACCAAGGGCAAGAGAAACACCAGTGCCAAGGGGAGGCGATGGCTTTTCTTTTCAACAGAAGGCTGATCGTACTGAAAATCAACCTTACTCAAAATAAGTCTGCTCTGAGTAGGCTGAAATCTAAGGGTTAAGTTGTTTGCTCAGCCTATGAATAAAGACAGTAAAAGCAAGCGGTTTACACAGACACAAATAGTGCATGCTAGCAAGGGCTTCTCTCCCAGGCACTACAAGTCCAAACATGTCTCAAGGAAGATACGCTCCGGAACAAGTTAAACCAAGTACCAAATACAAACCCTGACGTGTGACAACTGAAAGCACCCCTCCAGGCACAGTGGCACATGGTGGCACATGCCTGACAATGTCGTACTGGATGTGAGCGCCCCAGCGAAACCATTCTTACTTGTCAATGTTTAGGTACCTGATCATCACCATGATTTTTTTATTACTGATTGTAACAAATAGCTAAAAATAAAGCAAATGCTTCCAGAGTAACTTATCTTCCAAGAAATGCTGGCACTCGTGAGGAATCATAATGTTACAATAATGGAAGGAAAGAATCTTGGTGCTTGGAAAACAGCTTGCAAACACTTAGGAAGCTAAGGCCGGTGGGTTGCAAAGTCAAGACCAATCTAGATTCAAGAGAGAGAGAGAGAGAGAAGAAAAGAGAGAAAGAAAGGGAGGGAGAGAGGAAGGGAGGAAGAAAGAGGCAGACAGACAGACATTATTACTTAGAGGGATAATCACGTTTAGCTGTCATAGATAACGGTGTTTGCTCAACTGTTTAACAATGAATCTCTCAAAAATGTATTCACCTTAACAGAAATTTATCAATTTAATATTTTCTTGGTTTTCATTTTTAACTATAGTTTTAAAAAATATACAATATAATTTTTAGAAAAAAATTATCAAAAGCAAAACAATTAAAAATAAAATGAAGCCAGATGTAGAGCTCGCCTTTAATCCTAGCCCTCAGGAGGCAGAGGCAGGAGGGTCTCTGTGAGTTTGAGGCCAGCTTCATCTATAGAGTGACTTCCAGGACAATGAGAGCTACATAGTGAGACTCTGTCACCAAATAAAAGATGATGATGATGAGGAGGATGATATTAATGTAAAATGACATCAATAGCATCTTCTAAACAGAGTCTCAAAATGATAATTGGTGACTCAGTTTGTGTTAATGCTAATTTTTTTAAATTTGTATTTATTTTTTGTGCATGGGTGTTTTGCCTGTATGGAGGCCAGAAAAATGCACTGCAGGCTTGCCTAGAAGCTGATCTGTTTGGTGTTTTGCCATGAGTATCAGGTTCCCTGTAACTGGAGTTACAGACAGCTGTGAGCTGCCATGCGGGTGCTGGGAACTGAACCTAGGTCCTCTGGAAAAGCAGTCAGTGCTCTTAACCCCTGAGCCATCTTCCAGCTCCTAGAAGCTGGTGTTAAGGAGTTATTTTTTCAACTGAGGCTCCCTCCTCTCCAGTGACTCTAGTTTGTGTCAAGGTGACACAAAGCCAGCCAGCACATCCAGTCATGAAAAGATGTTAAGTGGACGTCACGAAAGCAGAAAGCTCTGCTCTGCAAAGACCATGTGAACACAAACCACTGCCTGAGAGCCAAATTCAGATAGACTCTGCAAACTCAGAACTAAGAAGCAGAAGCCTGACTTTAAAGTAGGCCAAACAGGAGTGAAGCTGGGGCCTGCCACCGTGAAGCCAGACAAACACAGACAGGAACTGTCTTCTCACTCACGTCTGGAGCTAGAAAAGTGACCTAGCAAAGGTCACCTGCAGAGCAGGGCTCAGAGGCTGGAGATGGCAGTGGGTGGGGCTGACAACAAGTAATTGTATAATACAGAACAATTGATAAAGAAGATTGGGGTATGCTCAGCTGTTGCTGAGTTGTGAACCAAACACTTCAGGTGGGGTATACCCTGCTCACTGCACATAGCTCCCATGTACTGAAATACTACACTCTGTCCCATAAATACATGTACAATCATTGTATGTCCGTTAAAATTTTCCTGGGATGGAGCTGGGTGGTAAGGCATCTGCAGAGCATGGAAGAAGCCCTGGGTTCAACACCAAAGGCTGAGGAAACACAGAGCACGTGACCCTCCTGCACAGCTGGTGGAAATGAGGACCTCCTCTGGAAGACAGCTGGGCAGTTTCTTACAAAATAAAGTCTTCCCTCTCCATGTTATTGACAGAGGTTTCTGTACCGCCTGGTCCTGCAGCCATTCAGTCCCAAAGAAACACACAGAGGCCTACGTTAACTATAAACTGGTTGGCCTAGTAGCTCAGGCTTTCTTATTAACTAATTCTTATATCTTAAATTAGCCCATTATTCTTGTCTGTGTTAGCCACATGGCTTGGTACCTTTTATCAGGGAGGCATTGTCATCTTGCTTCCTCTGCGGCTGGGTGACAACTGCAGACTCACTCTTTCCTCTTCCCAGAATTCTCCTGTTCTCGCCATCCCACCTCCACTTCCTGCCTGGTCACCCTACCTACACTTCCTGCCTGGCTAATAGCCAATCAGCATTTCATTAAAATACAAATAACAAATCTTTACAGGGTACCAGACCATTGTCCCACAGCAATGTATAATTCAGCCATTATGTTCCTGCTTTCTGCCAAAGAAACTGAAAATACACCCACATAGAAAATGCCCAATTAAGGGACAGCAGCTTTCTTCATAATCACCGGAATGTAGAAACAACCAAGACGTCCTTTGCAGCCTAGAGAGTAAACAAACTACAGTACATTCCCATAAGACTGACGAGAGCAGGTCGCGAAGAGATGAGGAAACCTCCATACACCTAAAAAAGTAAAGGAAGGCAAACCTCCAGAGGTGCACACTGTGAGTCCAGCCGAGACACTCTGGAAAGGCAATACCATGGAGACAGGAAAAGGACAAACAGTACCACGGAGCAGGGAGAGGGTGGAGGGGTGGCCAGAGGAGCAGGGTAATTCAACACCTGTGTGACACCACAGTGCTGTGAGCACAAGACATCATACACCTGTACAAAGATACACTGTAGGTAATAGCAAAAACGGACCTTAATATGAATGAAGATATTTAAAATTAAATTTTTTAGGGGCTGGAGACATGGCTCGGTAGTTAAAAGCACTTGCTATCCTTCTGGAAGACTGGAACTGGGTTCCCAGAACCTTCATTAGGCAGCTCAGAATTGTCTGCAACTCCAGCTCCAGAAGGTCCTCCACCTTCTTTTAGCTCTGCAGGCCCTGCACACACACATGGCTCCACACAGACACTCATGTATACATCATTTTTAAAAACACAGTAGTTTTACTTTTTAAAAGTAAAATTAAAATTTCACTCCATTAGCACAGATCTGTGATCAAGCAGCCTCGGAGCCAGACCAGGCCCGGCTAATGCCACCAGGCAGCATACATGACAGGCGAGCACACAGCGGAGCAGCTCGGATGGTTACAGTGCAGTGTTTGCCTGTTGGGAACATGGTCTGATCAGCTGGCCACCTACAGCTGACTGGAGCTAGGCTGCTGTGACTGGCTGAGACTCAGTAACTTGTGACAGAAACGTATGTGATAGTTTGGACTTTGAACACTTCCCAAAGGCCCGTGTGTTAGAAGTGCAGCTCAAAGTGCTGTCAGAGATAGTGGAACTTTCAGTATAGGGGACAGGACCCACGGTAAGGACGTGAGGGCATGAGCCTCCATCCTTGGATACCGGGCCCTAGTCCCTTAGCTAAGGAGACACAAAGGCAGGCAGGCAGCCTGTCCTGGTAGGCAGTCCACCTCATGTCTTAGATTCAGCCTGGGCTTTTCTTCTCAGCTCCTCTCTATACTGTGAGTCAGGGTGGGGTGGAGACAGATGCCAAGGCCATCAAGTCTTGCATTGCCCTGAGCTAGTTCTTTGGATAATACCCAGGGCAATCAACTCAGAACAGATGTGTGTGTGCTCATGCGTGTATGCATGTGCCCTTTCTACAGTATTCTTACGACACAGACTATGACATGCCCCTACCAGAGGCATAAGCTCTAAATCTTCTGGCTGAAGTGGGATGGCAGGCAGCTCTTTAGGACGCTAACCTGCTGTCTTCTCGGACTGCCAGCTCTTTGAACATTTGAGTTCTGGTTTCTGTCTGCATGAAGGGCAGCGCAGGCCATTTCCATCTCCACAAGTCAAGCAGCAAAGCCAAGAGCTCATGGGTAGAGACCTCCGAAACCATGAGCCAAAATCAGTCATTCCTCTTTTAAAACTGATTACCTCAGGAATTCTATCAAATCCCAGGAGGCTACATACACTATACAGCTAGTCTTTCAGTTAATTTATGCTCACAGGTTGTCACTCCCAGGGGCCACACCAAGTAACACGATCCATCAGATCGGCATCAGCAGAAGCCATGATGATGGGAATCTCTCTGCTTCCAGGATCAGACTGTTACCAGCGGAAGCCATGATGACGGGAATCTCTGTTTCCTCTCCCTAGATCAATACCAGCAGAAGCCATGATGACAGGAATCTCTCTAATTCCTCTCACTTTTGCTGCAATCCTAAAACTACTCTAAAAAAATGGTATTTATATGTTTTCTTTGTTTATAAGTCATTTGACCAAATCCCCAAGTCTGAAGCAAATAACTAAATGTCTCCCACCCTAAAACAAGACAAATGTAGGTTGTTCTGCAGTATATAACCCAAGCAGTAACTATTTCAAGCACAAAAACCCACTTAAAGTCTCTCCACTCCCAGACATCAATGGCTGGCCCTCAGAGGCACCTCTAGTGTGGGGGTGAGCCTCTATGAACAATACTGCCATCCCTGAGCTGGCTTTGTGCGGTTCTTCAAATCCTAGGCCTACATCCCTCCTTCTGCACACCCACTTCCACGGGCTGTGGTGTGACATCAGGCTCCTAAGGAGACAGACAGCTGAAGAGAGGGTGAACACTAACGCCCTGGGTCTACAGGCCCAGGTTCAGGCAGGGCCATTCAATTCCATACTGAGTTATTTATCCTGTTTCTCTGGTTGAATTCTGAAGTCTCCTCGTAGTTAAGCAGTTAAGTTCAGATTAAATCAACCCCTTTCTAATCACAGTCTGCTATTACATTTCACTTCAGGGTCTTGTTTGTATCCGCTGAGCAAACCTAACTCTCTACAGACTCTCCCTGCCCGTGCCCTCCACAGACACGCCTGAACCTAGGTGAGACTCCTAGAAGCTAGAATGAGCTCCAGAAAGCAGCGGTCTGCCACATACGGGTGGGAAACAGCAAGTGCGGGCCAGTCAGATGCTCACTCACGAGGACACGGCAGCAACTCCCTGCCTGTCAATACATGCCTGGGAAGTAGGCTGCCTGGGAAGCCTGACTCCCTTTCCAAAGCAAAATGCCTCAAAAGCAAGGAAGTTTTAAAAACTATTTTAAATTTTTTTGTTTGTTTGTTTGTTTTTTTTGGTTTTTCGAGACAGGGTTTCTCTGTGGTTTTGGAGCCTGTCCTGGAACTAGCTCTTGTAGACCAGGCTGGTCTCGAACTCACAGAGATCCGCCTGCCTCTGCCTCCCGAGTGCTGGGATTAAAGGCATGCGCCACCACCGCCCGGCTATTTTAAATTTTTTAATGAGTTTATACTTTTATGGAAGATGAGGCCAAAGTTTGGTACTGGCTAAAATGTAGCATTTTGATATAATCCAGAAAATGTACTTAGTATAAGAATGCAATGTGTTCATTGTCCTCCCAACAGTAAAACCCTTACAAAACACAAAGGTATGACACTCATTGTCAAATTGGCGGCAACCTAACAGCTGCCAAGAATCCACAGGTGTGCTCTGTGGGAGCTGTGACAATGGCGGCGGTGGGGGGTGCGCTGATGGAGGCTGCAGGTGTACGCAGCCTCAACATCGCTGGAAGTCATCAAGCACATTGACTGTCTCTTCCTGTTGCCTACAGACTTACTCAGTGAGTATGCTTGGTCATGGGAGGAGTCTAAAGCTGTTGCCTACAAACTTACTCAGTGAGTATGCTTGGTCATTTGAGGAGTCTAAAGCTTGTTGGAGGCACAGAAAACATCAAAATCTACTGTGCAGAGCTGGGCAGAGTGGCTCCTGCCTATAACCCACACATAAGAGGAGGAGGTGCCTTGAGCTCCCGGCCAGCCTGAGCTAAGAGTGAGCCAGGTATGTGGTGCACACCTATCATCCCAGCACTGGGGAGGCAGAAACAGATGGATGTCTGAGCTAAAGGCTGGCCTGGTCTATGTAGTGAGTTCTAGGACAACCAAGGCTACTGTTTTAAAAGAAAAGGAAATAAATAAAACTAGTGAATAGGGCGAGCCAGTTTTATAGCATAAATTAAGGCCTAAAAGAGCACAAGCAAGAAAAGCAGAGAAAACTGGAGAGGAAAGACAGGGAAGGTGAGAAGACCGGGGCGGGGGCACACACTGCACACACACGATGCACGCACACACTGCACACACACGCGCTGCACACACGCACTGCACACTCCACATTCAGACTGTCAGGCAGCAGGACCAGAACACAGCACGCTGAGGTGGTGATGGTTCGACAGGAGAAGAACCACGAGAAGGGAGAGAGGCGCTATGCCATGAGGGGCTGAGGAGGCTCAACCAGGATGTCTGCCGTCTGTGTGAAGGTTACACAAGGAGCCGTCAGTTTTAGGAGCTTGCTTTTCCAAAGCATCAGCTTCATACGTGATGGCAGAATCCGGGTGAGGGAGGGAGGAAAGCCACACAAATGATGGGATTAAAAAAATGGGTACATCAAAATTGGACATGATTCTGTCTATCTGAATTTCAATCTGAAACACAGATAAAGGAAAGGCTAGATGTGATTGCTAGTATCTGGAGGGAACAGGCTGACATCACTTTACCACCAACTAACTTGAAAAACAGTTTAAGATAGTGGTTCTCAACCTGTGGGTCACACAAAACCCGGGGGGGGGGGTGTTATGCAGATATCCTGCATAACAGATATTTACATTATGATTAATAACAGTATCAAAATTACGGTTATGAAGTAGCAACAGAAACCACCTCAAGGTTAGGGCCAACACAACGTAAGGAGCTATATTAAAGGGCTGCAGCACACGGACCCTTTGGGATCCACTCCTTTAAAGGTCTGCAGCAGTGACCATGGACAACAGGAAAGGGCTGGCAACACTTAGAGGCAGAAAGGAACGCTGAGTGTCTGCGGGCAGAAATGCCACAAACACCCCAGAAATAACAGGAGCCCACCACAGGAAGGTGTAAGAAAGTCTGCACACTCCCCGCCAGGCAGCTGCTGCCTTCCGCCACATGGCAGGAAACTAAGGTTCGTCCTCTGCCGATGGCTACTGAGATGGATGTTGAGATCAGCTGAAGCAGGACACAAGGTAGGCCCTGAACATGGCAGTGCTGAGACACTGTGGCTCAGACAAGTGGCCAGGACATTGGGGACTCCTTTCCCCTGGGGACCCCTAGAATACTGTTATTCTTACTCCAACCCCCTACACAAGAGCCAGCAGTGTTCATAGTTTTAAATAAATTTATTTGTTTGTTTGTTTGTTTTACATCCTGGTCAGTTTCTCTTCCCTCCTCTTCTTGCAGCTCCTCTCTCCCAACCCCTCTCTCTTCCCACCCCCCAATCCACTCCTCCTCTGTTTCTGTTTAGGAAAGGGCAGGTCTCCCAGGAGCACCAACAAAACATGGCGTATCAAGTTGCAGTAAAGACTAAGCACCTCCCATGTATTATTAAGGCTGGGCAAGGCCAACCAGTGTGAGGAGTAGGGTCCCAAAAGGCAATAAAAGAGCAGCCCCGTTCTCACCATTAGGAGTCCCACAAGAGGACCAAGCTACACAGCTGTAACATATATGCAAAGTGCCTGGGTCAGTCCCATGCAGGCTCCCTGGTTGTCGGTTCGATCTCTCTGAGTCCCTACCAGCCCAGGTGAATTGATCTTGTGAGTTTTCTTGTGCCCTTGACCCCTCTCGATCCTCCAGTCCTTTCTCCCCTCTTCTGCAGGATTCCCCACACTCTGCCTGGTATTAGGCTGTGGGTCTGTATCTGTTTCCATCAGTTGCTGGATGAAGCCTCTCTGAAGACAGCTGGACTAGGCACCAATCTGGTCACAGGAAATGGCCAGTGCAGGCTACGCATCTGCTGTTGCTAGGAGTCTTAGCTGGGGTCATCCTTGTAGATTCCTGGAAGATTCCCTTGCACCACGTTTTTACCTGACCCCGAAGTGTGTCCCCTTCCGGTAATCTCTTTCAATACTGTCCCCCTCCACACCCCCACAACCTAATCAGCTCATGTTCCCACCCCCACTCACCACAGTCCACTCATGAGGTCTCTTCTATTTCCCCTTCCCAGGGAGACCCAGGTGTCCCCGCATGAATCTCTGCAGTGTAATGAGATCATGACTTAAATGCTCAGTTAATAATAACTAAATCCTTTTCATCACTACGGGGATTTTCTACTTCTGTAGCTTTAAAAATGGTGTTACTCACAAACTGACTTATATTCATTAGGCACAATTACTTGTATAAAATTTTACTGAGAATGTAATAAAAAAGGTTGATAGAAAATATGAACATCATCCAATATGGTAGGTTTTTGGATTTTTGTTTTGTTTTGTTTCCATTTCATATACTTTAGGACAATTTGACAAACCTTACAAAAATGCAGTTTCCAACCATGCTGGCCCAGACACACAACTGGGCCACTGTGAGCAGCCTCCTCCACAGCAGTCCTTGATGCAACACACAAACATGCCCTGACACAGCATCTCGCCACAGGCCATTGCTTACGCTGAGGCCTGCTCTTTTGTTG
>NC_022013.1:76926989-76928893 GCF_000317375.1 Microtus ochrogaster
TAACAGTCTTTGTATGTTCTAGATAACAGTCTTTGTATGTTCTGGATTGTAACAGTCTTTGCATGTTCTGGATACAGTATTGGTGAGCCATCTTTTGAAGTATTTTCTCAGTCTATTAGGCATGTCTGACATCCCATCATAGCATCTTTCACAGTTACAAAGTCCAGCTTGTAACCATCTTGACGGCTAGACTTCATAAGTCTGGAATTCAGAAAGGGTCGTTCCTAAATTCTACCTTTCTCTTTCAATATTGCTCTGGCTATTTTGGGTCTTTTGTCCCTTCATATAAATTCTGGAATCAGATCACTTATGTTCATATAATTACCTGTTGAGATTTTGAATCACACTACACTGAATCCACAGTTCAGGCTGAAAAGAACTGACTTGCTCTTGACAAGGGTCTTTTTACCCATGCCTGAGACTCTCAATTTTTCAATTCTTTGATTTTTTTTTCATCACGATTAAATTGTCTTCCTTATATAGATAGTGTGCATACTTTCTTAAATCTATACATCAGAATTTAATTTGGGGCACTAATGGAAATTATAGTGAATGTTTGGAGATTAGAGGGAGGGTGGAGTCAAAAAGGATCTCATTATGTAACCCAAGCTATCCTCAAACTCAGAATCCTAGGTGTTGAAATCACAGGTATGCACCACCACATCTGGCTGAGGCTTGGTGACCAAACCCAGGGCCTTGTGCCTACTGGACAAGCCCTCTACCATTGAGTTATGTCCTCACCACTTGAGACTATTTTTTATTCCAGATTCTAGTTGATCACATAGGAGAAAGCAACTGATTATGTTGTATTAGGTTTGTGTCCTCCAGCCTTGATGCAACCATTAGTCCTAAGAGTTTGTCAGTTCTTTCAGATTACACGGGAACCTTCCTTCCCAATCTGCACACCAATAGTGCCCTTTTATATATTTGAAAGGTTTTATAGAGGACTGTCTCAATGAATTCTGTAAACGTTATACTGAATTCCGCTCCAGTTGGGCCTGCTGCTGGTTATTTGGGTGGTTAGCAAGTAGGGACTCAATCTCCTTAGCAGACAGATGTGCACTTCCCCGGATGGTCTGTTCCTTCTCTGCGAGTTAATGGCTTTGTCTCTTAGGAAGGTAGTGGTAAAATCGTACGGTGATTAAATTCATCATATCCAAGCTTTTTGCTGCACAAGGTGGAGTGCTGAGCCTCCCTGGCTTCTCACACCGAGCTATTTCTTCCTTAATTATCCTCTCTACAGGCCCAGTAATCTCACTGACAGTCGGAGAACTGGCCTTTAGTTTGGTTAATTTTCTTATTGATCTCTTGTTTTCAATTCCATTGATTCTAGCTTTTTTTGGTTTTGAATTTTTTTTAGCTCACAGGAAGTTGCGATACATCTCGAAGTGTCCTGTTTACTCTTTGCCTACCGTCTACGAGGAGAACCTACACAGCATCCACACGACTGCAAGGTCAGGAATTTGACAAAGGTCTTAACTGCTGATGAGGTTATGACCCTGCAGGCAAGCCGTGCAGCAATGAACTTCTCCAGAAACTCTCAGCTCTTGATCTCAGCCAAACAGCCAAGCCAGACCTCCAGTGAACTGTATGTGCACTGTGCGCTGGGACACACAGAGCATGCTTACACCTCCCACGCTTACAGCACAAGGCATGGCACCTACACAGAGATGAAGGGAGCCCACCCTTGGCACCCAACAGTTCTCTCGTTTTTCTTCTGCCACCACACAAGGAAAACATCTATAAGCGCATCTGGGAGCAGAAGGAAATCTTCAAAGCTCTCTAGTACGAAGTCCACTAAATGCTTGGCTCTGACCACAGCATATCTCCACTGACACACCCACCATTGCCTGGATACCTCTACTGACAAGAAGCTCATAAGGTCTCAGATCTAGTCCATCTTT
>NC_022013.1:76930343-76935708 GCF_000317375.1 Microtus ochrogaster
GTGTGTGTGTGTGTGTGTGAAGGGGCTCAATATACTGGGAAAGCAGTTTCTGGAGTCAACCAAGTTCCTCCAAGTTGGCTAGGGGATTTCCAGGCAAGTTCCTCCATGTCTTTGTATCACTTTCCTATCCAGATGCAGATAATGGGATTGTAAGAGGGATTCCATAAACCACTTTATGTAAATTCCTACTATGGGGGTGGGCACACAGTGGCGCTCACAAAGGACAGCCACCAGGAATTTTATGCTTCCTTCTGACCATTAGGATACTGTACTGATTAATGTTTAACAGCTGCAAATTCACAAATCTAATGGCACAAAGCGCACTATTCTACCATCACGCTTCGGAAATTAAAACCCCTTACTCAACAGAACGCCAGCAAATGCACACCTTCTCCTTGGCACAGTGTACTCTGCATGACCTTACGTGAATGCTGAAGCAAAGCTCCCCTGCTGCTCGGGCATTTTAAAGTGCAGATGCATTTGAGTCATTTTCCTTTTGTTTCATATCCTTAAGATCCAAAGCTTCAAAGACAGAATGTCAGCATGCAGCCGATTTATGACTGAACTCTTGAAGAGACACTGAAGAATTACCTTGTCAATCACCCCAAGGACTCTGAAGGCCTTCAGCTCCTCGGCAGGGCTCCTTAGGTTCCAAGGGGGCCTTGAACTTAGTGATCCTGGAGGCTAATGGGAGATATCAAAGATTACACATCAATCAGGGAGGTACTTGAAGGAAGACTGCCTATTGAAGCAAACGACAGGCCAAAGAAACTAAATTTATCATAAATCAGAGAAGGGAAGATAAAAGGAGAAAGTTACTGTTTGTCTGTAATATAAAATAAAAAATCAAAATAAAGAAAATCAAAAAGAAAAAGCAAGACAAAAGCGCAAGTAAATAAGCCATAACATTGAAAACAGGTTTTCAAAAAGAAATATTAATGAGCTGCTACTGTTTTTAGAGATATCATGAAAATGTCTAACAATCGAGTAAGTAGGCCAGAGTCAACGACAACCTTGCATTTGCCCCAGACAGACCAGAAGTAATTTAGAAGAAGACAACAAAGAAAAAAATTAACAGATTCACTTGGAACAGAAGAGGCATAAGGTGTTATTTTACCTAAAAACTTTAGTCCTGTAGTGCTTCTTTATAAAATGAAGTAAGTGCTTAGATCTTTAAATAGATAGCCTATGTTTTAAGAAGAATCAGCATATTCAAGTTCAACCAAAAAAATTCATCAAACAATGGTGGAAAAAAAAAATAAATGCTCCATCAATATAACCAGCAATTATTAGAACAAAGGTGGTTTATGAGGGAAAAAACTTTTCTTCAAATATTTGAATATCTATGATGTGGGAAACAGTCTATTAGCTACAAAAAAGATCAATGAACATGAGAAAAGGCTGTTTGAGTGTATAGTTAAAAACAGTATTAACTTCCAAACTCCAGTCAGCTTTCCACTGGCAGTAAGAAAAGACATTAGAAGAGAAAGACTCAGGACACCTCCAGTGGGCACTTACGTCCAGAAGAACCCTGTAATTACTTCTCACAGTAAAACTGTGATTTCCCAAGGATGTCAGGGGTCGTAGGGCTTGTCACACGGGGCAGAGGCCTTCTGGATAAACTAGATAAGAACAGAGGAATAGAGAAGGGACAGCGAAATACTCAAGCATGAAGAGGGAATTACCAAGACAACCGCTCCAGACATTGAGGTCCCTGGGAAGACTGGCATGGCCAGACAGAGCTCCTAAGAAGAACTGCACCCTAGTCACCTTTTGTTGGGGGAGGGTGCTGCAGCAGCAGAAGAGAGGGGAGAAAATGCCTGGGGGAAGTGGGTATCAGTTTCAATGGGGAAACTACCAGCTGGGAAACTGTCTAAGGAAAGCGTTTTTTTACTGCCTTCAGCTTGTTTCCTTATCTCTGGGTGTAGCAAGCAAAGACTGAACCTAGATCACCTGGAATGGAGATGTTGGAATATGGGAGGGGGTGTTTGGTTTGGATTGGATTTTGTAGACAGGCTGGCCTTGAGTTTGCTTTGTAGCCATGATTATTTCTAACTCTGGACCCTCATGCCTCTACCTCTCACACGCTGGGATTACAGGTGAGTACTATATTTGGCTAAGGCTGTGTGTGTGTGTACACATTGGTGTACATGTGTGTGCACTTGCATGTGGAGGTCAGAGGTCAACACTGGAATCCATCTTACTGTTGGAGGCAGGGGTCTCTCACTGAACCGAGTGCCTAGACTGGCTGATCAGCACATTCCATGGATCTGCTGTCCTGTGCCCACCTCCCCTGTGCTAGGATTATGGGCATGCAGTGCCATGCTCAACTTTTTACATGGGTGTTGAGATCCAGCGTCCTCACGTTCTATCAACTGAGCCCTCCTCAGCCTCAACTTTTATGTTTTAGAGATACTTTAACTTGAGAAAGTATCTCCACTGTGCTAGATAACAATAATCTTTTTAGATGATGTGATCTAAATTTCTTAAATGTCTCAACAAACATTATTTGATATCCCATTTCATTAGGAACTAAAGTAGATGTCAGAAAATAAATGCATGCTGCCTTCTGAAAATCTAAGGAGAATGTTTGTGCATACAAATGTGTATCATGATGGTAGTGTTAAATGTGGAACTATTAGTCTCTTCTTTGTGATTTACAGCGGATCACCTCATCTCTATTCTCCCATCCCCACAGACTGAGGTGCTCACAGGGAAGGTTGCTCTAATAATAGCTATTTTACTCCTGCATAAGGGCAAACGTGCAATAGTGAATTGTTTCCATCAGAGAGAGACAGTGGGATCCTAGAGAGACCTCAGCTCCCTGCCCTGCTGCTATCAATCCTACTACCATAGACAAAATCTCTCTCTCTCTCTCTCTCTCTCTCTCTCTCTCTCTCTCTCTCTCTCTCTCTCTCACACACACACACACACACACACACACACACACACACAAGGCTGCATTACCAAGAAAAAGTAATTTTGCTTGTAACTGTAGCAAGAGATACCAAAGGAAAGTGATGGGTCATCCACTGCATGGCCCAACACGGCAGCCTGTCTTCTGTTCACGTCTCAGTCACTGCTCACTGGTCTCTCAGTTTCCAAAGAACACAGTTTACTTCACCTCTTACAACAGCAAAGAAAGAAATCCAGAAACCTCTACTACACCACTCCATGCTGTGGTTTGAACTGTGGATGCTACCTAACGCCCTTAGGCTGATGGCTCAGTCCCAGTTCAGCAGTGTTCAGAAGTGAGGGGAGGCAGTGGGGTCCTGAGGGCTCTGACGTCACAAATAAATCCACCTATGGATTCGTAGCTTTAAAAGGGTGCTGGTTGGTACAGGTGATGGTGGCCCACACCTTTAATACCAGCACTTGAGAGGCAGAGGCAGGTGAATCTCTGTGAGTTCAAGGCTAGCCTGGTCTACAGAGGGAGTTCCAGAACAGCCAGAACTGTTACACAGAGAAACTCTGTCTAGAAAAAACAAACAAACAAACAAACAAACAAACAAGGGTGCTGTGTTAAAGGGATCTAGGGAGTGGACCTAAGTAGAGAAAGGGAGGCACATCACTGGAGACCTGCCTCCCACACCTATGTCTACCAGAGGCCCTCAATCAGGACAGGACTTTGCCATAGGCCAGCAACAACAGAGCCAAGTGACCATAAACTAAAACCTCCAAAACCATGAGCCAAAATAAACCCTTTCATCTCATTCCAGCAATTAAAACTAAGACTGTACAAATCAGTAAGAGGCATAAGTAGTCTGCTCCAGTGAGAGAAGCATTAGAAGTGGAGGACAGGGAAACAAAAGTCCAGACTTAGTGTCAGCGTCCACAGCCCTGGAATGGCAAGAGGAAACATGTGACTCTCCTTTTCTAAGCTGAGAGAGCAGGTGTTCTGTGTGCAAAAGGAGCCATAAGACACAGCTGGGTGCTGATGGCAACAGCAAAGGCAATAGACATAAAACTTCTCTCTATTCTTTAAATCACCTTGCCAGATTATGATCAGAGACAGAACACAAGAATTATGAAATAAAGGATCATTTTTAAAAAACCTTGTATTGTTAGCTTCTGTGGGCAGAAGAGTCAGTATTGAGGGTGTAGCCCCTGGTAGGTCTACCCCACACCCACGAGTACGTAGGCAGTACACCCCACACCCACAAATACATGGGCAGCATACTCCACACCCACGAGTACGTGGGCAGCACACCCCACACCCACGAGTACATAGGCAGTACACCCCACACCCACAAGTACGTGGGCAGCACACCCCACACCTACGAGTACATGGGCAGCATACTCCACACCCACGAGTACGTAGGCAGCACACCCCACACCCACGAGTATATGGGCAGCACACCCCACACCCACAAGTACGTGGGCAGCATACCCCACACCCACGAGTACATGGGCAGCACACCCCACACCCATGAGTACGTGGGCAGCATACCCCACACCCACAAGTACACTGTAAAGATTTGTCACTCATATTGGTTTAATGAAACTGATTGGCCAGTTGCCAGGCAGGAAGTATAGGCAGGGCAACCAGACTGGGAGAATTTGGGGAGGAGGAAAGGCAGAGACCCAGTCACCAGCCAGACACAGAGGAAACAAGATGAGAATGCCTCACTGAGAAAAGGTACCAAGTCACATGGCAAAATATAGACAGGAATTATGGGTTAATTTAAGTTTTAAGAGCTAGTTAGTAAAAAGCCTGAGCTAATAGGCCAAACAAATAAAAAGCCCCTGTGTATTTCTTTGGGACTGAACAGCTGTTGGACCAGGCAAGACAGAAACTTCCATCTACAACCCTGTCCCAAAATGAATGAAATAATAAACTCTATTAACAACAGTGGTAATAGCAGCACACTGTGTCAAAGGAACAGGGAATGATTTCCTAAGCAACAAAGCTGATGCCTGTCATGTAAAAAGTAAATGTTTCTCTTATATGTAAGGGGTACTATAGCAGATGATGTCATGATGGAATGGTTAGGGCCATCTATACCCAGACTAAACACAGATAAGAAGGTTTGATGACTCAACAGAGATGGCAAGATCGCACTGCTCACTGGCCAAGGAACCAGGCATCTGGGACACAGAGCTCCTGCGGAGCTCACAGCCAGTGCCCCTTATCTGCGGTTAGCACACAGCTAAAATCTGCTTGCTATTTCTGTTCTCTAAGGCTAAGTGAAGACTGCCTGGCTTCTCCTAGAATTTTGTGTTTGGTTAGGTTGCTGGTTGACCTGCCCACAGTCTTCAACTCAGTGTTTTCAGTTTGTAGTCTCCACCTACCTGTAGGCACAGGATTCGTCAGACTACAGTGTTTCTACACATCGTCTGAGAGTTATCAGACTACAGTGTTTCT
>NC_022013.1:76936187-76938830 GCF_000317375.1 Microtus ochrogaster
CACATCGTCTGAGGGCTACCAAAGTGAAAAATCACATGCAGGAGGGCACCTAAGACTCTGGACCTCCCACAAGCCCCCTGGAGGGACTGCTGATGCTGGCTTACCAGTCCTACTCAGAATGGAGCTAGCTGCAACTCAAAATATCCTGGTGGTGGACAATGGTGTTGGGGAAAATAAGTAACAAATAAAAGGAAAGAAAAGGTATCAAGAATCCAGACTCTGGCTAGGTACTTAAGATCCCCGCAGGAGGGAGGACAGGAGGCCAGCTAGGGTTATGCAGCAAGATCCTGTCTCAAAAAAATACCAAATAAATAAATAAATATCCAATAAATATATATCCAAACCCAGAACATCAATACCCAGCACACAGAGTCCCTGAGCACAAGCCCTCTCCCAGTGGCTGGCACACCTGACCTTTAACCGCTTTTTGCTCAGTTCCACGCCTGCACCCTCTCACTGAGTTTAACATCTTCCCTTGACACCCAGCACATCAGCCAACAGACCAGCAAAGACACAGCTGTGCTCAGAACACTATCCGTGGCGACATTCACTCGCTCCTAGTAACTGCAGGATAAAATGGTATTTACATGCTTTAGGTCCTCTGTTTAGATGATTTACTGAACATTCACTAAACTTAATTGATTTTAAATTTTCTTTAGGCAAAAATGTTATCTTAAATCTTTCGCAATTTGGAAAAATAAAAATAAAAGCAATCTGTCTCTGCAGTCAAGATTCTACCAGAAATCCATCTCTCCAGTTTTCTTGGAGCCTTTTAGGTATAATGAACGAGACAAGGCTGGGAAAGTGTTCTATTGGTCTCCTTTCCTACATTTGTTTGCAAAGAATATGATTACAATATGATATGATATCCACATTTTCCACCTAAGAGGGAGGGGACAGCCACTGCCCCAGAGGGGAAGGTGGAGACCAACCATGTTAAAGCCTTTTATCTAGTGAGACCGCTACAAAGAGATGTTTGCACAAGGATTCACCAGCAGTCACATCTGCTCTGCACAGCACCTAAGGAAAAGGGCCGAGTTGCTCACACCAATTCTCATCATGCTGACTGAAATTCAGGCCCAAAGACAGTCAAAGGAGAGAAACAACGGGTTCAGCAAGCTAATCTCAAGAAAATCTCAAGCCTACTCCTGAGCAGTGTGCAGACGGGATTCACAAAAAACACACAAGCGGGAAATGAAAAGCAAATGTTTACCATGAAGAAAGATAGCATGTCTGCGCTCCCCTCCAGTTGCCCTCATGCAGAAACAAACAGTAACTCCCCATCAGATCAGAGCCAGCAGTCAAACTTTTCACCCCTCGGGACAATTCCCACCACTGTCAGCTCTGGACACTCTCAGAGCTTTGCCTCCTGAGCTGTACAGCTGGCTTCAGTCCAGCTGTAAGGTTTGCACGAAGAGCACCTGTGTCGTGCTCTGTGACGCTCCCACGTGTGTCTGCAGGGATGCTACACATTAAGTCTTAAAAGACGCTGAATGAATGAGCAGCCTGGTGTAGTCAGCTCTCCTCCTTAGACCCCAGCTTATTTCCACTACAAGTTATGCTAAAAGTGAGATTCTGACTCATCCACAGAGTGGTTGATTCTCCAAATCAAGAGCTACACAGGAGGCCTTGTGTTTATTTGTTATGATTCCACATGTGTTATATGCATGTACAGAATGTTATAAACCATTAGAGTCAGTATGGGCTAATAAAGTAATAATTTTGGTAATAAATCTTACAAAAAGACTCCATGGATAGTTGGTAGGATACTGATCAGGGATGCACAGGAAGGACAGAAGCCATAGGACTGATGCTTTCATCAGTGTCCCCAAAACAAAATGAAGAAGGAAGACATTTGCTCTGGGGGGAACAAAACTCTGCACCCACAATCAGGAACAGCCACAGCAACTGCCCAGCAAAGGAGGGTGAGCAACCCCCATTTCCAGATTCAGAAGCAGACACAGGGAAGTGTCTATGCCAACCATGTGCAGGACCAGCGAGATGGCTCAGCGGGTGAAGGACATGCTACCAAGTTTACAACCTGGATTTAATCCCTAGGACCAACACAGGGAAAACCTAGTCCCTAGAAACTATATGGGTTCACACTCACACGCACACATACACACACACATACTAAAAACCACAATTTTTAAAGAATTTTGTTGTCTCTTTCATGACTGCAAGTCACAGAACATACCAAGACTACCTGCTTTTTGGATCAATTAAGGAAATAAACACTCATTTACAGAAAATCTTAGTAAAAAATTAAAACAAAAAAAGTTACTTCTGGAAACTGGTCAAAGGCAGACAGACCTGACATAAAGGCAATAATAAGCAACAATGTTTCTAGAGCCTTACACCATGCAGACAGGGCTGAGGTGGCCCTAAACAGACTACAACATCCCTACATCATTGTGCCTTGGCAGCTACAGGCGGCCTCCAGCAAATCCTTACACGACTCTCCCCAGAACAGTTTCAACATGACTAATAAGCTGCACAGGCGTGCAGAGATCTGTGGCTTCAGAGGCTCCAGAGCAGGGCGGTGGACAGTAAGCCATGGCGTCTCATGATGGTGAGATCAGGACGATAAAAGTGTGATGGTTTCATCCTCACCATCAATCTTACTTGGAATCACCTAGGAGA
>NC_022013.1:76939045-76946204 GCF_000317375.1 Microtus ochrogaster
AAACAAGCAAGCCTGCAGAGGCCACACTCACCCCTCTGCTTCCTGCTCCACCTAGATGTAAGCAGGCTCTGAGCTCCATGCCTCCCACCATGACCACGTAGAGAACAAGCTGCTCACACCATGAGCCAGAATCAGTCTTCCTTAAATTCTTATCCACCCAGGCAGAGACAGGTATTGGGGGAGGGGTTCAGGGGGGAGGCCTTCTTACTCTACCTTGCAGCTTCCTTTCTGACAAGTTAAGAAAATTACAGAAAAAAATCTAAAGACCAAAATGCTCAATATTCTAGTTAAAAATAAAGCTGAAAAGAAAGAAAGAAAGAAAGAAAGAAAGAAAGAAAGAAAGAAAGAAAGGAAGGAAGAAAGGAAGAAAGGAAGGAAGGAAGGAAGGAAGGAGGGGGGGAGGGAGGGAGACTAAGGAACATAAGGAGAAGAGAAGCCTGGCATACCTGCAGTCCAGCATCCAGCTGAGGTGTGGCGCGGAGGCTGGAGATGCTCTCTGCACGCATGAGGTACTCTGCTGTCCTTCTCTTCACAGCCTCCCGGCGCGTGGGGCTCGACTCTCCTGAATGGACAAAGCACAGGTCTGGCCTTGGAAGAGGGAAACAGGTATTTTTTTTTTTTTGCCCCATCTAGCAATTTACTTCTTTTTACCCAAACCACTGCTTCTTCACATCTGTAACTGTTGGGAGTCAAACTTGGAAATGGTTTCAACCTTACGCCTCAAGGGTTTCATTTGCCCTGAGCTGACAGGCTACTATCTGAATGTGCACTGAAACTCGGTACGTTAGGGAGAGCCAGGTATACATGGAACTGTGTAGAAAGTTCTGAGGGTGAGAGAAGCCCCAGTTCAGGCAGCACTGAATTTCCAACTCAAAACTAGGAGCGAACATAATGCCTGGTCAGGGAGCAGTGACGTGGGACTGACAGACCGCAGAACACACCAACATCCAGCCTCATCCAAGAATAAAACCGCTCCGGGTAACTCTGAACTAAACTACTCGGAGTTATGTAGGCTGCATGGCTGTTTCATTAGCAATGAGTTGCTGCTCTTCTTCCACAGGAGAGCGGGACATGGGCTGCTTCTTCTCCAGAGCGGGCTGACGTGTGACATTCAGAGACGGACAAGTGAGACCTAATGCTTGTATGTGCGTGTGTTTCAGGGCGATTGTTTGGGACTAGATAACCATAACTGGGGACGTCCCTGGGGAAGGCTGAGTCTCCCTCTCAGCAGTCATCGTGGTGGCGTGTCCCCTCACCCACGCTGGAATGTCAGCCATGCAGTCACTGTGCCGATCTTGTTTAGGTGACCATATCATTGAGATTTCATAGGTGCAGCTAACTTCCCTGTCAGATATAGAAGACATTTTCTCACAGCAGAATTCCTGGTCCTCTAGCTCAATCATCGTGCCCCCTTTTCCACAATGTTCCTTCAGTGCCAAATACACGCACACGCACGTGCGCGCGCACACACACATCATATACACCAAAAAAAAAAAAAACGCACATAATAACCCACGTGCTTTAGACATGGTGCCGCCCACAATGATGCTGCTCTCTAGTCCTGCGCACCAGGCCGCAGCTGGGTTCACTGCTTTGGACTGTGATGCCCACCACCCATTCGTCCCTTACATTCTAGGTAACGTTCAGCAAGCACTCACTTAAACCTCTGTTTAGCATTTTGCTTCGCCCGAGGCTCCACCCCATTTGTTAAGCTGCAAACTTGGCTTCTTTGTGAGGTTCTAAGCGTGTCTCGCACACTCGCTTAAGAGTCACGCTGAGTTATGGAATACACGGCTATGGACACATACAGTTCCAATCATATTTTGTTAATGAATCACTGGCTTTTTGTTGCTGTTGTTTTTTAACTTTTGGCTTTTCTGTCACTTTCGAGGCAGTCTCCATAGTAACAGAGAAACAAGGACTGAAAGCCGTGCTGAAATGGACCCCTGCTGCTGATGGTGGGCCACTTCCATGGAAACTGAAGCATGGGAGAGATACGGGAGGCTTCAGAATGTACCCTCTACACACGGACCCTTCTAGGGCCACGGTGACTGACACACGGCAGCCACAGATGAAGACTGGCTCTTGCAGAGAGCGGCCGCCCAGCGCCTATGGACCAGAACACAAAGATAAAGCTGCAGATCTCCTGCACAGCTCTCAGTCATCACGCTGCTCACAAATGTGACTTTAGACAGATTTTAATTGAGTAAAAAATAATGGCTCTGATGGAGCAAAAATTTTCACTGGGCTTTGGCATACAAAGAAAGACTCCCACTATTCAAGACTGATGGCTAATCCTAGCTGAAAAACGGACTGGGTTGACTTTTTAAATACTCAGGAAATTGATAAGCAGATTCCTGGATGTCTGTATTCCCAGAGATAACTAACATGTGGGGCGGGGAGCTAAGGCGGGGAAGAGCACCCAAGAACAGGCTTGGGGTGAGGGAGCTTGTTTGTGCAGCTCCAGCCTTCCTAAGCAGGGGTGTTCCCACTTCCCCTGCCCATGAACACCAGCCTCTTGACCCCCCAGCCTCAGTGTGAACTCCCAGCAACTTGCCAGGGAGCTTTCAGGCAAAGTCACTGGTCCCTCTTGTCCCAAGTCACCCAGCTCACTGGGTTGAGTCTCCAGCCTGAAGACAATCATTGTGTCTACTCAGACTCTACCGCCATAAGCCATCAACAAACCCTTCTCACAATCTCATCAGCAGCCACTGGCTTTCGAGGGCTTCCAGGGGTCATATAAATACAATCACTGTCCTGCCAAAAACCTCTAGTGTTACATAAAAGTCAAATACAAAAGGAAAACTTAAAGCTGGCATTTCTCTGGACACCAACTCTGATGTTTTACATACGACATGCTCTCTGTATGCTACATTATGGGAATAATAAGTTATGTTAAAAAGCCATGACCACTGGGCCTGTCACTGAACCACACTCCACTTATAAGAAAGGTATTTCTTCTCTTTTATGAGGAAAAACAAAAGCTCAGGATGAGAAACCTTGTTCTCAGTTACAGAGGTAATGTGAGATTCTGCACCTAAGCCAATCCTGTTCCAATCTGGGGGTAAGGTATTCTCCAAATGCTTAATGTTGACGCTTGGCCTCAGCTGCTGGGCGCAGCCACTGCAACGGCTCCCTCCTGAGGCTCTAACCTCACCAGTGCGCAGAGCGCTGGAGGGATTCCCCATGCGACTGCACTGTGAGGGTGGAGGTGACAAAACTCTCAGAAATAGGGTCTCATTGGAGGAAGCAGGTCATTGGGCTGGTGTTCTTGAGAGCTCTTCTTGTCCTGGTTCCTCTGCTCCTTCTGCTCCCTAGCTGACTGAGGTGAGCAGCTCTGCCAATGCTCCCAAGTCACTGATCTTCCAGCCTCAGGCACAAAGCAATGGGTCTGGTTGACCTTGGACTACCTCTGAAACTCCAAGCCAAGTGGTCCCTCTACAGTACGTGGCACAGAAGGAGGTAAAGGAAGAGAACATGAAATTGATTGTCCTGTTTAAGTAGAACAAGAAGAAAACAAAAGACAAGAAATAAGGAGACATGGACATGCACAGAGAGTAGGCAACAAAGAAGGAGGAAAATAAACCTGAGAAGGTGCACAGGACCACAGTAGGGTGGAGTCAGAGAACACCCAAGCTCACACACAAACCCCCAAACTCACAGTGAAAAGAACACAGAAGAATATAGAAGGATCTAGTTCAAAAGCTACATAATTAGGCAAAAACAAAAACCAAAAGGAAAAAAAGAAAATCTACATTTTGATGCAATTCTGAAAAAAAAATGTCATAACCACACCAATATGAGAAAAATGGTTCTTGCAGGAGAGAAAACATCTTTCACGCATCTTGGTTACCCCAGAATTTACTTGGAAATCAAAATCTTTTCTCATTTATCTACCAAAGAGCAAAGAGCATATTCTAAGTCAGGCAGGAAACAAAACCCAGTTTTGCAACCCAGGTCATAAGCAGCTCTTCCTCGCCCCTCTCCGTAATCCGCTGACTGCAGAACTGGCCAGCTCGGGCTTCTCGGAAGACAGGTGTCGGGAATGTGTACCTTGCCAGCATCGTCACTCGAGACTTTCCTAAGCACACCCTAGAGTCGAGTTCTCCTTCTCTGCCCCAACAGGGCCCACAACAGAGGCCTCAAGCTTCCCTGGGCTTCATCACTTTGGCAAGGACATCAGGCCAATCTCTGTACATGCAATGAGTTTTGTTTATTGCTTTTTCTTTACTTTTTCTTTTGTTTTTGTTTTACAATTGGGTCACATAAAAGAACGCTCCTGTTTGAGACGGCCTTGGTGGCTGCAGCTTTTAAGTGATGATTGGCTATATTTAATGATGCTTTGCTCTTCTCAGGTATAGCCTACCACTTCCGCCCTGTGTTAAGTGTTCTGGAAACAAAAGGCAACCTTGAGAGAAGGAATGATTTACGCATCTGCACGTCTTGCAAGAGGTGAAGCCATCAGCACTCAGTGTGTAACGAGAGCCGGTCAATTGGGGAATCTGCTTTGTGTTTGTATGGAGCCAACCCCTGTCAATATTGTTCTCAAAACCAGTCGTTAGGTAACCCTAGAAGTAAAAAGTCACCAAGAACAGATAAAGCGAAAGTCCTAACAATGCTTCCGCGGCAGTTTTCCAGGCTGCTGCTGCACTGAAAGCCAGTACCCAGGTCCCGGGCTGACGGCCACCTGTGGAGACACTCCAACTCAGCTATTTCCTTCTGCTCTGCGTCTTTTTTTTTTTTTTTAAAGGCAATAACCAAAGAACTTTCATCTCTTTCTTTCAAAACATCATTACTGGCCATGTGTGGTAGCGACACCCTTAATCCCAGCACCCCAGAAACTAGGTGGGTGTCCCAGAGTTCAAGAGGCCAGTTTGGTTTGGTTTTGGAACACATCTCAAAAACCATGGCGGCCTAAGATCTTCCTCCCAAGTGTGCACCACCACACCCAGCTCTTGCTTTGTTTTGTTTTTAAAACAGAGTGAGTCTTGTGAGCCAGTCTGGCCTCACGCCTCAGCCTCCTGAGTACTGGAATCTTCCTGCATAAGCCTTCTGAGTGCTAACACTATGGGCATGTGTCACATACCTGGCTAAAGGCTGGCTCTTCAGCTGGGTCTGCTATATGCATTTGTTTCAGTGCTAAGACTGAACCCAGAACACTGAGTGTATCCCACACACGCTACACAAGGCCCCAGCACTGAGCAGGACCCTGAGTGTGTCACACACACGCTACACAAGGCCCCAGCACTGAGCAGGACCCTGAGTGTGTCCCACACACGCTACACAAGGCCCCAGCACTGAGCAGGACCCTGAGTGTGTCACACACACATGCTACACAAGGCCCCAGCACTGAGCTATAGCCTCACCACTGATAAGAAACTCTGATAAGATTCCTAAATTTCTAATGTTCTTATATTCTCAAGTCAAATGGGGCTTTTTAAAGAACCGGGAGAAACAAAAAAAAAAATTAACTGGCCAAGCACAAGACACACACCTCTGGTCTTAGCACACAGGAGGCTGAGGCAGGAGAATTAGGAGTTTAATATCTACAGCACAAGAAAAGAGAGACCAGAGACAGAGACAGACCAAGTAAGACAGGTAGCTAACAGGTGACTCTGACAAGAGAGAGAGAAAGAATACTCAAAAGGAAAGCAGCAGCTGGTAAGACAACCTGCCAACAAGTCTGATGACCTGAGTTTGACCCCGAGACCCACAAGGTGGAAAGAGAAAACAAACTCCAGCAAGGCACTCTCTGACCTCCACAGGAGTGCCCACTGACCCCCACACACAGAGAATTAAGTTGTCCGCTAAAATGCTTTACAATATGGACTAAAGATACAAGAAAAATCGGAGTGAAAATCACATAAATTAATAACCGACCTTCTGGTAAATATGGAAAGATCCCTAACTTTCAGAAAGCCCTCTGTTCATTCTTTTATCAACCTAATAGAACTGGCAACCCATAAAAGAATCAACCGCGCATTATGTAAATGGCAGAAGCCAGAAGAGGGCATCAGATCCCTGGACCAGAAGTTACAGAGCTTTATGAACCATCATATGAGTCCTAGGAACTGAACCTGGGCCCTCTGGAGGACAGCAAATGCTCTTAGCAACTGAGTCATCTCTCCAGACCCAACAACTCGTTTTTTTTGTTTTGTTTTGTTTTGTTTTGTTTGTTTGTTTTTGGTTTTTTTTTTGCTGCTGGGTTTTTTTAAGACAGGGTTACTCTGTGTAGCCCTGTCTTGGAGCTCACTCTGTAGACCAGGTTGGCCTCAAACTCACAGAGATCCACCTAACTCTGCCTCCTGAGTGCTAGGATTAAAGGAGTGGGCCACCACAGCCTAACAACTGTTTTCTCGATATCATATTCATTTCATTATTTTTCCTTTGAAATCAGTTAAAATGAGCAACTGGTTGTAAGTACTTTGTTTTCTATCCCAGAAGTTTCACAGGCTCCCTTAACACAATCTTACTTAGTTACACTTATTTATTTACTGTGTGCCATGGTACACAAGCAGAAGTCAGGGGTCAGAACGTCTCTCGGTTCACCATGTAGGTATGGGTACTGGACTCACGCCATCAGGCTTGTCGGAAATGCCTCACTGAGCTCAGCCGCCTCACCAGTTCTACCGCACCCCTTCTTATGAACCGAACTGACCTGGTACCCATCAGAACCAGCGCACAGAAGTTCACCCACTGTGAGCTACTTCAGCATGAAGCTGAACCTCTCTCAGCTCAGGCTGAGCAGCACCCTGGCCTGGCCTTCCCGCCCCTACAGAAGCAAGGCTTGGACACTATGCTAGCAACGTCCCAGCAACACTGTCACCTCGGTGCTGTCCCAGAGCACTACAGGCAGAAGACCCTTCAATAAAACATCGCTAAGTGAATGCATATATGAATGACTGCATCAGCATTCCAAGGTCTGACAAACAACACAGTGGCCTCCCCCTTATCCACGGGACTAATGTCAGGACATCCAGTGGACACCCAAGGTCTCCAAAAGAGCTAAGTCTACATAAAGTTACTGCAATACCAAAAAGTCAATCTAGCAATCACAACAAGCTGAGTGACCGATGGTCAGGCAGGTACACGGCACACATGTGCTAGACAGGAGGGTGGCTTGTGTCCCAGGCAGGTACACGGCACACACGTGCTAGAC
>NC_022013.1:76946439-76954550 GCF_000317375.1 Microtus ochrogaster
TGGCTTGTGTCCCAGGCAGGTACACGGCACACACGTGCTGGAAGAGAGGATGGCTTGTGTCCCAGGCAGGTACACGAGACTGCAGGACTTAGAAAGGCACACATTTATAACAGCTAATCATGACTTTCTCCAGCTTTCCCCTTATTTTCCAACTGGAGCTGGGGAGGAGGGCTGCACTGTGACAGCTAGAGGAGACTCTGTCAGCCCTGCCTATGCCTGCATGCCTTTCTCCTCAAAAACCACAAACGAGTAAGCTGGGGACTGGTGTAACCAAAGTCCCTTCAGTTTAAGTAGCTGAAATGTACCCAGAGGAACCTAGATGAACACAGTCCCCAAGCAGCAGGATTACACTAAAAAGGGAAATGACATTTTGACATAATTTTGTTTGAAATTGTCAAAACAAATCAACAAGAAACACAGGCACTCTAAGTAATTACACACCACAAGTGGTAGGGTAAAGTCTACCCACCCCTCCTCGACAGCCACAACGGTACAAGACACCTTTCTTAATGGCCTGTAAAAGCACAGGAGGCATGCCCCATGACCTGACAATTTGTCCAGTGACACTCACTTCTGATTGCTCACTGCAACACGCTAACTGTTGAGAAAAGGCAGGTTCACACTTCAACGAGACCGGGGAGACTGAACTGGGCAACTTAGACACAGCAACGTCTAATGATGAAAACAAACAAGCTGCAAGTTACAGGTCACAGTTCTTAATGCAAGAAATCACAAACTAACATTTAAGACTTTCTCACAGAGCCTAACAGCCTGTCACTGCTAAAATGAGAGTAGTTTTCCACTTGGGGTTTTGTGTTTATATTTTATTTAATTTGACTTACATTATTCCTGGATATTTATACTTCTCCCAGTCTGAATCAAGGATTTCTTTAGTAGTCACAGGGATTAACCCAGTTCTCTGAAGTGACCGTCTGTAAACTGTATGGCTGAAGACAGGAAAGCGTGCTGGGCTGATGACAGAGGTCGCCTGCTCAGCCCTGGGGACTTCTCTGTCCCTGGCTGGCGCTGCACAGCAGCTGTGCCGCACACAGACTCACATGAATGAAAATATTTAGATGGGAAGCCACCCACTTAGTTTATTTTCCATATGACTTTCCTGTAATTATTTTGTAAACTGTTCACACAACAATACATAAAAACATCTGCAAAAACAGGTAATTAATGTGTCAAGCCACACTAATGCATTTTTTATGGTGTCCATGCTTCGTCAACTGTAATTATAACTCTTTTTTAAGCAGATGATGATGTGTTTGTTGCAATGTGCAAGTGGTGATTTCAGATGCTCTGCGTACTGCTCATACAGTCTGAATATAAACTCCACAGCTACTGTGCACATCAGCACTTTACCTTGCTTTTTGCTCGAGTACGAAAGCTCTGCTCTTTTTCCAAGCTATAATTTCCAGCAAATATTTTTGTCATTAGTACGTGAAACTCTCAGAATAAAAGTTGACATGAAAATAGTGAAAGATTCAAGGAGCGTACACTGGTAAACATCTTGACTTTCCTCCTCTGGCTGTGACCCTGTAGAAACTCCACCACTGTAGCCCATAGGAGACAGCCAGCAAAGCCACCCTATGGCTAACAGTTTGGAGGTTGTCCTCTTCTGAGTGACACAGTGGCCCTTGGGCCCACCCTGTGCACTTGAGCTGACCAAAGAGCCAAGTGCTTCCCAAACCCACTGTGCCCGTGCCAGCTGACGCTGAGTGGATCCACAGGGACCACACCACACTCCTCACTGCTGTCGCCATAACTGATCCCGATGGCCAGGAGCATGTGAAGCTGTTTCCACAGGCGACAAAATCTAAAATTACAAAAGAAACACAATTCCCTACAAATATTCCCAGCCCCTTCTCCCCAGAGAAACAAAATGACAACAATAAAAACAGCTGGGTATAGGGGCTCACCCCTGGGAGTTCACCACCAGCCTGGACTACACTGCAAATCCCAGGCCAGCCTAAGCTATATAAGACCCTGTCTAAAAACAAGGGCAGGCCAGTGAGATGGCTCAGTAGGTAAAGGCACTCGCTGCCAAACCTGATGACCTGAGTTCAATCCCTGGGACCCACAGGAGCAGAGAACTTACTCCCCAAGTTTGCCCTCTAATCTCCATGTTCACACCATGGCATATAAATATACAAGTGTGTGTACGCATGCATGCATATGAATGTGCGCACATGTGTGCATGTTGTGTTCACACAAAAACACAAACTAAATTAATATGTATACATTTTCAAAAGAAATAAAAACCCAAAGGGGACAAACAAGGCAGGAGCACAGCACAGCGGCTTGGTGCCATGGTAATCAGGAACACAGCACAGCGGCTTGGTGCCATGGTAATCAGGAGCACAGCACAGCGGCTCAGTGCCGTGGCGATCAGGAACGCTCACAAACAAGGCTCTGTCTGTTAGAGACATTAAGAATCGATGTCTGAAATGGACCTTTGCTCCTATGCCCGCGAATGGATTATTTCTGCAACATTGCTTCTCCTGAACATGAGAAACCATGCTGGGCCACAGGAATCCATCAACATGCTGTTTCCACAAAGATCAGAAATGTCATAGCCAAGCAAACGACAGCTGCCCAGCTGCCAGGTCTGTTAGAGGGACTTACTGCGGGAGTCTGAAGAAATAAGGCAGAGTCCAGTTCAGGGTTGCAGGAGGTACATGATCAAGGTGCAAAAGGGAACAAGGCAGTATATGGGAAGGCTACGACTCTGCGACTTAACAAGCTAGAATATAAATGTAATAACACATGTAACTAATGCACTTCAACAGCTGGACTCTCACCTCATCAAATGATGGGGGGCCAATGACATCCGGGGGGGGTATTTAAACTCCTCTGGTACTCTCAAACTCACTCCTGCCTGCTGGCTGCTGGCACAGTCTCGAGGATTCGGCTCACTGCTACCTTCCTTGCATGTCAGCTCCTCTCGCCAGACGCCTGCCTACTCACACAGAGGACAGAACGATTCTCGTACGCAGACATACGTTCAGAGAATGTCTTATGTACTAGGCACGCCTTAGAAGACAAGGATGGACAAACAGACCACTTGCCTTAAGGGCCCTGCAGACAAGACAAACAGACCCCCTCAGGACTGACAGCACAGGAATCCACCATGAATACAACCAAAGGGTGCAGACCTCAAAGAGAGTTCAGGAGAGTGGTTCTCATCTGAGCAGAGCTGAGCAAGCCTTGCTGCAGGAAGGCCACTAGAGTTGAGCAGGAGTCAACCAGCTGAGGGGCACAATGGCATAGCCCAAGCACAGCCACATAGAAGCCCAGCACACAAAGACCTCAGTGCTTCCCAGGAACTGCAAGTCTCTGTGGCTGAAGCTGAGCAAGTGACAGGGCCTGACTCCAGATAAGTCTAGGGAGGGAGCTAGAAGCCCACTGCACAGCCTTGGCCACAGCAACCGGATGTGTCCTAAAATCAATAAGTCCATCTTTAATAGCTCACTCAGAAGGCCTGGTATAAGGCTCAGTAGATAAACCACTTGCTGGACAAACACAGAGACAGAATACAAATGGTCAATGGCCTATAATCTCAGCACTGAAGAGCCAGGCCAGAGGATCCTGGGGCAAGAGGGCCCGCTAGACAAGCCTGCCCGTGCACTCCAGGTTCCAGAGGAGACCCTGCCTCTGCACATAAATGGAAGGAGACTGAGGACATCAGCGTCTGGTCTGCACACACACACACACACACACACACACACACACACACACAAACATGTGCAAGCATTCACACAGATCGCCCAGGTTGTAAGAAGAGGAGAATGGGTTTAATCTATAAGAACAGAAGTTGTTAAAAATAATTCTGAAGTTGTTATTGAAGAGAGGACAGGCTTCCAGAATATCGGGGGTGGGGTCAACTTGGCAGAAGCTCTCCCCAGAGAAAACAATACAGAATGACCTAAAGCATCATCTCTAGACACTGACAGGACACACGAGAACTAAGGTGTGTGCGCACTGCAGTAAGAGAGAAGGTCTGCGGTGTCTAACACGGATCCATTTCCACCTGCTCCCACCTAACACAATGGACAGTAGCTGTGAGGATACAGCCACCTGTATCTCCAGTGAAACTTCAAGGTCGTGGGGATGCTGAAACCAACATGGAGGAGCAAGACAACCATGGTACGCCCCCCCCCACACACACACCTCAATATCCCTGAGATCTTAAAAGCTGCACACTGGTCCCAGGCCACAGAGAGCCCAGGATCTACTCATCCTCACAAATGGGCAGTCCTTCACAAGTACACACACACGTGCGCGCGTGCACACACAGAACACATACACACACACACACACACACACACACGCAAGCACACACGCATGCGCGCGTGCACACACAGAACACTTTCCGTTCTGATAGTGTAGCTCTCATCTCTGATTCCCTTTGGACCTTCTGTAATTCCTGCTTCTGCCTAGCTTTCCTCACACAGTGAACATCTATAATAAATCCCTGTGTGATGATCCCCCCACCTATGTCCCTGCCCTGGGGGACTTCACTTTTTTCTTAAGTCCATTTCCCTGCTTCTTTGAATGAATGCTGTTTTACCGGCACTTAGCCACTGTGAACTTTTCCTTGTTGGGTTTTGGACATATTTTTAATTCTTCAGTCTATTTTCAGACTACAAGCCGTTACATACCTATACACCTTCACCCCTTCTCAGCCTCCTGCCCCATGCCCATGGTTGAATTAGTCAGGCCGCCTGTCTCTCTGCAGCAGATGCTGCTCTCAGCTCTGTACAACATCCATGAGAGAGGCTTCCTGCTCCCTCAGTGGTGACTTCCCCATAAGTATGCATTGCTCAGAGTGTTGAGTACCCCAGGGTACAGTCTGCCATCCCTGCAGTGACCGCCTCTCCAAACAAGGCACACAGGACTCAGCATTGGTTTTCCCAGTGGTTCAACTGTGCCTCTTCAGCTCAGAATTCTGAGCCGCAGCCTAGGGAAGCGCAGGTCCAGAATCAAAGAACTCACGAGCCGAGCCTCTTTCAGGTCCCACTTCTCAGGAACCATGCATGGGCTTACACTAATGTGTGATATTTTGCTTCAGGAAGATAGATAGATAGATGGATGGATGGATGGATGGATGGATGGATGGATGGATGGATGGATGGATGCAGGCAGGCAGGCAGGCAGAGAGAGAGAGTCCCTGTTACCCATGTTAGCCAGCAGTAGCAACTGGGGAGAGGGAAGCACACACACTCCACCCACACACATACTGCAGGTGTACGCACACACACAGGTGTGCACTATACTTAATGTGACTACTGAAAGAAACTCCAAGACTGCATGTGACTTAGGTTGCGTTACTATTGTCTAATGCTATAGTAGCTCGATACTCAAGTCACGTAATTCTGAGATTAGCGATGAGTCCAAGAAGCCTGTAGATGAAGTCCCATTACCTTAAAGTGAAGCGGGAGCTGGCAGAGCAGTGGGTCAGCTGAGGAACTAGAAATCTCCGCTGTCACTGAGGTAACGGAGATGGCTCCTGAGGCAGAAGCTGGGTGAAAGAGCCACTGCTCGCAGGACATGAGGTAACAAACTGATGCTGGAGACCGAGGGCCCAGTTCAAATCAGGAGCACTGAATTCTTGAGCCAGTCCTCCAGTCCAGAATGAGATTTCCCCCATGTCTGCTGCAGAAACTGCCAGGACAGGGAACTGGCTGCCTTCACTGCTGGACTGCACTACACTCAGTCCCTTCATGACGAGATCACGCCATTCAAAAGGACATCACCACAGCCTGGCCTGGCCTGCCTGCAGCTCCTCATCATGTTTTCCAGTCACGCTTCCTGACATGGTAAGAAGAACCTTTATCCATGTGCAGGCCAGGCCACTACTCTCCCTCAAGTAGGGATTCAAGGAAACCCAAGTTAGGGTTCTTTATCTCTGTTCTCCACTCTCTCTCCTTGGTCTTGCCTTGTCCTTCGCTGTCCCCCACAGAGCGTTTCCTCTTCCTGGGGAAGAGCTGTCACTGCTCTAAATTCATTCAAGACAATTTTTACACCAACATTTTACTGACCTTGTGATCTTCCCCACCTAAGGGGCAATAAAAATAACGGTTTAATTGTCACCGAATAGTTCTATCACATCCCGTTCGGTTGCAGCTCAGTGGCAGACACCCCGCCTACCTAACGTGTAACACTAGGGATTCAACCTTAGAAGGCACGAAGATATATTTAATTTTAACAATCATGTGAAACAGCAAATTGCTTGACAAAAACAACAAGGTCGGCAGAAGGAGCAGTGCGTCCTCTTTACGGCTGTCGAGTGGAGCCCACTAGAAACCCTTCCCTCCACAGCTCTTCTCAGATCCATCACATGTAGAGAGACCCCTGTTCTGGTCATGTAAGTCACAGGATAAAGGCCATCATGTTGAAATTTTACCTTGGAATGCATCGCATATATACATACAAAAAATAAAAATATGCACAGACAAATCACAGGTAAATAGTAGCATCAAATATACAACATGAATCCCAACTGATAACGCTGAACACTCAGACTTGGAGAACACATGCAGATACCCAACTCCTCTCCCCACAAAACCTCTCAAAACATAAAACATAGATCCATATACGACCCAGATGCTCAGAATATCTGCAAATAGTGAAATAAGCCAAGGCCAACAGAGCTTCCGGGACCCCTGCCACAGTCCTATGGAGTGGAGACACACAGGAGAAAAACTTACGTAATTCCTTGAAGAAAAATACATAAAGGGCACTAGGCCATCAGAAAAACCCAGAAAGGCTGTCCTACCAACGCTAACATGGCGACACATGAAGCGGGACTTGGGAGCTAGAGAAGTCTACAGAGAAGGCTTCAAGGTGAACAGAACCTCAAATGGGGTTCTCCCAGGCAGTGGTGGCACATGTCTTTAATCCTAGAACTTGGGAGGCAGAGGCAGGCAGATATGTGTGAGTTCAAGATCAGCCTGGTCTACAGAGCTAGTTCCAGGACAGCCAGTGCTACACAGAGAAACCTTGTCTCAAAAACAAAACAAAACAAAAACAAAAAAAAAAACCTGGGAAGCAGCAACCGTGCTGAAAAGGGGTATCTTAGTCTATGTCCTGTGGCTGCAGTGAACGCCATGACAAGAGCACCTCAGAGAGGAAAGGGTTTATTCAGCTTATACCTCAGAGTCAGGGCCCATTACCAGGTAAAGCCAGAGCAGGAACTGGAAGCAGGACCAAAGCAGAGACCCTGAGGAGCACTGCTTGCTGGCTTGCTCTCCGCAGCCCACTTCCCTACACTACCCAGGACCACTGGCCCAGAGGTAGCAGCCCCTCTCATACAAATCCTCAAACAGGAAAATGCCAACCTGACGGAGGCAGTTCCTCAGCTGAGGCTCTCTCTGTCAACAACTCCAGCTTCTGTCAACCTGACGGAGGCAGTTCCTCAGCTCAGGCTCTCTCTGCCAACAACTCCAGCTTCTGTCAAGTTGACAGAAACTAACCAGTGCGCAACGAGCTCGGGAAGAGTTGAGGGAAAGAAGGATGCCATCAAGGATTCTGCAGAAGCTAACTAATGACAGAGAAACAAGATGCTGGCCCCTAGGGCAAAGCCAGGGGAAGCAGACCTCCACCACAAGCCCCATCCCTGCAAGGACCCGGAAGGAAAGAGCAGACACTACCCTTGCATGAAGAGAGCTGAACAGCAAGTGTCCCAGGAGCAGCTGGGAGGGGGCCTGGGGACACTTGAGGACGCTGTCAAGTGCTGCACAGTACAGTTTTCAGTTCTAAGGGACTTTTCTGTGTGCGGAAATACAGAGCCATGGCCTTACATACTTTTCTGAACATATAATCACACTTCAAATTTTTCAAAAGAGTTACCTATTCTCTAGGTAATTATACTCTAAGAACTCATAAAAGAAAACACATAAACAACTAATACAGGCTCAGAGAGTAAAGGTGCTTGCTCCCAATCCTGACACCCTGAGTTTGACCCCAAAACCAACATGGTAGGAGAGAACCAACTCTCACACAGGTAATAAAAAATAAAAGAAACAACCTTTTAACACAGGCAGCTGAAGAAATAATAATACATAACAACAACTACCAGGAGGGTACACACAGGGTGCGTGTGC
>NC_022013.1:76954971-76956691 GCF_000317375.1 Microtus ochrogaster
TGTGTGTCTCCCGGAGGATGAGAGAGGGTGCCACGTCAGTTGGTTTTTCTTCCCCTGCTGCTAGCCCACTCTTCCCACATTCGATAGTTCTATTATCCAGCAGGAAGTGTCCAACAACCAAGGATAAGTCTACCCCAGCACATCAGGATGACTGTCCCTTACCAAGCTAGGAAAACAAGTGAGGGCACATGACCATACCAGGCCAGTAAATCTGGGCATTTATTTAAACCATGAAGAAAGATACCCTCTTCCCCCATGGTCACCGGGATCCACCCTGAACAAGAAACACAGTGAGTGCAGTGTATGCAGAAAAGGCAATGCAAAGGATGCAGCCAGCTCATCTTTCCTCAGACGCCACACAGCCAGGCACGCCTCCGGACTAACACTCCTTTCTATGGGAACGGCTTGGGTCGCTAAGGGTGGCGTCACCCATAACTGAGAAGTCCTGTCTAACACAAGGTCTGAGAGCAGTAGCTGAGGCACAGAGGGTCCCCTGAGAGGCGAAGCTTCATGTGGGAGCACGGAGAGCAGGATCAGGTATTCTACAAACCTACACAAAGTCCCCTGAGCTCACTGCCTCCCAATGCCTTTGCTGGCTCCCCGCTACCCCTGCCTGAGCAGAGGGAAATAGCATGCCGGGGGTGCGAAGGCAGCGGAGAGGAGCGGCATCCACCTGCTTCAGATCTTTGCGAGTTCAGTCTTAATTCAGCGCTTTCAAATTCTTCTAGGCAGCTGCAAGCAGCTAAGACCTGAAAACCTCAATTAAGGCAATTTACTGAATTATAGGGAAGAGTACAATCTTTATTTTAGAGTTTAAAAGAAACTACAGAATTTCACATTAGAAAATACCTAAATTTGTTTAATAATACTATTTCCTGAAAATATCTCTTTCCCAATCATATTAAAAGATGAACAAAAGAAAAAGAAAAACCACAGCGTGACTGACATCACAGCACGAATCTCTGTGACAAGGAGGATTTAGGCTTAGCACAGCCAACAGAAGGGAATGAGCGCGAGGAGCGTGTTAGTGGAGCAACTGAGTGGAAGTGACAGCTATTGGTTTCCGAGGCATGATGGAAAAAAGTGAGACCCAGGAGGGGCTCTGCAGCATCTGCACAGATGAACCTCTGGGAAAGTGAGACGCTCCCCAAGGCCAGGGGGCCCAAGGTCAACTGCCTTCTAAAAACTCCGTGTCAAGGGTATTATCTTAAGGTGTGTGGCTTTTGTTTAACTCTGTGAAGCTGTGATTTTTTGCCTGTGTTAAACACCGTTGTCTACTAAAGAGCTGAATGATCAAGAGCAAGGCAGGAGCAAGGACAGGTGAGGCTGATAGGCTAAGAGAGTAAACAGAAGGAGAAAGAAGGAAGGGGAGGATGAGAACACGGAGCAGAGGGTGTCAGGGCAGACACCCAGCTACACAGCAGGACACAAAGTGAAAGGAGATTAAAGAAGAGAAAGAGAAAAGCCCTGAGGCAAAAGGGAGCCTGGGTAATTTAAGAAAAGTCGGCAAGAAACAAGCCAAGCTAAGGCCAGGCAGTTATAAAAAAGAATACGCCTTTGTTTTATTTGGGAGCTAGATGGTGGGCCCCCCAAAAGAGCAAAAAGCAAAAGAGAAAAAGAGTCAACACTACCAGCTCACAAGGTTGAGCCAGAGCATGACACACCTGAGTAACAGGAAGAGCTGCTTTGTCACAAATAGAGCACCATTTTCACACGTGTG